>NC_091120.1:176664487-177019487 GCF_040183065.1 Periplaneta americana | reverse complement strand
AAGAACAATTACAACTTCGGGTATGAAAAGATCTCCTGTATCGTGTGCATTATTACATATACTTACGCGGCCTATGTCTAGGTTGCTGAAGAGGAATAACAGGTCCCATGACAGCATTTTCTCCATGGAATTGTGCAGGTGAATTTCTTGTCTGCTCAGCTTCATGCGGTGAATCCCTGTCTCTTTCTGAAGTAAACGGCCTTCTGAGACCTCTAATTCCACGTCCACTAGCATTTCCAGCACCTCCTAAAAAAACACAAGATAATTAATATTCCTCTTCATTGTTCTATATACATTTTCAATACTTATATAATCAGTGAATATTCCTCATTAAAAATTACAGTTATAATACAAAAACGCTAATTCAAAATGGGCTAGAAGATCCTACAAAAAAGGCCATTACAAGAAGACAAAAAAATTAAATATTAACCTTAAATAAAAATAATATCAGAATGAACTTATATATCTAAAGTGTCTCAAAATTATAGTTAAAAAAAAGTGAGGAATGGGGTGGAGGAACTCATAAATATTGCAATTTCAAAGCATAAAAGTATACAAATACATTTCGAGTTCACGAATTCATAAGAAATTGTGTCTATTCACATAGATATGTTCAATGACCTTGAGAGAAAGATTTATGGAGATACAGAAACTTGCTACACGACAATTTGGGACTGCAATGCTTCTTACAAAGTATCATAAACATTACTAAGCCAGAAACATTCCATCAATCACAAAAAAGTAAATCTAAAAAATAAAAAAATAAATATTTTAATAATGTTTTCATTTTAAAATGCCTGTTTTTATTGTAAATATACATGTTACATTCTTTTGCATGATGATTTAACTGTGCCTGACTTCATCTTAGAATGAAACTTTATTTAATCTACAACCTTTATTTCTAATTTAATAATTTTTGCAGCCCATCTGAACTGCACAAAAGTGAGTTTTTTCTTGCCTAAAATTAAATTATTATAAATATCACTCTCCATCACAGTTGATGACAATGGAATTCACTATATTGGCGATATTGTAGATCACACTAAATGTATATAATGTTCTTAAAACAGTTCATACTATGAAGAAATTTACTACTAGATCAAACATTGTTGAATCTCACTATCGTAATTGTGAAAAATGTTCTGAATTCCAAAGAAGATAGTGAATTAAAGGAAATCCTTAAATCAAGACATTTAGATAATCTAGGTGGATCTCTTCAAAAGTGTCGATGAAAAACTCCCAAATTTAAAAAAGTGGTAGAGTTCATGTAAATGTTGAAAGAGAGTTTTCCTCACGTGAACTCACTGTGGACTGATAAGAAAAACAAGTTGCATATGAAGACAATGAGATCCATGCTTATTGTGAAATCATTTTTCAGTGAGGATTGTGTTGCATTTCATGACTTAATCCTTTAGAACAAACAATTAATTGTTGCAAGAAATTAATTCTTCAGAAAAGTATTATACGAGTGACTCTGATTTATAACATGTATTCTATGTATTCTCAGGTGAACCTATAAGAAGTATATTTTCAATTAATTTTGTATAAATTTAGTACGTCATTTTTAATAACAGTATTTAATTTAATTGAATTTAATTTAGTTGTATTGTTTTAATCTGTTCAAAGACAACATGGATAAGCGTAATGGAAAATATTACATCAAAGCTCAATTTTTAAAATCTATGCTGAGTGTCTCATATTTTTTCTGATGTTTCTGGGAACCCTATGTAACAGGAGTGTGAAAACAGCAAATAAATCTACTAATTCCTACTTTATTAGATGTTAAATTATAGTACATTATGCAACGAGCCTATAATGGTAGTAATTAAGACACGAGTATGTTTATGAAACGAGCACAAGCGAGTTTCATAATTTTCATACAAGCGTCTTAATTACCATTATAGGCAAGTTTCATACGACTTTTTATGCTCGACCATATTTCTAACTTGAAATTATTCATAAGTATTCATATTATTCTTATCTGACTGGGGAGCAGAAGAGACCTTGTACAATATCTCGTAAATTGTGAGATGTGCGCAGACGCGAAAGTATTGATTTTTTCCGAGGAACAAATGCCATTGACCTTGATATAATCTAGAGAGTAAAATGAACATTAATCTTGATATAACCTGGAAATTGATTTAGACATTGGAAAACGAGATGAAAAATTGAATTTATTTGAATTATTTACAATTAATGCTAATTATTATAGTAAGAGAACATAACCTTCTGCGACAGTATTGGATTTCCAGCCTCCGTGACGTTTCACTAGTTGTCTTTCGTTTGCATATCCGAGAATAATCAATACTTGCACTTTCATATTGCTTTCTGATTGGTGGAAAACCTGAACTTTAATGAATAGGTGTACTTTAATGAGGTCCATTAAAGAGCTGCTACCAGGTTTTGGCATGGTCGAGCATAAAATATTATAAGTGATTTCGAGGCAGGTAAATGAGATGATCGCCACTTCAACTGTTACAGTTTTCAGTAACAAATTAATGATATAATCAAAGTTCTACAGTACAAAACATGCATCACATGCAAACACTAGAATAAATAAATCCTTACCAAGTATAGGCAGAACTGGATCGTGTCCCTGAGGAAATTTGTTAGATGCATCATTGGAATCTTCTCCACCGAAGCCAATGCTATCACTATTTTCATTTTCATGTCTAGGAGGTGAGGGTAACCGACCACCCTCCATGTTAACAATGCTAATGTAACCTGGTTTGATACCCCTTGGTAACACTGTAAAACGTATGAAGTGTTTCTTTCCACGCACAACAATAGGTCTAGGAAGTCCACCGAACTCAACTTTGATAGGTTGTCCATTAATTAGAACTGTAGTTAAAGCTTCAACAAAACGAAGTACGTGGGGTTTGCCTTCAATGTCAAACCTGGGAAAAAGGGAGAAAAAGATCAAAATGCTGACAAACTTGTAAGAAAATTAAATACATGAGACAGTACAATATGATCATTATTACAACCATAAGCACTATCTGTTATTCTGAACTGATACATTCACATCCAATTTGACTGAATCTATAGCAACAGTGATCAATGTACTGCAATAAGACATGAAGTAAATAAGGATCTATCTGTCAATTCCAAATTTTCTATAAAAATATACGTTGATGCAATTGCTTCATACACGTCCCGCCATTTATGAACATGTAACAAAATGATGAAGGAACGAATCTGAATTTCGAACCTTATTTATGTTATAGGACTAGGTACATAAATTATTTCATTAAAATCACAACTTTCACAAATATGGTACTTTGATCCTTATTTACTTCAAGTCTTCATAATTAATGAACGAGAAACTGGATTTAAAAAAAAGCTTCTGCTTCTTTCTGGACCAAAATAAAACTAAAAAATTCTCTAAGGAATTCATACACCACTCCAAGCACACGTCACAAAATAATTAATTGGCATAAGCAAACTGAAATCTATGGCTTTCGACCAAATACTATAGTCCATCCTAAGCAACTGTTCTTAATAGTTGTCTTTTGTTCTCGAACTACATAATGAAATATCATTAAATAATGGAACTCATACACGCAAATACCTATCTTCATAAAAGTCTACAAACCTAAATCCACAGGCAAATCCCTTGTGTATGGGCGAAAAGTATTAAATGTGATAAGAAAAATTATTATATTACAATTTCAGTCAACAACTTATCAACTTATTAAGACTTTTGGCCTGGAGGTAAGACTCACAGTTCAATGGCAGCTTGAATTTTCCGACTGTAGTGCTTTCAAAATTAAGTGGGAGAAAAAGTAAACACAGAAATAATACTGCAAGAATGTGATCTTGATTTCGTCACTGTTTCGTTTTAAGCAGTTCTCTGTAGCTTTTATAAATAATAGTAGTAAAACTACAGAGATGCTATTTAAGAATGGTGAAAAAATTAACCATGAAGAAATAGTATTTCTCGAGTGATCGCATTTCTCCATAAAAAAATGATTGATTTCAATGACCTCTTACGACTTCTTGGTGAACAATCATCCAATTCAGACATACAGTACCTCCAGTAGGCAAGTCTGTACAGGAAATTGCTGATAAGTATTTGTATGTATGGGGTCCTTAATGTTATGTGTAACAATAATTTGTTATTAGATATTAACAAGCGACTGTTGTGATGAAGCAACCAGAGAATGAATTTGAACAGAGAGATATTTGTGTGTTTCAAAGAAAGGAACATCTCGACACCTAAACCAAACACAAAATATGTAATTAAATAAGAAAGTCAATATAGGAAAAGGATATAACTGAGAAAAATTATTGAAAAACATTAACAATTTTGAGGATAAATAAATAAATACAAATGATCACCAGCTTGGATGTACACTATATGATAAAATTCTTGTACTTGTACTTACCTTTGAGGTTTAGCATCCAAGAACACAGGTACCATATTTTTAGCATTAATAATTAAGTTAATCTTGCCAGCTACCAGATCTGTTCGCTTCACTGAGCCTACTTTGACTTGTGGGGGTGGACCTTCTAGTTTGACAGCATGCATCTTTCCACCTATATCAATATTGACTGGTGGACCACCAAAGAAGCATTCGTACCATCTGCCATCGATATAAAGTTCACGAGTGGGTGCACCAAGTCTTATTCTGAAAATTAAAAATATCCAGAATTACATTTTAAAAACTTTACATTAACACAAATTAATTTTCTGGTACCTGCATGGGATATCATGACAGAATGAAAATATTGTAAGTGTTTTTTGTAATAATTCCACAGGAAAATCTGTCACATTTATGGTTTCCCATATATTAGTGCTGACAGGATTATTTTATACAGTCTCTCTGCATATAATTGAAAAATTGAAATGCAACAGAATATTAATAAAAGAAGACCTGAATCATGCAAAATATAATATATATAACTAATTTTATTTAATTAATGTAATGCAAGACAAGGATACAATAATGTACACCATCAAATAATAATTAAAATGAAAGAAGGAAAATATTAAATAAGGACCTTCTGTTGCATAATCGTCCTCTGCTCAGTTGTACACTGGATGGAATGGAAGGTGTTCAATGACAGTCCTTTTAAGAGACGAATCCTGAGCATACAGTAAAGCCCCGATTATTCATTACCCTATTAACCAATTGGTGGATTATCCAACTGTCCTTTTTTTTTTTTCTTTGACAACAGAACAAAATATGAAGTCCATAGGCGGAGTTATGGGGGGGGGGGCAATCTTGTCTGAACTCTTTTTTTCTATGAACATTAGAAAATATTGAATTCAAAAGATCTTTTTTGCTTTTGTTTATGATTAAGTTTCTGTGCTTAAATTGATGAATTAATGTCTTCAGATCATGTGTCTGGATTATAATATTTATTTTAAATTTCTGAATGTATAGGAATGGAAGCACTGCAATGTTTCTTTTGTAACAGCCTGTACTCATGTGTTAGAAGTCTGCAGGTGTTCAGGCCACCACTTAGAGAAATATGAATAACATACTGCACAACAATGCAGAAAAAAGAAAAGTGATCTCGGTATAATGTGTAAACTTAAAGACGAGATTTAATAAAATAACTAGAGTTTACATTTCACATATCTTCAGGAAGGTAAACTTCGTATAAAAGAGTTCCTGTTAGCACTGTCACGTGGTTTTATTGATGTATGCATGCGTTTCTGTACGAGAGAGAAAAAGAGGGAGATTGTTTTAAGTTTTGCCCTATTATAATTTGTAGCAGACCTACAGTTCAAGCCCTATACAACTCGGACTGAAACATCACGGATCTGGATGTAACACTATAAGAAACATGTCCCCGAAAATACCTTTATTAAATGATCATATTCCGATATACTGTACCATGGTCAAGCTATAAATGGGGGAGGAGGTAAATTATGTCCCCCATAACCCCGTTATATGGAGATTCTATGGGTTTGCTTTGGCCCCCCAAAGAAACGGTTCTCTCTCCGCCTATGACGATGTCCTATACAGTTACTTGTAAAATAGACATCTGCTTTCAAGGAAATGACCCCAAGAACTCTCACACAATTGCTAAACCCGTGTACCATTCAGTCCTTGTCCTACTATTAGAGTGGTCGTACTGTATAACTTATATGTAAAATGTCTTCTATGGGTGTCAAAAGAATTGTGGAAAGTATCGAAAAAATCGCAAATAACTGAGAGATTTGGGAAAGCGTTTCTGTATTTCATATCAAATCAGAATACTTGATTAGTGTTACAACTGTTTGCGATTTAAAAGAATAAAAATAAATAAATAAAATAAAACAAGGGTAAAGTGTTTATATAAAGTACGAGTATGTAAATTTACAACACGAAACCTCTACTCCTATCTTTCCACAAGGATTCCCTTGCCCTTGCAAACATGTTTGCAGCGTCACTAACGCATGATCATAGCACCACTAACATGCATTCCAAGCACCACTATTGTGCGATTGCAGTGGCACTAATACACCACTAGTGGCACTGCTAAGTGGCCTCATCTAAAGGGGCCCTTAATTTTCAGTCTTATTTGATGAATCATTATACGAAGAGTTCGCAGTAAAAACGATGAATGTGACATTTCTGTTAAGGATTAGATAATGCTCTAATTGAGTCTATAACTGCAATATGTAGTGCTGTTTCTATAGAAAATAAAGGAAAGGATTACTGTATTCGTGGTGATAATTCTCCTTTTCATCATTTTTCATAAGAACAACATTAAATTTCGCAGTGATCCATTGAATTAGATAATGACATCAACCTTAACAAAACTGTGACATTCATCGTTTTTCCCGCAAACTCTTCATATATTTTTCGATAAATAAACCGAGATTTCCTGTGAAGACGCTTTTCAATACAGGGAGCATTGTGCAGACACAAGGAAACTTCAAAACTGAGTTTCAAGTTCCAGAAGATGGAAGGATACTCAAATGGGACAATATTTAAAACAGGTGAACAACTGTCATGTTCATAGCAGTGTTGTATCATCATTACGTGACAATATCACACATTCTGTTCAAAAGCCTGAGAACAATGACCAAGTACAAACTGCATTGAAAAGAAATCCGACCTGTTCATTATGGAGGATCATTGGCATTGAACGCTCCCAGCTTTGGAAAAGGTTTTTGCAGGAAATGTGACAGAAAGAGAATGTGGCTTATTGTACTAACCTGTGAGTATTTCCATCTATAATACACTCTCTATATGTGTCACTAAATGAACAGAGTACAGCCTCTCTGTCATCAAATGAAACTCTTCTGGCACCGCCTTGGAATCCAATTTCTCTTGGGTCATCCCACGCTAACATTATCACAGCAGTATCACCATAGAAACGAATTTCCCTAGGTACACCATCAATATTAATAGTCCTCATTTTATCCTGTGCTATAAGATCGAGAATCATAGGGTCTGCTGGCGGAAGTTCATCATGGCTTACACGAGGTTGCTGCAGATTTATTTGTTGCTGCTGCAGTTGTGGTGGTTGCTGCTGAGGTTGCTGCGGTGGTGGTGGCTGTGGTTGTGGAAGTGCCGTGGTAGCTCCACGGAATCTGGTTTCTGTACGGCCACTAAAACGTGGCTCAAACCTGAATATCAGAAAATACAAAATTGGTCAGAAAAATGATTTTGTAGTTTCATAACTTCTCCCACTGCATTGTACTTCTTACATACAGGAATAGTACATATTTTAGGGTAGTATCAACTATTCTGAGTAAAAAAGTTCATATAAACACTAGTGGCTTGTGCAGCAAATGCTGCAAAGTAAGTTCATTAGACGTTCAAATAAACATTTTTCAGATTTATTTTCAATGAAGAATACCAGACATTCTGAAAGTTATTTGCTTCCATTATATTGAAACATACTCTCTCTCGAGCCAATACTGAAGAGAACCACGCATATAAATATCTACACTACATCGCCATTAAGGGGACACTCAACTTAAAAATTGGAGAAAAAGTGTCATAGAAATGAAAAATTAAATTTCTACACTAATTTACGTGACAGAATTAATCAATACGCAGAATTCTTCCCCTATTCATTGAGAAGTCACAGTCAAATGCACAAAGCCAAAAAATAAAAAATGATAATTAAAAGTGATATTTCAATTAATGATTGATTAAAAATTGAAATATTTTTTTATTTTGAAAAGTATTGGATCTAATGAGCTGAGATTTTGCATGTTACTTTCCATGTGTATATTAAACTTTTTCTCCAAATTTGAAAAAGATTGGTCAAATAGGAAAAAAGTTCCAAAATATAGTTGAGTGTCCCCTTAAATATATGAAAAAGACCCAACCCCACTTGATTAATAACTATAAAAATATTTGATTTTTAATAATATTATTATCTTACGTAAGTTTTATAGCTTTCAGTAACATATACTATAACATACTATATAGCCACCACTCAGTAAAATATAGAAATCAAAATCTAATTTAAGTTATTCTCTACATCTACTTAAATAACCTCAAAACGTTTCACTTTCATATCATCAATATAGCATTAATATGTATAATTAATGAAAAATAGTCACATCATGGCATTAACTACAATAATATTTCGTTTCTAATGGTAATAATGTCATCAAACCACCTCAAGTTTTGTAGTTTTTAATATCCAATACACAGCTGTACCCAGAAAATTACACACCACAGAATCGAACCTGTAAATTATTTTTAGTAAGTTAAGTTTTTAATAACCAATTTAATTTGAGCTCTAAATATGTCAGCATTCTTGCAGATCATGGCCTTCGTGTAATATTGTTTACTGTAGTGTGTGTTTTGTTTTATTCTGAAATGCAATTAGTTAGTTCTCAAAACTGACGACAGATGGATTTTGGAAAATAGGAAAATTATGTTGAAAAATTGACATTTCACTGAAAACTACTATTTTTCTCAAAAACTTTGAGTTCCAAGCTTCAAAATGAGGGGTCATTTATTAAAAGCCGTTTTCCCGTAATTTCCATTACCAGTTCCAATGATATATATAGATGTGTCCAATTTTCAATGGGTGTGGACATACAACTCTTTGAATGTTACACATAACAGACATTACAAACGACATGAATGACTTTACATTTATTTTTTATTTACATGACATCAATACATTTCAGTATATTGCTATTCAGAGTGCTGAGTGCTTGTCATCTGTTTCAGACTTACATGTGCATCAGATCTGTAAAGGCTAACTACAAACAGCTAATTCTCTACAACCATTATGAACAGTGCTGCCCTCAGATGATCTGAGAAGAGCGACAAGTACTATTCCTTCGTACAGTCAACTCTGGATATAGTGAACTTGGTTATAGTGAACATTCGACTATAGTGATCGTAAATCGTTGGTCCCAACCTGCATACATTAAAAAGTACATTAATATATCCGTTTATAGTGAACCCTCGCTTCGGTTATAGTGAACCTTGTATCCTGACAAATTCTTATATGAAGTCTGACCTTCTTGTATAAAATTGAAGGAATGTGTTGAGAACAACATTCTAAGTTTCTTACACCTTTAGTCAAAGGACAAAGATAGGATTAGTGGTTCCTAGACAATGAGCTGTACTGTAAATCCAGGCAACGCGTGATGACCTTGCCTTACTCCACCGTCGAAGGGTTGACATTCTGTTCTCAGGCACTCTACTCTACTGTTATTTCTAATCCTCCACCATCAAAGGGTTGCCTTTCGTTCTTAGAAACATTTCCATTCTGACTAGTAGCATCCAAACAACAGAAAATGATATTACCTTCTTTTATTAAAACGGGATGGACATTATATCCAGAACATAAATGAAGGTAAGATTTCGATGGTTTTCAAATTCCATCAACCCTCTCCCAGTTTCCATTAAGTGACCCGGGAAATTCCAAGACTGAGTATGCAGTCACACCATAACAGCGTTTGTTATTTCTACCTGATCTAGTGTTCCAATAGTGAATGTACTGTATAAAAATGTCGAAGCATAAAGTGTTTTCTTTGGAAGATAAGGTGAATATTATAAATGACACTGAACGTGGTCTTTCACAAGCGGACATGGATCGACAGCATAGTTTAAGTAAATCAACTATGAGTAACAGTATAAAGTGTAATCCATTACACAAAAATGAAATATTTTATTTTCTTGTTCACAATTTCATTCATTTCTGTCATTTAAGGTTAGGGAAGAGACACTTCAGATATAGTGAACCTTGAATATAGTGAACGAAATATGCAAGTCCACAGAGGTTCACTATATCCGCAGTTGACTGTATAGAGTTATACATAGGCCTACACCTATTTGGCAATCATTGGCAGCAATATATAATAGTAATATGCATTACAAGAGCGGTATGTTGAAGTTTTCATGTTCGAGGAAAAGTTTGAAAAAGCGAAACGTGTATCGTATATTATTTTGTGTGAAGATCGTTTATTACATACCTGAAAGGGGAATTTCTAATTAGTTGCAATGAAATCTCCATCTTGGTTTCTGTTCAATGACGGCAAATTTGCAAAACAAAAATATCTATCTTCAACATTGTTGCTTTAAAATGTTTTCTGTGTTTACTGTACTCCAGCAGGCCGTGATATACATCTGTCTTTTTTTTTTCCCCCAGTCTACGATGAGTCTGGAATCTTGTTGATTTTTTCACGGCTTCCTTAATGTTACTTGCATCACGAATGCAGTAACTTTAGTGGAGTTGTAGAGTTTACTTAATTTTTGTAAATATTTAAAAACAATAATTAACAGTGCAATTTAGGTGAAATTGCAGTGGTAAGTTTCCAATTTATAATTATTACTATATTGAACGTCTCTAAAAATAATATGTTAAAAGCCTAAAGCAGTAAAATCAATATGTCACTTAAGCGGTAAGAAGAGGGAAATTGTTATGTGTGTTAGGTTGGGAATACTGAATGTGGAATTTTAGACTTTCCGCGGATTGGTTTTGTGCGGAAACCAAGCAAATACGCATGATCTCACACAAATAAATTTAACAATTTTAAATTTTAATGAACAATCACAATTTTATAAAGTTGTAATACATTTGCTAATTATGGCACAAGTTAGCTTCTGGCATGCAGAGAACATATAGTTCAGGACTAAGAATTCTGAACAACTGGTGCTATACAAAAAATGGTGATTTAACACTACTTATTATGGACCATATTCTAGAATTAACTAACCAAAAAATATGTATGAAAAAAAATAAACAAGCAGATATGGCTGTAAATAAAGATGTCTAGTGAATGCTTACCTTTCTACATCTCCTTCAAATGGAGTACGAGTCTGGAATTGTGGAGGTCTCCATCGATTTATTCCACTGAAGTTGTTGATTGGCTGAAACTCCGGCCCCGGGGGTCGGTGGAAGGGTCCAGCTGGTGGTTGTATTGAACCAGGATGGAGCATTCGCATGTGGGCAGATAAATGGGTTTGCGCTAGTGTTACTGAACCAGGGCCGGGCCCGCCACGAAGCCAGGGATGTGGTGCAGGATCCCAACGACCTGGCCCAACCTGTGGATGTCCCACATCATTCCACTGCGATGGTCCAGGCTGAAATTTTCCCTGAAGAGAAGGGTCAGGAGGGGACGGTACTGACGTGGCAGTGGGATTTCGTGGCTTAAGAGCTGCTGGAAATCTTTCATCAATGTCGCCAAACCTGCTGTCTATATTACTTCCACCTGTAACAAGTTACTCGAAATTAGTAATTATTCTTATTTAAGATTTGTAAATCTTTACAATCATCCTCTGTGGCTTGAACCTATAACTATGCCACGCACATTCACGACAGAAGAAATATTTACGTACTTGGCTTGCGGCCAATCTCACTGGAATCACTACAAGGACTGAAGTCTGCACTCTTGTCACCTACGAGTACAACCAAACCAATTACCATAGATCAACGATACTATGGCTTTCTACACAATCCTCCACTTCACACAGACAAGTATGGATGTGCCAACAATTCGAAATTCAAAATGTATTTATCTACACACAAAACTGTTTTCAACTAGTAACAAGTTAATGTTAGGGGAGACTGTTGTACCTTTAGCATAGTGTACCTTTGAACATTTTTTGTTTTTTTAATTTTTGCTGCTACCTAGAGGTCTCAAAATGAAGTAGATTGTAGAAAAAGCCGCTAAGTAGCTCTGGTCATAGTTTCAGTTTGATTTATTGCAAAGTGTGAGTTCCGTGGACAAAAGAAGTTTTTTCAGTACCAAAAGTAAATATTTCGTTCATTGATATATGTTTTCTAACACAAAACTAGATTGCATTTGTTAATATCTTTCAAGTACAGTGTGTTCCTATCATCTGGTGAGTAATAACATATTTTAATTTCCATGATTTATTTGACTCTCTAGTTTTCGGAGCCATATTTGTTTAAACGTGCACCCTCTTGTACCTTTGAACACAAAACATCTTGTACCATGGAACATGTTCCAAATTACACGATACTATCAGTTTTTGTTTTTCTTTTATTTTAAGGTCATGTCACGAAGTAAGTCTGGAATTAAAGAGGTCCCCAATTGATTCGGATGTCTTGAAGAAAGCTGTTGAAGCAGTTATTGCTCCTCCAGGAAATGTTGTTGTTGTTTTCTAATGCCAGGCGTTTGACAATAAAGTCATTTGACCTCTTGCACTCCAATATTTTTCGAAGATATTATCATGACCAGCCACTGAAGCACAGATTTTGAGGTGTTCCGAATCCATTTCTTGGTTTGAGTTGCACAATGGACAGGAAATAAAAATCTCAATCAGAGAAGCCTGCACTGGTTTATGATTGAAAATACATTTTAAATATGATTGTCAGTTTTTACAGCTATATTTCCACCTATATTCCATGTGTTCCAACTTACAAGAGGGTATGTTTCAAGGTACATGATCCTGTTGTACCTTAGAACATTACATATCTCTTCATTTTATTTTTTCCATCAGTAATAGATCTGTAAAACAGGAAAATACATACAGGAAGTTGTAAAGGAATCTTCAGTAATTATTTCAAGCATTTTTTCATTTAAAACATTTCATTTCCAAAATTAAAAAAAAATAAAATGTGAAAAGTGTTTAAAGATATAACAGTCTCCCCTATACAGTAGAACCTCGATTTTCTCTCCCCCAGTTATCCATTTTGCAGATAAACCAGCTGCTTTTTTTTTTTTTTAAGCAAACAATATATAAAAACTATATATCACCCAAGGAAAAAACCTAAAGTCAACAACAAACAGAACAGTACAAATGCTTTAATAATAATAATCCGTGGCGCTGCAGCCCGTGAAGGGCCTAGACCAACCAGCAGTCTGTTGGCCTCAGGCCCACATGCTGAAGCAGAGGTGGACGATTATATTATGATTTGTTTGGCTCTGTGTGTCGTGGATGGAAGATCTGCTCCTTCATGATGTCTGATAATGATTCACCAGTGATCGTTTTGTTGTTCATATAGGCCCTAGGTCACATTAATATTTTATTTTTTGTGAAATGCATAATACAAACAGCGTAATTAATCTGCAAAACAAAATTACTTCACAATGTTATTGAATGCAATGAGCAGTGTCAAAGGAAAGTGTTCGCGTAGGCTTCCTCGGCTGGTGTACATGGTGTGTGGATAAGCTTCAGGGCTTCTACCGCGTTGTCTTGGTGTTGGTGGCTGACGTTTCGACCGCTGTGTTGTGGTCGAGATTACTATATATATATATATATATACCAGCTCGCAGAGTATTTCCTTATCCAACAACTGCTCTGAAGATTGAAGATGATCACAACACAGAGGTCGAAACGTCAGCCACCAACACCAAGACAACGCAGTAGAAGCCCTGAAGCTTATCCACACACAATGTCAAAGGAAGCCCACCTACTGTTGCTGATAATAATAAATTTGGTGATTTTATTAGTGAAGACGAATTTTTAGATGAACTTCTATAATAGTAATTCTCAATATATAAATTTTGATTTATTTCCTTTAATTCCTTAATATCCAGTACATTAACTAGGACTACATTTTGTGTATTACGACATCATTAGCCACAGAATCAGCTGACTTGCTGCTACCTTTCCTGGAGCAGAAGGATGATACCATTTACCCTAACATTCTTCACGTGAGAAAAATAAAAATGAACATCAATAAAAAAAATGAAAATGCAAAAGAAAGAAACAGACTTTTTTTTAAATGGCTCAAGATTAATTAAAAAACACTAATGTAAAGTAACATTAAGCTGTAAGTTAATATTATCTAAAACGGATTATCCATCATTTTCGGTTAACCATCGACCCCTTCAATCCATTATAACAGATAATAATTGAGGTTCTACTGTACATTTTTTAAATTTACTTATACAGAAACATAACCATTATTCAAAGGATACCTGCCATCTAAAAAATGATATTCAGAAATAAGTTGGATATTAACACATTGGCAATCCTTACTTGGAATGCAAGATAGCCAAAGCATTGTTCAGTGATTCTTCTCGTAACAACATATGTGTTTGAACACCTAACACAATCTGATAGCAGAGCAGAGCTTAATTTGTGAACAGAAAGAGCTAAAATAAATACTGTTAATTTTGAGTTAAAAAATTAAGTAATGACTATAACTGATTTTATACAGTCAAATGTCAGTAAATTCTGGGGACAGTGAAATTATTTTCGTTAAATTGAAAAAACAGAACACAATAGCACAATAAAATATTCAAGTCATGCAATAGAATAATGAATGTTGAAAGTGTACATGCACTAATAGAAAATTTCTTTGCTACATCGGACTATTAATATTTTTCCACTTATTCCAAATTCAAGTTGCATTTTTTTCAAAGAGAACTATCCTGAGACAACGTGTATTTTAAAGAACAAAGCCAGCGCAAATTTGTCTCAGAAGAAACTAAATGGCCGGTGCATACAAAAGTGTAAAACTGTCTTCTAACAGCATCTTTAATATTTTTCAGTTTCTCTGCATCAAAATCCACAGTTAATTCCCGATTTACCACGAAAATCGTCTGTAGCTGCATTTAGATTGGCAACAGGCCATGATTGTTTGGCTAAACACCTGCATAGAATTGGAATATATCAGTCCCCTAACTGCCCATTGTGCAACTCAAACCAAGAAATGGATTCGGAACACCTCAAAATCTGTGCTTCATTGGCTGGTCATGATAATATTTTTGAAAAATATTGGAGTGCAAGAGGTCAAATGACTTTATTGTCAAATGCCTGGCATTAGAAAACAACAACAACAACATATTTTTCAGCACGTGGGCAAAACAAAAAAAGCCCATTATAGGAACATACTTGTGCTGGATCAGTATATGATTCCTATTGTGTCAAGAGGCACTTTTAGGACAATGGCCTAGGTCAGGGATGGGCATAATGTTCCCACCTACAGTGTAAGCAGTGTCTGCACAGAACATTATGCTCATCCCTGGCCTAGGCGAAGAAATACTGTTAGGAGGGTAGGGGAAAACAAGCTACTCACTGAATTAGGCTTTAAGTAATGTGAATTTAAGTAATGGAAAATACATTAATTCGTTCAGTAAGATATATTTTGATAAAGAGATATAACTATTTTGCATTCTAATGATTTTTTATGATACTAACGTTCGTACAAATGAAATTATTTGACATTTTGCCTTATGAAGCTATGTACAGGGTTTACAAATTTATTTGCTGAACTAGAAAATTCGTTATAGTGGTGTTCGTTATGTCAACATTTAAATATTTTTTACATTAATGATTTAACTATATATATTTGAATTTTATTCAGCTTCTTCCAAGTGAAGGCTGCTTAGAAAACAAAGCTTACCAAAAAATTGTTGTTTTTTTGAGTAAATGGTAGGTACACAATTGAATCAGTCAGAGCTAAAAGGAACTAAGTCAAAATATGCAGTTTTGGGTTATGCAACAATTGAACAACTGATGTCATGCGGATCGAACGGTGGAAATAGGAACTAAGACTTTTAAATATTCTTTTGTCTTCTATAACATAAAAATATAATATTTGTGTTATTAGTGGAATATTTTTTGCTTCTCCTGAAAAGTTGTGAAAAGTGACTTAGTTCCTTTTAGCTCCGACTGATTCAATTATAATAAAAAAAAAACAATGGACAAGGAAAAGAAAAAGAAATAACACAATTATAAATAATTGAAGACGACTAAACAAAAGATAAATAATTCCAGAAAAAAAAAAACATAAAATTTCCTAGTACAGTATCTATTTAGTGAATAAATTATAAAACGAAGTTTAAGAAACAAATCTTCTACAATTTTATATTTTATTCATGAGGAAATGACTGGGATCGTACAAAATCAGAATAAATTAATATAAAATAAGTAGAAATATGTAAGGTAAAAAACCTCTTTTTAAATTACAAATTGCTGTTATACTGTATAAACACTATATTCACGAATATTTATAGCTGTATGAGGGTTAATACGAAAGTAATGTCACCTATTTTTATTTTAAAATTGACGCTGCATAATAATATGAGTTTGACTAGGTGGTCACTAGATGCCTATAATGTGACATACCACATGAGTGCGGCACACAAGCAGTTCAAAATGGTGGATGTTTCAGATACTTGTATAAAATATTGGGCCATGACTGAATTACTCACTGCGTAAGAAAACAATCGAATTCAGAACTATACTCGATTCAAAAATGTGTATGGCAACAACACCATTAACATTCAGATGTTGGGTGAGGACCTTCAAGACAGGAAACAAACAGAATTGACAAGTCTCAGAACAGCTGGGTAGTGATGGCAGTGACAAAAGACAACAAGAGCACCCAAGGCAACATGATTAATGCAAGAGAGATATGTGAAACACTAAAAAAGTTGAAAACCAACATTTGTGAGTTCGATTTTACAAAAACATGAACGATATCCTGTTTCTCCCTGACAACGTAAGATCTCAGACCAGTATGCATGAAAGGGAATACTGCAAGACTAAGCTGAACTGTTCTTTCTCACCCTCATTATGGCTCAGGTCTGGCACCTTCTGATTATCATCTTTTCGGCCCCTTGAAGGATGCATTCTGTGGTCGTCATTCTGCGGACTACGACGAGCTGGAACAAAGCGTTCGTGATGACCTCCAGCACAGCAAAACGGAATATTATGAGGTGGGAAAACAGCATCTCATGCATAGACAGTGCAAGTGAAGGTGACTTTTTATAAAAATGTTTATGAAAGATTCAGGGATACTTCATATAAATGCCATAATTTTACAGTTTTGGAGAAAAACAATAGTAGGCCTTATTTTCGTATCAACCTACGTACATAAATAGAAATACAAGTGCAAAATATAAATCAACAGTCCATGGCTCATAAAATTGCACACTAAGAACCTGAATTTCAATTATAATAAAAACAGTTAAATTAATTTTGGTATGGGAAATACTATAATTCACAAATAGATAAATTGTGGCTTAATAATAATAATAATAATAATAATAATAATAATAATAATAATAATAATAATAATAATAATAATAATAATAATATCATCCTTAACTTGTACAGCTCATTTCATCCTCAGTCTATGAGAATAACAAATGAACATAATACTTCTACGAATAGCAGGGTTTCTTGGTTATATGACCAGTACTGTGTAAGACCATCAGTCAAAAAAAAAAAAAATCATAAAACAAGATAAACTCAGTTCATGTTGGAGGAAGATAGATCTTCATTTTGCTATCGTGAACTAAATCTGGTTTTGCTGAACATTGCAGCATTAACATTTATGATCTAAATGGAGATAAGAAGCTACTTATATAACATGTATGTATGCCCATATGAAATACTCTCTTCAAATCAAGATTGTGCAAAATTTATCAACAACAATGAAATAATGGTTCTCAAATCAGACACAAAATCATCACAAAATCAAATAACGACAAACTGGTGAATAAACTGAATAAGAAATAAGGTATACACAAAATATATTGCTGATCTTTACTCTGAAACAGAGTTTAATTCTCTGCACAAATTAAGCTCTGGTTATAATAAGTGTAAATACTGATCATGTACATACACCAAAGCTAGATGGCGAATGGAGAATTTCTAAGTGCTTGGGCAATAGATACTACTACTATTACTACTACATACACAAATTATGTTTGTGCATGGTTGTGGGAATTGAAATTACTAGATTTCTCCCTTTTTTCTCAAAATATGGAGTCGAAAAATAGAGGGGGGGGGGGGAATTACATGATGAAAAAAATACCAGCAATAAAATCGTCAAACTAAGATAAAAAAATTCATGTAATAATCAAATAAATGTTATCAATTTGAGTCTTTATGGGTAGTTTTGAGGCCTTTCTTTCTATCATTGTGTGAGATTATGATGTTGGTAGCTTGACCTTGACTAACCTTGGCTCACGATGTTAATCTTCACTCATAAAATATTCGTATCAAAATTAACTTATTAATTACCTAAAGAAAACAAATGTACATTTACTTTACACTCTACTATTTTCATCAGACAACAAATCCAGTTCACCTTTCTTGCTGTCAGAGGAATAGTCAGTGTTTTTCACTGTAGAATGGGTGGATATTGGCATTGGGTTTCCCATGTGTATTTTTACGATATTTGGGATATTCACATAACAGACTATTGAATGGAATGAATGAGGGAAATTATGCCACGAAAAAAAAATGTATCTTTAAATCATGAGTGTAAATTATGCGAGCGAATACAGTATTATAAGTCTTTAAATACTGGTACATGTTAATTTCAGGAGTAAAAGAAGACTTGAAGGATGACGACGAAAAGGAGGGAAAGGGGAAACAAGCACAAAATATGCATAATAAATAAAATGGAACAAAATAAGGCAAGATAGAATTCAAAAGAAGATATGAACGAAAGCAGGATAGCAAAGAGAAAGAAAATAAGAAATAAAAAAGAAAATAGTGAGAAAAGAGAGAGATGAAGTAAGAGAATGGAAAAGTAAGGTAATGAGAGAAGAAAAAAGAGCAGTTGAAGAAAACATGAAAAGGGAAATGAGCAAGAAAAAAAACGAAAATAGTAAGAGCACAAAAAAGAGGGGGGGGGGGGGGAAATGAGGAAAGACAATAAGAGGTATAGATAAGGAAGAGAATAAGAGAGGAGGATAAAAAAAATTATCAATTTGGATACAAAAGAACTGTAGTTTGAATCTGACTCATTCTAAGGAGAATTATTCCTTACAATACTATTTAATGAAATAATTATTTTGTATACGGGAAAATTACATCATTTCACACGATTTCTGAATTGTTGTATACCTAAAACTTAAATCAACAAACACAATACAATGACTGAATATTTTGATACTCAATTTCACTACATTCACTAATGACAACTCTTACTACTCTCAGACCATGCACTTACCTTGACTGTCTTCTTCTACACTAACTGGGGACAACTGTTCATCGTCAGCATGACCAATACCGCGTCTTCTTCTGCTGCGTTCCCAATTCTCTTTGTTTTCCTGCTGGTCTCGTCTCTGAGCTTCTCTTAGTTTCTGTACTTCATTCAGTTGAATCACCTATAAATTACATTACACATCCTGTAAAACACATAGGTTGTTCCACTACAAGGTCACATGACCTAGCAGATGATGGTAATGATGATGATCAGGACTCAGAGTTTGATAATCTAAAAATTGTAAGAGAAATGGCCTATCATATAAAAACTTAATCTTTGGGCTCATTATGTCCGGGTATTCCAAGTAACTGACCAGAAATAACACTCAATGAATTCCTTATGTAGCCATACCTGTGCACTGTGCTACAGGTTACAGTTTTATTATTAGTTAAAGAACAAATCGTTTATGTTTCGTGGACAAAAAGAAATTAAAATGTAGTACAAAATTAGCCCTTTATGTGAACTATATAAAGTTTAAGTAGGCTATAGATTACCGTGGCTCACCCAAAAACGTAATTAAGTAATAAAAATGTTTCGACAATATATCAATTTTCTGTATGTAAGGAATTGTTTTAATTCTACCATATTGCAAATTTGTGCTCGATTCTCAATTCACTCTGGAGTTACCATAATGATGTATATATACTATGTCCATCTAGAGAAACTACACTTTCCAATGGTGAAAGAATTATCCAAATTAGTTAAGTATCTTCTGAGATACACAAACACATAGTTTCTCTTTATATACTGATAAACATTTATATGCATATATGGGTAGATTACAATGATATCTATATAACAATACTGTAAATTGAACATCTTCCATTTGTTGTGCAAGGCCTCTCAAATAAATGCAGAGTCATTTGTTTTCACTTCATTGCATTAGTCTGATTTAGGCGGCACTGATATAAAAAGCAATGTTATTTTAAAACTCATAAATCTCGTTAAATATCACTCCTATCAAAATTTTGCGTGGAATAAAACTTGTCGGAAACATTTTTTAAAGAAACTTTTGTAATGTAAAAAATCAATACTAAGAGAGATATTTCGATTTATTGACTTCAGGCCCCTTATAACCTCTCTTTTAAAGGAAGTATATGAATGCTATATAGCCTAAATTTTAAGTGGGATCCAACGTAATCTATATACCAATTTTCATATAAATCAGTTTGGGCCAATATCAAGTGAAAAGGTAACAGACAGACAAACACACAGACATACAAGCAAAAATTTCAAAAATTCGATTTTTGGTCTCAGGAGAGCTAATTATAAATGTTTACACCGATTATTATTGCAAAAACGAAAATTACCATAAAAATTTAGGTTACAGTTTTATTATTAGTATACATAGATATGCAAAAATAAATATACTGAAATACAAAGTGATACTCCTTGACTAGACAATGATGTACTCCCCTGATTTGCAAAAGTCGTGAAGCCATTGAAGGTCATATGGAGGAGGTTTCCTGTGAAATATAACTATTGGAGTACAGCCCAAAGCTTTATGTCCAGACACTCCCCCCACTCCTCCTACAGAGCTGCGCACGAGATCGGATGAGTCTACTTACGAATTATAGGGGAATGGGTTAGCCTTTGCCTTGAACTCGGTAGACACACACACACACACACACACACCCGACCTTCCCTTCTACTCCTATCCCCTCTACAGAAACGTTGTTCCTCTACAGTGCATCGCGAGTGTCTTGATAAAATGCATGAGCTGTATTAAACACTGACAGAAGCCGTTTCACTGTAGTTGAAGCATGGCCTTGTCATCTCGCACAGGTTATGTGGGTGGCAGCACATGGAAATCTCATGGAGTGGACGCATTTTCGTCCACAGTGCATCACAGGCCATGCTTCAATCGCCGTGCAACAGTTTCTAAAACTACATATATCGGTACATAAAAGTCCGAAAATGGTTAAACAATGATACAAAACTAGAGAAATGACTTAAAATCTAGTGATGATTAATAAAGTTTATGCTCGACCATGCCGAAATGTAGTAATTATACACCTGGTAGTAGCCCTTTAATGCACCTCATTAAAGTACACCTATTCATTATAGTTCAGTTGTTCAGCCAATGAGAAATCACCATTGTAGCATTATAAAAGCGCAAGTATCGATTATTCTCGGATATGCTACCAAAAGACAACTAGCAAAATGTCACGGAGGCTGGAAATCCAATACTGTCGCAGAAGGTTATGTTCTGTTACTATAATAATTAGTGTTAAGTGTAAATAATATTAAAATAAATTCAATTTGTCATCTCATTTTTCAATTCTAAATCAATTTCCAGCGTATATCAAGATTAATGCTAATGTTATTCTCTAGATTATATCAAGGTCAATGACATTCATTCCTCGGAAAAAATCAATACTTTCGCGTCTGCGCACATCTCACAATATTTAGAAAGTCAATTCTGCTCCTCACTTCGATAACCATAACATGAATACTTATGAATAGTTTCAAGTTAGAAATAAGGTCGAGCATAAAAAGTCGTATGAAACTTGCCTATAATGGTAATTAAGACGCTTGTATGAAAATTATGAAACTCGCTTGTGCTTGTTTCATAAACAAACATACTCGCGTCTTAATTACTACCATTATAGGCTCGCTGCATAATGTATTATGTACACACAAACAACTGTAATATGCTAATAAAAACATGAAATGTTACGAAAATCGGGTCCAGATCATAACAATACAGAAACAAAGAACAACTGAGGCATTCTCTGGAACAGGAACTTAACTACATAATTTTGAATTTGAGATACACAGCATCAAACATTTTAGATCTGGTATAACAGCATTACGCGGAACTACATTCAAATGTTTCTAGAGGGTGTTGTGTTTGTTGGAGGAAAATAATATTTTGTCAGGAGGGAGAGATATTATTAAGGATCCAATATATGCTGGAAATGGTAAAACGACGTAACATATACATTAAGTTATTCCATGGAACACCTCAATTACAACATTTATCAGATTAATTTGTAATATGCTTACAATAGTGTGAAAATGCCAAACTCACCTGTTTGAGCAAAGTATTGTACTGTGAAAATGAGATTGTGCCATTCTTCAGCTGTTCATCAGCTTGTTGCATGATCATATTGACATTAATGTCATTAATATCTTCTGCATCCTCAAATATTTGCGACCGCATGTCTGTGTCTTCTCCCATCATGGTGCTCAAAGATCTGCGTCTTTCTCCAGGATCATCTAATACAAATTAAACACATAAAGTTCTCGATTACAAATGATGTTTGATACCATAAACCACAATATCTGCATATAAAACGTTGGTAAATGCTAGCCTATTTTCCTGAATTTTACAAAATCGAAGCAGTGGCACAATTACAACTGTTCTGTCTGACCAAAAATTCCCAAGTCAATTTTCTAGTATAGTTCATACAAATCTGTAACATTATGTACTGCACTAGAAATCACTCTCTGAGGTTAATGAATGTCTGATGGAAGGCTGTCTTTCCCACTTCTCAATTGTTATGTGTTGCCATTCAGGTGCACATCAGAGGGAAAGTTTATTGAGTGTGAAGGGTTAGTGACTGATTTACAGTACTTTGCTATTATCATCGTGAAACATATGAGCCTGTGTTTTGTTCACTGAATGTCTAATTGTATACTTGGAGATTATGTGCTGTATCTACGTAATGAAGAAAATTTTTCTGAAAAAAATCTCCTCATTAAACAAATTTTTAGCTTACTGATTTTGCACTGGATTAATCTTGCTCAGGATAGGGACCAATGGAGGGCTTATGTGAGGGCGGCAATGAATCTCCGGGTTCCTTGAAAGCCAGTAAGTAAGTATTGATTTTGCTAAGTTTTATAAGTTTACTGATATAATTATAACATTTCATGAAAATTTTCCTCTTATAAAGTTTCTCTTTTTTTTTTTTTAATTATTTTGTTGGGTTATTTTACGACGCTGTATCAACATCTAGGTTATTTAGCATCTGAAAGATATGAAGGTGATAATGCCGGTGAAATCAGTCCGGGGTCCAGCACCGAAAGTTACCCAGCATTTGCTCGTATTGGGTTGAGGGAAAACCCCGGAAAAAACCTCAACCAGGTAACTTGCCCCGACTGGGATTCGAACCCGGGCCACCTGGTTTCGCAGCCAGACGCGCTGACCATTACTCCACAGGTGTGGATCCTTCTGTTTTATTAATCTCATTGAATTTGCTTAGTTTTATAATTGTATTGATGATATAATTATAAAAACTTGGCTCTGATTGACTGGACGGTGTGACTTTTGGTGTTCCAAATAAGTACTTTAGTGCGATTCTTGGCATCTCTCAGTGCAGTCCCTTCCCGGAGATCCGACTGAGGGATTATTTTATCTCCGGAGAATTTTACACTGAGGGACTCTATGTATCATAAGCAGTGAAAAATATAGTGGGACTGGTTGGTGTTAATGCAGCTTCTGTGGGTACCTCTTTGTTTAAGCCCCCTCATCACGACAAGGTCAGTACCCCTCATTTCTCGTGAAAAACAACTGAATAGACTACAGTGGACTTTATGTTGTCAGAAAACAGCTGGATACATTAAGAAGATTGATTGATTGATTGATTGATTGATATAATTATACAGTTTCCTAAAATATTTCCCCTTTTTCTGGAAGAGAGAAAATAGAAAATATTCGAGAATGCTAAGTTTGCAGTGAAAGACCTGTCCTTGGGCAGAACATTATGAATGAATGACTGAATGAATGAAGCAATTTCTAAATAACTTATTGCTTTTGCTAAGTTTTATGTGCTGATACAATTATAAATATTCCTGAACATTCAGGCGATTTACCCATATTCACAAGACTGTCTGCAGACCAAATGTAGCAGCATTGCACCCAATACCATTTCCCAGTAAACTCAGTGGGTGATTTATAATGTAGATTACAAATTCTAGTCTTTAATGTGTGGAAACAGATTTCAATTAAAACATCTAATTTTACATGCCACAATGAAAAGGGGATAAAATTATTCTTTCTACAGTGCTCATTGTCCAATTGAATCGGTCGGAGCTAAAAGGAACTAAGTCAAAATATGCAGTTTTGGATTATGCAACAATTTGAACAACAGATGTCATGCACATCGAACGGTGAAAGAAGGAACTAAGACTTTCAAATATTCTTTTGTCTTCTATAACATAAAAATACAATATTTGTGTTATTAGAGGAATGTTTTTTGCTTCTCCTGAAAAGTTGTGAAAAGTGACTTAGTTCCTTTTAGCTCCGAATGATTCAATTATACTGTTATGCAGAAAGTACTATAAAATGCACGCTAAGTCCACAAAAGTAAATTAAAATGTTATATATTATTATAACATATACTCTTATGTGTTGGAAACTACCAACTTGCTTTTCAATGACCTGTTAAGTAAAATAAAAAAAACAGAATACAATATTAATCTATATTCTGAATGGAAATTGCTCAATCAGTTCTGTTTGTGAAAACCTGACAGTTCACTTATCAAAAAGAAAATATTCCTTCTCCAATTCATCAAAGAAATTTCAACTTATTTTACCAACAGTGGCCGAAATTTTCCCAACAGCAATTATTTTAAAACTGAAAGTAAAGTATCAATGATTCTACGATATCTACATACCTTTATTTATATCTTAAGAATGATCATTATATGAAGTATAATTTTTTAAGAGTGCAAACCTGTAATTTAGCAGGACATGTTCTGAAAGATTTTATGCCCCATTCTGATTATCCAATAGCACTAACTACTAAGTGAATTGCTTATTTAAAATGTTACTGTAATATTGCAATCACAAACAAATAAAAACTTTTATGGAACAAATGCCAAATATAAAAATAAAAAATGCACTTCAATACAAATAATTAAATATGCAAGGAAATACTGTATCTTACTTAAATGAATTTCAAACAATCTAGAAAATTAAGTATGAACAGTCAGATTTATAATGCATGCAAAACTTTAAACATTTCCCAAGATAACAAGCATCAAAATTTTACTACTGTAACACTAATACTTGTAATTACTTGAGGGCAATATATTTCAAATAAAAAAATCTAACTACCCATCATACAAGCATGCCAGATAAAATCTGTAACACGTGTATTCATATTAAGTTGACGATTAATTAAGTTAAAATGGTTTGGCTAGATGTATAAATTGTCTACTGTACACAAACAGAAAAAAGTAATTTCTACACAGGCCATAAGTAGTACTGTGTTACATAAATTTGGGAGAAATGCTTGTCATTTATGAATTACAGTAGAACTTGGTTATAGCGAACTTGTTTTGTGTGACACCTCGCCTACAAAGTCAAATATTCTGTGGTCCCAATTAATTCCCCATAAGACATATGCTTTTCTATCTTGCTTAATACGACAAACGTATATGCATCTACCTCGCATATAACGTCATTTTCAACCTCAGTTTGGAATACAATTTTCTAAGAACCAAAGTATTTTGTGAAATCTGGCAAGTCCTTTACTGTTCCCTTCTATCTTAGACCTCTGGAATGCAGGCAGATTCCCCATCCCACTGTAACCTGCCCGAATTCATGCAGTATTAATGGTACCTGCATTCGATGAGTTTCGATATGAAGTTTTCACGAAGTGCACGCATTTTAACGCAGTATGGCCACTAAAAGAAGTGAGTGACAATTCAGAAGCCATTAGAATTGTGAACATTTCTATGAAGCTAGAGGAGGGAGCAGTGAAATTGCAACTGAAATAATGAACATAGAATTTAATTTAGAAAGTGTATATTGGGCAAGTAGGAGACAACAGAGTAAAATGACTGATTACTTCACTCCTCAGTAAATAAGTTTGGTGAGAGTAATGAACAAACTGTTTTAAAACAGAATACTGTATTTATAATTGTACATGTATTTTATTGTGTTCATGGTATGCTTAAAAGTGAATACATAAATCTAAAATAAGCCTAATTATGTTTATTATTTTTCATTTTCCACCTCACTAGACTCTGCCAGCTAAAATAAATCATTATTATTATTATTATTATTATTATTATTATTATTATTATATGAATCTCAGTTACTACGACACTCGTTTATAACAACATAATTTTCAAGGTCCCTTGGATGTCGTTATAACCAAGTTCTACTGTATATATTTTGAATGAAAAATGGATAATGCATAGGAGCTATAGGATGGACGCTATGCAACAAATAGAAAATGATGATGGGGGAGTCTCTGATGACCAAAAAATCGGACTGATTCACCTATGGGAGTAAACTTCAACAAAATAATCAGTTGTATGGAGGAAAGCTAACAATTTGCTTCGATAGACATTAAATTGCATTGTTCATAAAACTGGCAAAAAAAAGTCTTGAATTAAGGACAGAAGTGCATGTCTTCTTCAAAACGATTGCTGCAAACAAATTAACGTAAAATAATAATTCTAGTAAAACGAGAATTCAGTCTGTTTTCCACACACAGTCTCACATTTCATAAATTCTTCTCTTTAATCATGACACAAAAGTAGTGTAAATATCTCTAGTTCCACTCACTGATACTTTATTCCGAAATTTTCATTAGGGTTTATATAAACTTTTATACATAAAATTTTAAGTTCCCATTCTTCTTTTTTCAACTCACTGCAGTCAACTCACATCATATGAAAGCAGTATTGTGATATAACGGATATTTTTACCCACATTACCTCCATAAAAGCATTTTCAGCGCTGGTTTTATTGTACTTTCTTCCTGTTAAGCTAGAATTAAATAATTAATTGATGTTAATGTAAATGTTGATTTTCAGTTCATGTACCTGGCAATCGGTGGTAGAGAAGTGGCCGTCCAAGTTTATCAAACTTGCCAGAACTTCTGTGGTAATGAGACATTCCCCTGTCTCTTGGAGTTCCAAACAACATCTCCCTCTCCCTCAAAGGAGAATTGGATCCTGGAGTTGAAGACTGTGATTTCAAGTCAAGATCGTCGTGACCAAAATGACCCAATGGCCGAAATGGGGATTTATAAGTATCTGGTTTTAACTCCTTATATTTGGCCCATCCTCGAGGCTTCAGTCCACTGTCACCATTCTCTTTAACATCATCTTCAATGATTGACTTGTTCTCGTCGTTACGATCTTGTGATCCCTCCCTCTCTCTTTCAGGCGTGGCATGTTTTGGAGACATGGTAGTGTTTGCCGAACTGTCTTGGGATGACATTGACGTCGGTACAGGTGAAGGATGAGATATCATTGGCGGTGGCGGCGGTGATGGTGGTAGTGGTTGCTGTGCAACAACTGCAACCGCTGGAGGTAACTGACGAAGATCAACATCTTCATTTCCAAACAATCTGAAAGACATCATTGTAAAATATCCACATTAGTAATTCTGAAATCATAAAATAATTTGTATAGTTTTAAAGAATGAAAACAATGGTAGCTGGTCACCCAGAATGTATTTTCTTTGGGGGAGCGCAACTGAACTTGGTTATCGTGACAATGGTCAATGTGACACCTAGGGTTGCCAGATTCTCTCATCAGGAATCCAAAATAGGTGATGATACTGAGTACCTTAACGTGACTACACATCTGAATTAATTCTATTTGTAATACAACTGATTTTGTTTCTTTCATGTATTTCAACCAATTATACAGCACCTAAACTTTTAATTTTGTTATATTTTTACTAGATTATGAAATTTACTTTGAATTACAGTAGATCATCGATTATCCAAAACAATTGGGGACAGGGGATATTCGGATAACTGATTTTTCAGATAACTGATCATTTACTTACTTACTTACTGGCTTTTAAGGAAACCGGAGGTTCATTGCCGCCCTCACATAAGCCCGCCATTGGTCCCTATCCTGAGCAAGATTAATCCAGTCTCTATAATCATATCCCACCTCCCTCAAATCCATTTTAATATTATCTTCCCATCTACGTCTCGCGTCCCCAAAGGCCTTTTTCCCTCTGGTCTCCCAACTAACACTCTATATGCATTTCTGGATTTGCCCATACGTGCTACATGCCCTGCCCATCTCAAACGTCTGGACTTAATGTTTCTAATTATGTAAGATGAAGGATATAATGCGTGCAGCTCTGCGTTGTGTAACTTTCTCCATTCTCCTGTAACTTCATCCCTTTTAGCCCCAAATATTTTCCTAAGAACCTTATTCTCAAAAACCCTCAATCTCTGTTCCTCTCTCAAAGTGAGAGTCCAAGTTTCACAGCCATACAGAACAACCGGTAATATAACTGTTTTATAAATTCTAACTTTCAGATTTTTTGACAGCAGACTGGATGATAAAAGCTTCTCAACCGAATAATAACAGGCATTTCCCATATTTATTCTGCATTTAATTTCCTCCTGATCATTTACGAAAACAAATTGTACCGGTGTCATAGGAGCAGTATGAAACAAAGAAACACTGATATTAAACACAAAACTGTACCTACAGTACATATTTTGTATCACACGTCTTACAAATAACAGAGAACTGCCTAGCCTAGTTTGACAAGTTGAAAATGGTCATTTAAAGTAGGCCTACAGTTTAGGAAAAGAAGTCCAATATTTTTTTTTTTTTTTGCTAAATCTCGCAAATAGCGCTAGGGAAACTTCTACATGGAGGGTGCGCAAATTTGAATTTTCCGACTGGAACGCTTTCTGTTAACCGATGTTTCAGTTGATCAGTATTCGGATAATTGATGCTCTAATGTAATGATAAGGTCTGGAAAAAATAAGGTCATATTACAGCCTGATTTATACAGAAATAATGTATGATAAAGTGTTTAAATTCTATCAGTAATAAATCAACTTCCCAAGAGAGTAACAATACTGTATAATACCTAATAATCCAATTGCAATCACATTTGTTTAAATTAAATTATCATATTTTATATTATAATTGATCAGTATACTTTGTCTTATGACAGCCCATAGACTGCATGGTAAGTTTGTAATAAAAAAAAAATTCCATTTCAACACAACCCGATAGGAGGCACCAGGCAGAACTGTCAAAACAATCTTTTCAATATGTTTCACAAACAACGAAGCACAACAAAATAAAAACTTCTCTCAAATTTATTGGGAAGCAAGAAGCAAAATGGGTTAAATGATCCTAAATTGCAGCCATTAGAGAAAACAACAATATGTTTCACAACAAGTTACATTTCATATTGTGTCGGCTTCATTTTATTACAAGGTCAGTACTACAGGATAGGTCTCTCTATAATAAAGATAGCATTGTTATAATTCGAACGTGAAGCAGCACCAAGGACAAGGATTATATTGAAGGAGGGCTAGGAGGACTATGATTTATGTCAATGCATATTTTGTTACTCTGACAGTGAGAAATTAGACAAGGGAAAATGATTATGGATAAAAAAATACTCAAATCTGAATACGTAATTTTTTCAAACAGTTCAAGGGGGGGGGGGGGGGAGTTCAAACCCAGTAATCCCCCGTCCTTGTGTACGCCTCTGTTTGTCTTATATATTTTCTTGGTTATTTTAATTACTCCATTCACAGGTATCTTTTCTAGTGCTTTCCATAATAGCTTTTTGTGATACTATCCTGAGTTTGTTCTAAGTCAATGAATACTAATCCAACGTCTTTCAATTTAATTTTACTATTTTTATTTATTTACTTTCATTATTTCTATTTTATGGAGCAGCAATATTTTATAAAAAAAAATAACCTCAATCAAATTTCAAAATTGTGAAAGACAGAAATAGCATATCTGGATTTATGGATATCCAAAGAACACTTTTCAATATATTTTGTTTACAATCCTCCAAATAACGGTCCTGATTTGAATATTTTTTATATATCACATAAAACTATAATAATGGGAAATTTTAATGCCCATTCCAAATTATGGGGATATAGAGTCAAAATACAGCTGGTAAAGCAATGGAAGATTGGTTAAATACAAATGAATTAAAAACATAGTCATCCTGTCTGACTCCAAAGCTGCAATCCAGTCCATCAGCTCAACTACATCCCCTAAAATGGAAAAAGTAAAAGAAATTCATTGCATGGTAAAACAAATTCAAATGCTAAATAAAAAAGTGGTCTTCCAATGGATCCCGGCCCACTGTGGACTGAATGGTAACGAGAAAGCAGATATGTTAGCAAAGAAAGGAACTAAAATCAACTTAAAAACAAATTTCAAGTTCCCATATGAATCAATAAAACGAGTCATAAAAAGAGTAAGTAACAGCGAACAGGCAAAACATCAAAATTCAAAATGGAAAGAATCATTTAAAGATCCAAAACTAATTCCTGATCTACTTCGAAAATCTGCCGTGGCCATGTTTAGATTGATTACTGGTCATGATTGCCTCAGTAAACACCTCCATCGTATTGGAGTACTGAATTCACCTAAATGCTTACTGTGCACCAGAGAAGACATGGAGATGGAGCACCTGGCTAATTGTGAAACTCTTAGGACATTTGTGGACCTTCCATCAAAATATTGGGAAGCAAGAAGGGTGATGACTTCATTGTTAAATCCAGAGAGAGAGCGCGCGCGCGCACACACACACATATTTTATCAAAAATAAAAACAGTATTTACAAGTCAATAGTGCAAAGCAGAGCTAAATGTGGGTTTTAAATAAAGAACGTCAGGATAAATTACTAAATAAGAAAATGGATTTTGAAAGTGCTCAGCCAGGAAATCAAAAAGGGAGAATTAAAAACATTACATTAACAGAAATTATTGATGTAAAATCAAATATTTTGGAAATAATTGAACTGGAATGGTATGGACATGTAAGAAGAATGTTCGACAACAGATTGCCAAGGGCAGTCCTAGAATGGGAGGTAGAAAGCAGAAGAGGGGAGGGCAGAGCTTCAAAGGTATGGATGGACGAGATGGAAGGGAGTATGCAGAAACGTGGATTTAGGGGAAGAAGATACAGAAGACAGAGAAGTTTGAAGAAAGAAGATAAAACAATCTTAGTAGAAGTTCCTTCCCAAATGTACTTTGCATGAATATTTTTTGTATATCGTATCTCTTTTTGGTAGAGGAAAACCTCAGCAGTGAAGAAACTCCTAAATAATAAAATAAAATTGTTACTATGACTGGATTAACTTACTCGTCAAAAACTTCTGCTTTGGTTTTCTTCATTGGTGGCTGTTCTGCCCTTTCCATTGATGCACGCTTTTTACCGGGAGAGCCAGGGAGTTGACGTAAATCCACATCTTTATTTGCAGCTTCTACAAGTGGTTCTGGAACCATAACTACAACCATCATAACAATGCTAACACAATATTAAGATTAAGTGGAAAACCATGCAAAAATACACAAGGTCACATTCCAACACCGCCTTCCATCACACATTACCGCAGAAATACAGCAATTACCAACACTTCCATCAAAATTACTATTCTACGAGTTTTACTTCCTAAAAGTACATAATTATTAGTTTATAGTAAGTTTGGTACTACTGACATTAAGGAAAATGACTATCAGACTTTGTTAATTTTGCTCAGCAACAGAGAAAATCTATATACTCGTATAAATAAATGGTACAAAATTAACTACAACAAGGGCTTTTGATGAGGGAACTCAATGGCGTTAATTCAACTCGTAAAGAACCATAATCCTGAATTATGTCTGCTGTTAGGATATCAGCTTTAATAACAATCATATCACTATCCTCATCTAAATATCCTTCTGTAGCAATAAAACAAATCTACAGCATTTTTCTACAAATGGTAATGATACAAGAAAGAACATGATAACAAGAAGAATGCTTGCAAATTTACAGATTGAACAAGTTTACTTCAATCTTTTCAAAACAAGATAAATTTCTTTCACTGCACCAATGTTACAAATTCAAATAATTCAAAACCGCTTCAAATATAAATGTAACATTGAAATAGCTTCTTGGAAAGGACGTACACAAGGTCCTCCTGAATATAGCACAATAGAATAGCAGCACATAAAAGAAAGTTCACAAGTTTTATTATGGAATTACATGTTAATACATGTAGTCAGTAATTTTCCAATTTCTTTCATCATGAGTTTAAAATAATACTGCTTGTGTGTGATGGTTGATTTTTCAATGTATTTGGTTGCAGACACCATACTGTTTGTTGCCCTTACAATTTCTTTGAACTGTATATTTTAAATAAAACATTTAACATGCATGGAACTGGCCACCCTAATCCATTGTCTCCTGGCTTAGTTGCCTCATGAGTGGTGTCAATTATGAGGTTCAAATCTGTTTTCGGACAGTTCACTAAACAACATACACACAACTAAAAGATACGCAATGGAATCAAATATATAACTATCACACAAAAAATTAATTGAATTGTACAAATTACTGTATTAACATTTAGATTAATAGTAAGTATTCAGTATTACTTCACAATTTACACAAAGGGAAATTAAGACCTATTTATTACTTCTGAGCAGAGAAGACGAGATCAATTACTGTTCTCTTCTGAAAATTTAAACTTTTCTTCTTCATTCTGAGTGAACATATTGCACAGAAGATGCAAAGGAGCAATAGGCTTCTGTCGAGTCACTTGTAGACTGCTTATGCAAAGAGCTCGCTATCAGTGATATACATTACGCAGTATTAGTAATTCAATACATATTACGAACTATTAATGCAAAATATTACTAAAACAAGTTAAAACACCATTTACTCACCCAAATTAAGAAAGGAGATGCTGAAACTGTCTGACTTATTATTCTAAACATATGTTACACGTAATTAAGAAGTGACATCACTTGCTACAGTTTTCACTAAGAAATAGAGACGATGTTATTTTTCCAGTTCTTCCAGGGTATGTGGATTATTTTTATACCCTTTGTCTTTTATTATTATTATTATTATTATTATTATTATTATTATTATTATTATTATTATAACGTCACAACACCATACGTTCTATGATCGCAGATGCACTTGGATCCAAAAATCTAGACGTTCACGAGGAAGTTCATTGTATTGCTGATGGTGGAAGCAATCGTAGGATCGATATCATAGCTATAAATAGAAATAAACAGACAGCCGAAATAATTGATCCTACCATCAGATTTGAAATCTCAGCCACTCAACCATCTGAAGTGAACGATGAGAAAAAGGAAATCTACAAGCCCACGATTCAGTACCTATCGGCGAAATACAACATAGAAAAAATCACAGTTACCGGTTTCTTCTTCAGAGCGAGAGGCACCATTCCGAAAGCCTTTGTAAAGTGGAGGGAAAAATACAAGCTAATGAGAGATCTTCAAGATGCCATCGTCACCATCTTTATGGCGTACATTCAATTTAAATTACACTTGATTCTATTTTTTTTCTTATGTCTTATTCACTTTTGTCAGAAACCTGTTTATATAATTATTCATTTTAAATTTTATTGTGAGCTATTCTGTGTCGCAGGGCAAACCCAAAATATTGGGTCAGACTACTAAATTAAAAATTATTTTAGTATGATTAAGTCCACCAAGCCTTCTTTTCCACATCACAAGAAATAACGGGTTTCTCATGTACGATGCAACTCGAGAACTCCAGCGTTGCTCGGAAAGCATTAGTTTGTTATCGTGACTCACCAAAACTTAATGTGACTTCATGGACACCAGACTGTGAAATCGATGGATCGATCGTGTCGGGAATGATGATCACGAAATGCTGCCATGACCTTCATGTATCCGACTTAACCCCTTGTGATTTTTTTGTATGGGGTATGTGAAGGATTCAGTGTTTGCACTGCCATTACCGGCTTGCATATCACCAGTATTTTTGCTCAAATTGACAGGGACATGCTTCATCAAGTGTGGAACAAACCTTGATTACAGAGTTGTTATCTGTAGTCACTAAAGGAGCACATATCAAGCACCTTTAACATGTCAAAAAACCTGGTGAATTTTTCTATTTAACTGTAAAGTTACGTGACAATATGTTACATAATATAGGGCCTACTTACAGTGGTTTTCTGAAACTGTTCCAGTCATTTGTAGTCACCCTGTATTTAATTATTATTATATTATTAGTTTGTGCCAAATTACTGATAATGCACAAAATATCACTGATAAGAAACTGTGTATCCACAGTCTGCAAGCGTCTTGCTGGAGGGCCAGGTTGCCACATTGCGACTTCTTTAGAATCTATTCACCCACTATTTATGCATGAAAATGTTTTCAGAAGCTATGATATATACTGATAAAATAAATTCACAACAATTTAAAATGAAATATCTGATATAAATACAATTTAAGTCTTGTAGATACATTCCTCTATATTTCTGTAATGCATATAATATTTGCAAATTATGTATTCAATTTTGGCAATATATGAGGCGCACCCAGAAAGTAAGTTTTCTTGGGGCTGTTTACAGAAAGTAAAAACAATTTCATAGGAAGATTTATTGGAACAGATACAGCAATTGTTGAGCTATTTTTCAACATATTCCCCACCGGAATTGAGACATCTGTCATACTGTGGGATCAACGTTTGTATCCCTGTGTTGTAGAAATCTGCCGTCTGGGATTGGAACCAATGTGTGACAGCTGCCTGCACCTCTCTGTCGACCCCACAATATGACGAATGTCTCAATTCCGGTGAGGAATATGTTGAAAAATAGCTCAACAATGGCTGTATCTGTTCCAATAAATGTTTCCATGAAATTGTGTTTTTTTTCTGTAAACGGCCCCAGGAAAACTTACTTTCTGGACGGCTCTCATTCCTGCACTACATTTCACAACGTTTATCTTCGGAAAAAAATAAGAAGACTCCATATGTCTACAATATCTCTGTTGTATAAATAAATAACAGAACATCAGAAATTACACTGTATAAACTTTTGTGTGATTTGTTCATTAACGAACTTATTTTTCATTTCTGTTTACACTAAAGTCACTCTTGAAATTAGTTCATGGAGTGCAAGAACAATTTGATTAAAAAATTAGAATTATACAATAATTGGAAAAGTATTTATAGTTTTAATTTAAAGTAATAAAACCTTCATATATCATTTTTTAAACTTCTATTTAAAAGTATAGCATGAAATAAAGTATGTTTTATTTTATTTACATAAATATAGCTGACCAATATCACAATTGCAGAACATTATATTCTGTATCAATTTGTTAGTTTCATGGATGATGGTGGTGATGATGATGATGATGATGATGGCGATGACGACAATGTAGTTGTTATAGTTTCTGTATTAAATAACATTACATGAATACAACTAATGCACTGATATTAAATAATACATAACAGAGTCAAAAACAATAATGCTATTAGAGTCATTTTAGACATATACAAAAATATATTCTCAGAACACAAAAAAATAGAACTCAAATTTCAGGCTTCAACACATCTAACTACATACTACTGCAGGGCAAGTATACTTATGAATTTAAATGCCATTTTTGGTCCAATTCCATTCTGTTCCAGTTGACACAGTGCACAAGCATAAGACGTTTACTGTCGACAATTTTGATCATGTCATAAAGACAAATAACACACGATAAGAGACATGTATATAGTCCAGTTCCTATGCTATGGAGTTCAATGACTAATTAGTTTTATGAATATTAAACTTTAGAATATTACTGTCCATTAAAAAAAACTACAAAAAACAGATAATAATAAAACTTTATCTTAATTTATTCTAGATTTTCTAGCTTTATGTTTAAGTAGAGTGGCAAGTATTATTATTATTATTATTATTATTATTATTATTATTATTATTATTATTATTATTATTCAGGGATATGCCATCTTGATAGTGCAGTTGACAGAACACTGCCTTACGGTGACTGCAAAATCCAGGTTAAAAATCCCAGTGACAGCAGAGTCACATTTGTGAACAAAGCCAAGATTCAGTGTTCTTCCATTTCCTTACATCATTCCATCGTCACTCTTTATTTCAACATTCATAATTTCAATAGCATCTATCCAAAATAATGTGGTAACATAATACTGTGAATGGTTTACAGATGGCATCAGTCTGGTGCAGTATGCTCTCAGGTATGCAGAAAAAGGGCACTCTAGCAGGATTTCATCAGACTTCGAGCCTAAATGGCTAAGTCAAAAGATGACACCACATAGCAAAGTCTGATATCTACAAAGAAAGAGGCCTTTGGACTCAATAACCATTCATACATAAAGGAGTGGTAAGGCACAATAAGCCAATTTGAGCCTGTGGTACTAGCCTTTGGGCCCCTCCTCCATATTAAGGGGGGTGGGAACTTTGGGGACATTCTGGAATTTATGGAAAGATGAAAAATCCTCCATCTGGTACTGGATCTCTTCTTCCAGTTCTTGGGCTATGCTTCTACAGACAGGGCTAACTTTACTCCATTATTACTAATAAAGTATTACATGCAATATGCATGGTTCTGTTACAAAAAATATAGATATACAAGCAATTTACATTACATTTGAAAGAAAAAAAATGGCTAATTTTAACACTATTCTTTGTAAGTCTTTTGTATTTGAATGTAGAGTTCTGAATTTGTATGTAGTTTCTCGGTGTAGTATTATTTTGTTATTTTTTTATTATTTAGCATTTGAAAAATAACTCCCATAAATGTAGCTGCCCTTCATTAAGAGTTGACAAAAGACACAGCACACTAAATAGATAAAAGAATTGTATTCTCATTATTATTTTTTTGAAAACGAAGCTACCATACTTTGTCCGTGTAGTGCAGAAATTTTCAAGTCTTTATGTATACATTATGCACACAATGTTTAAAGGCCACACACATTACATTATCTACATGATTTATATTTGTTCTGTTTCAAGCCATATTGTGATTTTCTTGGGACAAGGGCCAGTATCAGGTGTATGTGGATCTCAGGTAATACATTTTTATCTATAGATTTAAAGTCAGTAATGTTCATATTAATCATTTAATTGAGAATGGGTGCAAAAATGTATAAAATTGTTTGATACTCACAGAATAAATAACTCCATAGCCAATATTTACAGTACAAATTTTCAAAATCATTCACACATAAAGATCCAAAGCTGTTAGCATGTATAAATTCCTGTCTTTATTAATTATAACTATATATTATAATGTCACAAAAAATAAATATTTAAAAAATATGGACAATTATAACTTCTATTTATCACACACCATACATGCTTACATACGTTCAAGCACCACAAGGAAAAAATCAATGATTTTCTCTTGCAGTAGTTGCAACCAAAAGAGTCATTACAGCCCTACAGAAACATACACAAAACACATGAGCACAATGAATAAATGTATTTTATTATTAAAATAAACACTTTAAGCAATATTTATAATACTTCATGAGCAATTTATGTGACAATTTAAATTCTTAATTAACACTAACAAGTTTGCTTTTATGATGAAAGGACACAACTGCACTGCATCCCAATTACATTGTCTTCACACACTATCATTAATTATTATGCCAAATCCAAACTGTTAATACATTTCAGTGCAGAAATGAAGAAAGAAAATATATGGAAAAATACTGACTATGTAAATGTGTAAAGCCACAAGAAAGAAGTGTTTCAAATAAAGAATTTAAGCTAGCCCAAATTTTACTTTTCAAGGAGAATCATAACCTTTCCAGCAGAAATGTTTTTAACATTGTATCTATAATGAAACGATTTAATTTTTTTTCTTGGTTTCTGATCTAAAAACAAAATATTGTTTTAAAATAAAGTTTATCATACGAGTCGCATGATTGCATGATATATAATTGTTATTCTTGAACAAGAATTAATAAAATTTCAATTCACTTTTATTGATGCAGAACATAATCAAGGACAAAACGATGGTACATGGGTATGAAACCCAGAAGAGTTGTGAAACGTGTCACCCACTGCAGTCTCCTGAGTTGATTTCCAATTTTCATGCCAAAGTGCTTTAGTAGATGTCTATGCCATCACCAACGAAGAAGAAGGTTCATGTGTACTGTATGCACTATGAATTACATATACACTACAAACACGAGATTTTTAACTTCCTACAGTAATAAACTGATATTAAACTCCAAAGTGTCTGCACCATAATAAATAAGAGGGCAATTTTGTGTACACATTTTACATAATTATTCAAATAAATTCTACATCATAAAAAAATATATATAAAAGAATGTTTCCTGCACATCAACATGAAATGTTGTTTGTACAGATTCATAGTTTCCTATTCAAAGCATGGACAAAATAAATTTTTAAGTTGTCTTTTACTGCTAACGCCCAGAAGATCTGAGAAATAGATTGGCACTATAATTTTGGAAAGATCTTAACCAAGTCTCACGCTGAAAATTTGTCAACTAATTAGAATCAACTTGTTGAAACCAATAACGTCTCATAAAGGTACGTAAAATTTGTTCAACAATTAATATCAAGTGATGTTATTCTAAATATTTGTAATAGATAAAAGAACAATTAAATATTGTAACTGAAAGACTAGACAATGGAGTTCCATGTCAGGAACTCAGATTCAAATCCTAGAAAATCAATGTTAGATCAATTGAAAAATTACAAATGTAACAATTCTAAACACATAAAATGTTCTAATGTACAGGGCTTTTTACTAGGTTATTTAACGGCGATGTATCAACTACTGGGTTATTCATCGTCAATGGGACTCGTGATAGCAAGATGGTATTTGGCAAAATGAGGCCGAGGATTCGCCATAGATTATCTGATATTTGCCTTATGGTTGGGAAAAACCTCGGGAAAAACCAAACCACACAATCAGCACAAGCAGGAATCGAACTGATACCCAAGTGCAACTCTGGATCAGCAGGCAAGTGTGCTACTGCCCGAGTTATGCCGATGGCTAATGTACAAGTGATCGAACAGTTCAGAAGTACTGTGTTATTTTAAATAGCTTACATTCTCGTCACATTTTATATAAAAGCCTACAGATTTCTACCAGAAAGTAGCCACATCTTACTATATATGAAAAATATATAATACAAGCCTTCTGTTCTCATCTATCAACTCAAAAGTTTGTACCTTCTTCTCCTCAATCTATTATGTTATAAAACCTAATGACAAAACAGGCGTCAAATAATCCAGAATGCGCTGAAAAGTGCAGAAATCACTATAACTTGCCATACTTGCATTCCTGGCAAATGTACATCCACTACTGGTATTGCACTGTTTAGATTTTTACTTACAGTTCCTTTTTTATTTCACATTACTTACATCTTTACGCAGCACACGTGGAAAGGATTTTTTTTTATGAATATCCAATTAGACAGACCAAAGGAAAAGTCTATCAACAGATTCTATCAGAAACATTCTACAGATTCAGTATATTATGCATGTCAACTAGTCAAAAAGTTTCAGAAAATTGTGATGAAATGATATCACTTTATGGACTCTGTACAGGATTAAGAAATCTATAATTGATTTTGTAAGAAGACAAATTGTAAATCTGTACAAAATTAATAATTTGGTTTCTGATTTAATTGTTTTTTCCTCGTATAAATATAGCTTCTATATTAGGTACAATGATGCATCCCTGATACGCTCCACAAATTTAATATGCACTCATTTTCTCTAGTCCAGGTTATGGTAACCATAGCCCAAGTGGAATCCTTGGTACGTGTGACACATGGAACTTAACTTTCCTTGCAAACACTTTCAAGTAACATTCACAAACAAATAAAGAAATTATTTCATTTCTAATTGTTTTCCTGTAAGTTTAACCTCTTTTAAATAATTTGGAGTAATTTATATGGCCTTTATTAAAATCTCGCTGGGCAATGTAATAGTAAATTTAGGCTGCCTCAATGTAGTGACATACTGAATAGCAACAGTATCTGTCTTTGGTGGTGATACTTGAAAAGGGAGTAAATAATAAATTCTCCGAGTGAACATACATAATATACAGTCAACTCTGGATATAGTGAACATTCGGCTACAATGAACCTAAATCATTGGTCCCGATCCACATACATTAAAAAGTATGTTAATATTTCCGTTTATAGCTTGGTTACAGTGAATCTAAAACTAGAACTTCCCCAAGAAAATTGAATTTTAAAATGATCAAAATGGTAATTTAGGAAACTCTTTCACCTATAAACTTCCAAGATTATGTTCAGAATAAAATCTCAAACCTTCTACTCCTTAAGTGCATTGAAAGACAAAAGATTCGTTCAGCTTCCTGGACAGTTTGAAACATGTTAAAGAGAATAGTGTACGCAGTGAGGGATAAAGGAAGGATTAGTTCTGACTCCTTTAAAAGAGGTTATTAGAAGAATAGGAAGAAAAAGTGTGTTCTTTTGTAAAAGGAAGTAGAGCGATGACCAAAGGGTAAATACAAGAAGGATTACAACCCTTCCTCCCACATCTTTGTAAAAGTCAACCCAGGGAAATTCCAAGGCCGAGTACACAACAGCATACCTCTAGTGGGAAGAGGTGTGAAATCAGTCAGTGCCTACTACCTACATGGCTAGATTAGATTCAAATTTCGAACTGTGAACATCAGGATGTCGAAGCATAAAGTGTTTAAGTTGGAAGATGCAGCAACATTAGTACTGATATTGAACGTGGTCTGTCCAAAACAGGCATTAATACTGTATGTATAGCAACGTCAGTAGTATAAAAACAGACACGTTGGGTTTAGTGAACCTTGGATATAGTGAACGAAATATGCTAGTCCGCATAACAATGTTCTGTCACATGTTACCCTCATGCTGTTTGGATGATCGTTCACCTCTCCTAAGACAGATGAACATGAGACCAGCAGTCAGCTGGTTGGTCTTGCTCCTTCATGAGTAGTTTGCCATGTGCAGGGTGCAGCAGGGAAACGGGCAATTATAAATAATTGGTTACTGACTCAAGAATTTATTTTTTTCAAAATGGCATAAGTTACATGAAATCAGAAAGTATATACAGTAGTCCGTCATTTATTTCTTGAAAAGGGCATTCTTTATGTGACTACCACTGTCACGGAAATATATTTCATCAGACATTCACAGTGACAATAAAATCTTTATCCTCATTCATGCGATTTAAAATTTTCTCACAATATCGGTAGAGAATACCATGGTTTTAATCCATGTATATCCTGAACTTTGTATAGATGGAAATGTGAGTCGCATGAGCAAAATGAGATCATGGACCTATAAATTAAAATGACAGAGTTCACGCCTAGTAGCCTCAAACTGTCACTGTTCTTGTAAAAGCTTTAATTTGCAAAAGCATATTGTGCACTGCTCCACCTTTCCATGATGGCAAAATGGCACTGCATTGCCAACAGAATGTGCATGCAGTTTATCATCTCTCAACTGTGCTGAGAGGTATAAGCTCCTTAAAATCACCCATTTCTCTGCCAGACCCTGATATTATTATTATTATTATTATTATTATTATTAATGTCTGGTGGATTTTATAATTCAGGAATATGTATTTATGAAGTTAAAATTTAGTTTTCTTAGAAGTCCGTACACGATTGAATAAATTTTGATAATTGAGACAATTAACACTTGTATATAATGTAATTACTAGAGTCGACGGCAATTCGGAAGGCGGTTGTCAGCTAGCGTTTGCGTCAAGAGAGACAGATAGAGAGAGCAAGACAGCGTACAACATTGCCACATCGTACTTCACAAGCACGTGCAATACAAATAGTGCAGGAGAGAATTTAAATTATCAAAAGACAATAATGACCTTAGCCGTTGATTACTGTAAGCATGACACCAACAAACCCTCTTTCCTTCACTAACAATATTCTTTGCATGGTTCTCAATCCCACACTACATGCTTCTGCAGTCGTTTCTTGCGTGTTGGCAACGTTGCTGCCAGCATCAATATGGCCAGCAGTGTTCTGCTTGTTAATGTTTTTAAAATAATTATACACCTTAAACACTATTTTCCTCGCCTGCTTGTGTAATACTTGTCTTTTTACAGTCTCTTCTTCCATTTATTTACCTTACATACACACAGTAAATTTTAGTTTTACTTATTCAATGTATTGAAACACTCACACGTGAACAAACGAACTCGGGAAGTGCCTGTTATAGACTGATTCTGATTGGTTCTGCTGTACAAGCTTGTGACGTCACATACCAGAAATGCTACGGCACATACAGATGAAGCTAACCGCCTTCTGAAATGCCGTCTAGTCTAGTATTCTATCATTCCACAGAAATGAGACTAAAAATGAATGTCAATAAAAAGAACATTTCTCTGAACATGAGAGGTGAATGACTGTTTTCAGTAAGAACTTTAGTTGCATTCTGTACTGCAATAAAATCAGAAGCATACATCTTTCCAGTACTGAAGGTTATTTATAATTTTTTTAATCTTTTGGCTTGGGAACAAATATTTTTGGGACGTAATTCTGTTTTCCACTATTTAGAAACAAAAATAAACAACACATCCTTGCTACTAGAGTTGAAGCCAAGATACTGTAGAGTTTGATATTAGCTAAGTGTGATTCGGCTGGTTTTCTCAGCAAATCATTCCTAAAACCAGTGCTGTAGCAATGAGGAACTACTGCACCATACTATCTTTCCTCAGCACACCAAACCTATTAAGGATCTCTACAGCAAATATTCCAAAGAGCAAGTAACCAGTGGTGTAGCATGAAAGTATGAGCAGGGGAAGCTAACTCAAGTTGTCTTTCGTGCAATATGAGAAAATGTATTACAAAAATACAGTCTTAAAATAAATAGTAGTCAATTTCAAGTCAGCAGTCGAAGATTGGTTGGAACATCGTAAGTAACACCAATAAGGCATGACCTCCAATGATACATAGTAAAATATCATTTCACGGTTTACACATATCTCTTAACAAACAGACATGTAAACGTATAACATTAGCTCACTCCCTGTCATACTTAGAGAAATCACAATATTAGTATCATTACGTAAGTATGCGTCTGTCTTTCGGTTGTGTCCTTCATTGACAGCAAGGGAGTCGGTCATTTGTTTTTTAAATCACACTTTTGTTCGTAAGTCAGTCTTGATAATACAATTGTCCTAAAAAAAATTCAAGTAAATTAGTGTCAGGAACTGTTATTTCGCTCATTATTTATTATATCAGCCACAATGCACACTAACACTTCAAATGAACACAACTGACGAAAAGGGATAACTTGGAAACTACTTATTTTAAATGTTAAAGCTAGCTTCTTGCGAGCCTTGCGACTAGGGTAGTTTAGTTACAAAGGGATGGAAAATCTGCGGGGTGGATTACACAGAAGAAACCAGTCTGCTTGGAAGCTGGTGTGTGCAGGCTTCTTGTTTACTGCTGCATCACAAATCATCCTGAGCTGCCGCATCACAATATTTAACGCGTAAATATAAATTCTATTAAAATTAATAAATAATTTTCTCCATAAACTGCAGGTTTATTATGAAATTATTATTCACTGGGGAAGCTAAGCTTTTTAGCTTACATTGACGCTACGCCACTGCAAGTAACCACAGGTACCCCAGGAGTATGCGATACTTCAGTCTTCAGATAAGTCGGCACACAAATGGACAAAAAGCAAGCATTCTTCCCCTTTCTAACATGAAACAGGTTTTAAACAGAAATAGAATAAACGACATTTATTCCTGGAATTTTTCTTCTCAAATCATGAGGAAGTGTTATACATGGCTGAAACACAACCCATTAAGATACTGTAAAATATATCACCTGTAAGAATAACCGTGATCCAAATCTTACAAAGCAATGATCATCATACAGGTAAGTATAGAAAGTACAGAAAGGTTATTTTCTTGCTGTCTTGCAACCAACAATTACTATGCAACTGGAAGATCAAGATACACTAACGATGAGAATACTGACTGCAAAAATCAGATTATTAGGACTGCAGAAAATTCATTACTCTTTTATTTGTAACTCATGCTGGTTTGTCACTGAACTGCACACTGTTTTAAATCAGTTTTTTAACAATGCTACATCAAATGCATGGCCATCTTGCATCAAAGAAATTAGTAATAGTGAGATTACATTTTGCGAGACGAATCTGAGGATTTGCCATGGGATTATCTCTTATTTGGCATACAGTGGAGTGATCAGATATGTTTTTTTTTGGTCCAACAAGCGATAGCACCCAGAAATTTAGAGTAATCAGAACAATTCCATTAACATACTTATCATTTATATGTAAAATATTAATACAACAAAAGTAAACTTCAGGGGACAAAAACAGGGATATCTGGTAAACCTACTTACAGTTGGAGCAAACTTCAGAAAAAAATCAAACCAGGAAATTAGCCCAAGATAGATTTGAACCCACACCCAGGTGCAGCCTTGTATCAGTAGGCAAATACATCTGAGCTACATCAAGCTAAACTGATGACCTAATCTATGTTTGAACATACAGTAAAACATCTGTTAACCGTAATAAAAGGGGCTGACCCTATTTCAGATAATATAACATACATCCTTTTTAGAGTTAAAAGGTTAGAAAGTGACTTAAAATTGTGTACACAAAGCATCACGTGTATTTAAAAATAAAAGGTTGATGTAATATACAAAGTAGGTGCAATATTACCAAATCTAAATATTGATTCTTCACTATTTCTTTAAGAAAAAGTCCGAAATTATTATTTTTTTGGGGGAATTTTTTGGTAGTTTTTTTTTTTTTGTGATGTCACACTTACTTAGTGCAAGGGGTAGGTTTAACTGACTCACATAAACAATATTCTTCCGACCTTATTATATGGCTGTGTGAATTGGACAATCAAGACCAAAGATAAATCAAGAATAACTGGAGCAGAAATGATATATATGAGGAAAACATTAGGTTATAATTGGAATCAATTTAAAACAAATACAGACATTTTAGAAGAATTAGGAGTATACCCAGTTCTCAACAAAATCCAAAATTATAAATCACGATGGATACGACATGTGAACAGAATGCCACGCAATAGATTGCCTAGATTACTTAAAAATTACACCCCATCAGGCACATGGAACCAAGAAAAATCAAATCATTGAAGATACTCCTCGACATCAGATTTGAGATTGGATCAGATCAACCAACAGCGGCCTAACTTCCTGAAAGCTACATGATAAATATGACGTAAACAATACGACATGGTGCCTGCACAAGCAATCCTCTGACCTACTTAGAGATTACTTGTCTTCGGAACTGTCTCTACTTTGTCATATTTTGCCGATAAAGTGTTGAAAAGTGGAGAAGGAAAGATCTCTAAAGAGAAATTACAAATTGTAGAAAGTGTTGAAATTTAAAATAAACATAAAATGAGTGTACTGTACATCATTGTAAATGTTGTATTTCATAAATACAGTACATAGTATAACTTTTAAATTCCTTTATAAAAATTCAGTTACACAACTTCAACATTTCGGTTTTTGGTTGACAGGCTCAGTTAACAGAGGTTTTATGTATACATTATGAGGTAATTAATCTGTATTACGAATATTAATTTTTTAAGTGTTCATTTCTTGCTATGTACTATACACAGTTTTAGTCACTGTAATTCTCCCACCATATTCATTTATCAGAAAACTTAAAAGACAGAGATTACAAGAGTAATAAAACTGCAATTGCAAATCAAATAAAACTACAAATGAGACATCTAGTATCAAAACCAGCCAAGTCACTGAAGACAAATTTTTCAGTATCAAGCAAAAACCTCCAGAGGCAAACCAGTGATGATTACAAAAGTTGTTTCTTCATTTTTACATAGTTAATTGTTGTACATTTAGTTTCCCTTCATATTTAAAATCTATTTCGTAGTTTATATACTTTTTTAATTGTTTTTAATTTTGACTTGACCGGACTTCTTTCAACTTTATACAATATTATTGTTTTTTATTTATAAATTTTCCGAAAAAGGCTAAATCAGCCACCGGCATAGCTCAGTCAGCAGAGGCACATTCATGCTGATTTGGAGCTGTGCTATGGCGTGAGTTCGATTCCTGCTTGGGCTGATTACCTGTTTGGGTTTTTCCGAGATTTTCCCAACTGTAAGGTGAATGTCAGGTAATCCACGGCAAATCCTCGGCCTCATCTCGTCAAATATAATCTCGCCATCACCAATTCCATTGACAAGACAAGACAATTACACCTGCAGTTCAATTTTCCTGCAAAATACCTCAAAATTAATCACTACATTTGAGGAAAAATGGAGACAAAGCAGGTAAGATGAGTGTCCTCTAAGGCCATGCCAGTCGGCTAGTTTTGATGACTGCAATGAAAGATCCTTCGTACATAATAAATATCATCTCCAGATAATGAATGCAAAACTCAGGAAAGTGTGTTGTTGACAATGCAAACTTCAGAATTTTTATTGTCAATGTCGCAAAAATAAAATATAAGAATTTCAAGAATAGGCAAGTATGTTGTCTATTGATTTGGTAACATTGTTGCAAAATTCAGAAATACAGCACTCAAAACAAAAACATCGCAGCAGGATGTTGCAAAGTCGCTCCTTGACTTGGCCAGTTTTTAATTCACTGGCTGAGTGACTTGGCCAGTTTTATTGCATGACTCTATCTACATTCAGTGATCTGTAATACAATGATGCGGCCGATTATGTAGGAAATTCTTGTTTCACCAGGTACAGATACACCACTACCATTAGTTTATAATTAAAACTCATTTTCCTAAATTTAGTGACTTGGCCGGTTTTGATACCAGATGCCTCGAATAACACAGTTAAAAGAGCAATTCTTAAGAAATGAAAGACAACTTTTTTAAAGTGTCAAGAATGCAAATATGTATATGGGCAGCATTTCCAGCAATATCTATAGGCATCTCATTGCTAAATGTTATGTTCGTTTTAGGCAGGCTCTGGTAGTCTCAGTGTTATCAAAAGTGTCACTTGATCTACTGGCTGTATGGGAACCATTGGCTGGGAAGGGCAGGAAGGAAATAACCTCACTGTACTTCTAACTCTGATAACTACAGTTAAGTGATTATTATGTCTCATTTGAATGGAGAGGGAGATATGTTTAACAGTGGCCCGAATTGTGAGCAGGAAGTCTGGTAAAGTTCTCGTCAATCTTATAATAAATAAGATACATTTTATAAGTATTTATTACTTCAACAACAGTTATCAACTCCATGTCTTATGAAACACTTAATGGTATCACGGTATATATTTATTACATCTGGAATATATAATTTAAAATTATATATTTAATTGTTCAGATGTACGAATTAAATTAATTACATTTTTCCCTAATAATATTGAATAAATTATTCGGTGCTTAATAATATAAACACGTAAAAAATTAAATACCTGTAATTAGGGATACTATTTTGCTTCCACAGGGTTTAAAGTCATACTAGAATAATTGCTCAATAAAATTAAACTAATACTTTGACACCATTTAGAAACTTACAAGGAACTGGGAAGAATTGTATGTAAAATTATATTACTATTAATGTCAAACAGTTTTATAGTCAATTCACAATATAAATATAATTTATACAAGGACCAATTTAAGTATACTACATGAAAAACTATAATATTCGAGCCTTTAATAGACTTAAATTAAACTTTACTGCTTTAAGTTAGTCTACATATAGACTAATACAGTTAAAAAGTACATCAGAACTATGTATGTACATAATTGACTTTGTCTTGGAAAACAATAAATATTCATATAAAAATATATTCATAAATATAACAGTACAAGGTAAAAACCTATGTAAATGACTTTATTTTTTCCTGTATAATATCTGAGCTAATAATTTATACTAAGGTGAATTTCATACACATTAAATGTTACACATGCATCTGTAACTGAGAATTACATTTACACATCATAAAATACTATTCCCACATCTATAACGTAAAGAGGTTATGTCACAAAATCCATGCCTATCACAAGCGCTGTGAGAAATCCAAACAGTGACAGAGAACTTCCACAGAAGCAAGGATAAAATCCATGTCCCAATACGAACTGGAACAAGGAAAAATATTTAATAAATTTTACTTAGAAATAAGGCAATGTCTTAAAAAAATATATTATAATAATTTGGACATAAAGAAATCCACCAACACAGAGGCCGTTGATATTCAGGAAATTACTGCAGAATCAAAATTCATGTGTAACTGTATCTTCTTTTGTATGTTTCTAAAGTGAAACTGTATAATGAAAGATGATGTAAAAATACTGCAATTAAATACTTCGAACAGCCATTCATTCAATCCCCAAACGAACACCAATCTTATTCCCCTGTGTGTCAAATTATGCACAATATCTTACTTCATAATTATAAAAAAATCATTTGTTGTAGAAAAATTGTCGTAACACCAAATACAACTGTTTATTTCATTCTCTAATATTAAAATGTGTTATGATAAATTTAACACACACTATTCACAAATCAATGTGTAATATTTCTGCAGAAACATTGACTAATGGTCCCTAGTGGACTGCAGAATGTGAAATAATATGTTCATTTACAATACATGGGTTGGATAAAAAGTAATGGCAACAGTTCGATATTTCTGACATGGCTTTATTCACAAGGGTACAACATTTACGTATCTTAAATATAGTCGCCCCCCTTATTTATCACCTTTTGCCAAATGTTTGGAAGGCGTCGTACACCATCAGCGCGTCCATCTTTGTTGATGTTCCGTATTGACCACCCTATAGCATGGATAAGTTCATCTCTGGTATTGCACCGGGTCCTTCACAGTGGTTCTTTCACTTTGGCGAAGAGATCGTAATCGCATGGACTCATATCGAGTACGGAGAATGTTCCAGAATCTCCCATTGCCAGCGACGCAAGAGGTCCTTGACAGCAGCAGCGGTATGACTCTTTGCATTATCATGAAGAATGATGGGGTTCTGTACTCCCAAGTGTCGTCGTTTTCTCCTGAGGGCTGGACGAAGGTGGTGCTGCAGGAACCTGCAGTAGTAGTCTGCATTTACCGTCTGCCTTGGAGGTACAGCGTGGTGCAGTATTACCCCATCAATGTCATACGCCACAATGAACATCACCTTCACAGCACTTCCAACAAGGCCTTCCCGAAACGCTTTAACCCATCGTGCCACTGTGCGATATGGCAACGCTGCATCGCCACATGCTTCACGCAGTCTCTGAAAACATTCTTGTGCACTACGACCTTGTGCCACTTCAATTTTGATCCAGGAACGTTGCTCTAGTTTTGTAAACATGATCTTAGGGTGCTCGCACTATCCCTATCAAAGTCAACGTTCTACACACTGCAGTAGATTGACAGAGTACTGTCGCCACTGGCTACACTAACTCATCTAACAGTCCTTATTTATGTCCATACAGCTGGCAACTCTCGAACGCACCATCGTCACGTGACAGCAGTGTTGCCATTACTTTTTATCCAACCTATGTATTAAGTAAATTTCATTGCTATAGAGCTATAAGTTCCTGTGCATAGCAAGTATGTGATAAAACTGTTTACCATTTTCAGTTATCTTTAATTTTCATCTGTTATATCAGATGATTCAAATGTAGCATGTTTCTTCATATATCACGTAATTACTATCATAATAAGATTTCATATACAGTTCGCAGTTGACATTATCAGCTCAGAAATGATTGTGTGTGCTGTCAGTATGATACTATCCTATTTATCAGGTAGAATTATGGTTCGCTTAAATTGCATACTGTGTTTTTGACTAAGTCACACAATAACTAACATGTAACTAAATATTGTTGAAAATGATTGGTGTATTGGCTAGTTACTATTGCCTTCAGATATTTTGCTATACTTGCTTTCAGTTCTTGAAATTACTAAACCAAAAGTGATATTCTGCCAGTCATGACTGTTGCTACAACAGTACAGCAAAAGGTTCAAAGTTCGTTCAGCACCTTGAGATTGTCACCAGCATATTTAAAGTAAGGGTGTTATAGAAAGTTTGGGTATAATACCATATTTACCCGTGTAACACAAGCACTTTTATTTATTTTATTTTTCGATTTTTATAACAAAAAAAAACAGGGTTTGTTCTTTATGCGAGGAAAGAATTTTAGTGAAAAAAAAAAAAAAAAAAAACACGTATTAAAGATTCCCCAGCTCGAATGCTGAAATAATCAATAGAATATGTAACAATGTATAGGCCATGACTAATTTATGTATCGATTGTGTCATACTTAAGACCATCAATAGTTAGCAGCAGTTGTATAAACAGATGATAACTTGTAACAATGAATACAGCAACAATAAGACAAGACACTTTATTGTTATTATTAACACTAGCCTTAACTCATTCACTGTCAGGTTCAGCATCACTGCTATCATTTGTCACAGATTCACATTTCTCGATGCATCTATTACACGGAGAATTCTTTTTTTTTTTTTTTTTTAATTTTAACGCGAAAAATTGGGGTGCATCCATTATGTGGGTAAATATAGTAAATTTAACAGAATTATTGCTGAAACTTTAATAACAAAGAAACGATTATTTGTGCACAAAGTGAAATATAACTCACGAGATCTGGCAAGATACCTAATTTTTGCTATACAGTCTCAAAGATCATATTACCAATTTATGATAGCAGACGACATTTTGCATGAGAAATCCCAGTGAAATGTTAGGCCTTTGTATGACAATATCCTACTTACTTCTTCTGAAGCCACAATCTCCTTTTTTCCATAAAAATACTTCCTATTTTGTCAGTTCAGAACCTGAAAGCAAGTATAGTTTGCCAGTGCCAACTTCCATTTCTTAGTTGAGGGCACCTCAAAGGCACAATTCATCTCCCCCCCGCCCAGAAGTTTTAACTTGGTGTTAAATGGCTGGTAAATTCTGTCTGGAGCTCTTTTATTCCGGAACAAGGTCTTGTAAAGGTCACAAACTGCTTGCTATATGGGATCCAAATCTCTACTTCCTTTGTAAAGGTAGCAATACTAAATAATTTACCATTGTTAAAAATAAATCACAGTTGAACAGGTCTGAATCAATGAACGCTGTACCTAATAATAAGAAGGAAAACCACTCAATCATCGAAGTTGTGTAATAAAAATTATGTGTTAATATTTCTCCAGTTATATTGTTCCTGCACGAATAAAAAACCGACATTTAAATGTTGTTAGAGTTTAAGAAATTGTTGAGAAAAAAATCATTATGTAATGTTACGCAGGGTAGATAGCATCTCTAAAAACAATTATCAACAGGTTTAAAAAAATAACGAAACTTGAATGGAGTTGAATACCTAGGGATTCCAGATTTTATAAATAAAAAAGCAAGATACTAACACTTTTCTTTAAGAAACAAAAATTTCACATTAACAAGGAACAACACTATGCATACTTGTCTTTCTTCAGTCAGATATTGTTTAACATTGAGATATGAGAAGCCCAAGTGGTATGATAATCACGTTTTAATATATTACATTTTCTGTAGCTGTATAAAGCAAATTAATTAAATAATAAATTAATGAAATTAATTGAACACTCAACATTTGTTTAAAAAAAGTAGCATAAATATTGGTCCTGAGACATATACAGGATGAAACAGGACAAAGGTCTTAAAATTGGTACTGTCTCGTCAAAATTGGGATGTCTGAAATCTCTATGATACCACAAATATGAAAATTCAAAACATGGAGCAATACATTTTTACATTCATAACAAAAATGGAAATGAATGAAACTTCAGTACGGTATTCTACATCATGTAACGCACTAAATATTATTTATATGAACATGAAAACATTCTCTCTCAAACAGCACAATCTATATGCAGGTAAGATAGGTCCATAAAGTTCCAGCCAGAGAAATATTAACACAAATTTCACTGTAATTTTATAATGGTACCTAGTACTTTAGATTCAATAAGGCAATTAATTATCTCTGGATTCAAAGGGCAAGGGATTCGATTCTGAGCATAGACAAAAATATTTGTCTTGTCATAATTTTCAAATTGGCTCCTGTTTTATTTCATCTCTAATCAAATAAGTAAAAGGTATTTTCTCCCCATGTATAAAATGGCTACTAGGTGACATCATTGCAAAATCACAAAGTTCTAGTTCATTGCATCCAATGTAATCTTTTACATGATATCGCATTTACTCAATAACGACTAGATTAAATACTGAATCTATTTATATAATGTATTATCTTGGTTCCATAAAGCCTCTTTGATATAAGACATAGCAAAGATAAAATTATATTTTCCGCTTGTAGAACATGTAGAATATTGCAGGTGAAAGCTATTTAAAATATTAATATATATGAATTTATCTACTTATAAGAATGACCATCTGGGCACTTTGAATATAGTTTAAATATCATATTTACACTAAATTTACAACAATAAAAAACTTCAACATTTCAAAGAATGGGTTAAGTTTCGTAAAACGACCAATAAAATGTTAGATAAAAATATTATATACTTTATTACATTATACTGTAATTAAATATATGTGAAATCCTGAGATAATATATTCAATAAATATATCACTAATAACATTACAACAGCTATTAAGTAAAATAAAACAGAAATGTTTACATCAAAATATGTGAACAAGTATATCTCATATCCGTGTGATTACAGTAAATCTAAATAGATATTTTCTGTCCTCTTCAATTAATATACTTCCCTTGAGTTACATATGTAACTAACTGTAAAATCATTTTATTAAGTTTTTCATAATTATTTTGTAATAAAATAGATATTAACTTACTTTTAAGTACGAGTTAAGCCTAAATATGTACTGTACATATTTTGTAATAAAATAGATACTGACATACCGGTAAATTAAAGTATAATATAGGCCTAAGCCTAAATCTGAGTGTATATTTTTGTCCTCTTTTTTTCGAACAATGTACTCTCTTTTGAAGCTTTGTATCCTTTTTTTTATCAATGTGAATCTGGTCACCCTACACTTGATGCATGACATTATAAGTTTCACAAAACTTTTCAGACGAATGGGAGCTCTGACCTGTGGTACCTCTTCTGTTTTCAGCTCAAAAACTGGATCATGTCCTGCTTTTGATTCTAAGCATTAAGGTCATCTTAATTATATAATTTATCAAAATTGCTCATTTCTGCGTTTATTTCATTGATGAACACAAAATTTTTTGCATTTATCAACCATCATTCTAACAGAAAAATAAACTTAACAATAATTCACATGTGGTTACAGTTTGAATATAAAAATAGTTTGCTCCTAACAGTGGTGGTTCCTCAGGGGAGGGAAGGGAGGAACGTCCTCCTCACATTTTTCTTCTTGTGAAAGTAAATACCAGATAAAATATGTGCCTTAAAATTAAGTTCACAGCTATAAGTAAAGCTTGGTTAATTGAGTTTTAAACGACATGCTCATGTGCTGTAGAAAACTGTGAGAAGAATGCGAGATTGTTTGTGTGGAGGAAAGCCAATCCATTCCTCCTTTACTGCAGTTAGCACACATAGACAACAGCGCACTAGCGGCCAGAGAAAGAAGCAGAGTTTTAAAGCGAGTAAATGAATGGAGAGGGAGGATATCCTCCTCTGAATCAGCGCATGGGCGAGAAATAGAAACCGACTGGTCGTGCAGCAAGCTCGCTACCGCTGCTATTTAATGATGTTGCATTCAACCAGACCAACACATCTTGGAGGAGGCACAATAAAAACAGTTTTAACGCAAAGTTATAAGAAACCATATAAACTTTTTTAAAATTATAAATGAAAATATATTATTCATTGCACTTTATATGTATTGGGTACTATTTATGATTTTAAACTTTCGAGGATATTTGAAAGTTAAAGTTGGGTTTATATAAAACAAAGAGGAAATAGTTCTATGTTAGTATCGTAGATCATTTTGGCCACTGAAATTCACTTCCATTCATTGTCTACTAGACAAGACAACATCCAAGTTGTCAGTTTTGTACAAATATATTTGAAACTGAAAGTAGGTACTCCAAACTACATCATTTTTAACATAAAAAATTAATCGGCCACCGGCAGCTTTGAACAATAATGATAGTATGACTTTACAAGAACTGACATTCTTCAAAAGCATGTGATACTGAATATGTAAAATGTACATGTGGCAACACAGACCATGTGGGTGGGTGCAGTGTTCTCGCTTTCCTAACAGATTATTTTCCACTCCCACTTCCGTAAAATGGTTCTGGTTACGTGTTAGTAGCTGGTCTCTTCCAACACATGTGATGCTGTAGTGTATGCGAAAATGCTGCGAGGTTGTGAATTTCCTTGTAACGGTTAATTTGTGCAATTATTCAACAATGAATGGAAGTGAAAACATATTATAATTCGGACAGTTATTTAGGAAACTCAGTTTACAAGAACAGATTATTCCTGTACAAAAGGGAAGCCAACCCGAACACTATCTGGTCTTACATGAATGCATGTAGGCTAATTTGTAGTATGTTTCATTCAAGGTGTCATTTTGTGCAGTTAACTTCTTTCCTCCTCATAAGAAATATGCAGGAGCCGCCACTGGCTCCTAAGATTCTTTACTAACTAGTTAAAACATAATGTGCAATTAGCTATGTAACAAAATATTGCACAACTTGCCAAGGATCAAAGCAATTGTCATGAAATGTTAAAACCAGATGTACTGCATTCGAAACTAAATATTAAGTCATATATATTTAAGCAGTCTGCAATATTCTACATCTTTTACAGAGTTGAAAACATTTGTTCTAATCATTCACATTCTTTAACGATCATATAAAAAAAAAAAAATGAACGATAAAGTGATTCTGCTTTGACTAGAAACTCACCATATAATTATAAAATAACATAAACCGTGAAAATTTTCTCGAGAAAAACATACATTTAAGCTGTCTGCAATATTCTACACCATCTACTAAGTTGGAAACATTTCTCTGGTCGGCAGGAAAATGCACATAAGTAAAAAAAGTCGACTTCTCTGTTGTATCTAATCACATAAGTCTAATACTTTCTCTAATTTTTTAAATAATAAATTTTCTTGTATTTTAAATTGAAAAGGGTCTTACTTTAACACACATGAATTTCATTATTATACAGTAGAACCTCTATTATCCGTGGTAATGAAGGGGGTTGACGGAACGATTAATCGAAAAAATCGGATAATCCGTACCATAAAATATTTTCGTAAATTAAGTGAATAACGTCCCACGCCGTGGCGAATTGGTCTAAGGCATCCCGCCTAGGACTCGCGTTACGGAATGCGCGCTGGTTCGAGTCCTCATGGGGGAAGAAATTTTCTCATGAAATTTCGGCCAGTGTATGGGACCGGTGCCCACCCAGCATCGTGATGCACTTAGGGAGCTACGATAGGTAGCGAAATCCGGTTGCGAATGCCAGCTATAACAGCTGGGGGGATCATCGTGCTAACCACACGATACTTCCATTCTGGTTGGATGATCGTCCACCTCTGCTTCGACATGTGGGCGTGAGGCCAGCAGCCAGCTGGTCGGTCTAGGCCTTTCACAGGCTGTAGCGCCACAGATTATTATAAGTGAATAACACTTGAATTTTCGTCATTTCCTCCGTGCTCTTGTGTTTAACACGCTTGGAAGTGAGTCAGAAGTTCACTAATTTAAATTCGGTTGTCAACGAAGTAGTTTTAAGGGGTAAGAAAACTCCTTGTAATGGCTCTCAGCGGAAAAATATAAATAGTAGAGGTCTCATGTTGTAGATTTACATACTGTATACACATTATCTTTTATTTTTATTCAACTTCTCATAGTTGTAACATCAATCTCATATTCTGATGCGAGATGACCCATAGTTTCTCTTTCCCCAAACCACTTAATTATTTGCATTTTGTTCGATACTTAGCACAACACGTTTCTTTTGACATTCATGGAATACATCTTAAATAGAAGCTGTACAGTACGGCAACTCGAACAGTACACCAAACTGTGTAAGTGTAAATGCTTGTAATAACACACTCTAGAAAAAAACGTAGGCCTATACTAATATAACATACAATAGAATCTACTTCATATGTTTCTGTGGCAAAAAAAAAAAAAACGCGAGAGAAAGACAGTCGGACAATCCAACAATCGGTTAATAGGGTGACAGATAATCGGGGTTCTACTGTACTTTTATATTCAGTTAAGAGTAAATTAAAAAGAAAGTCTCTCCTGGAAAAATATTATTTTTTGACTTATGTGCATTTTCTCGCTGACCAAAGATTTGTTCTAATCATTTCCATTCTTTGACGATCAAATCAATACAAACTGAAGATTGATGTAATAATTCTGCTTCGACTAGAAACCCACCACATGGATATAAAAGTACAACACAATCAGTCACGTGCAAGGTTTTGTGAAAATTTCTTTCCAGAAAAACCTATATACAAGAAAGATGAATACAGGAGAGGAAACAGAAGGAACATAAAAGCAATGCAATTAATTCTCCACGCGACAAAAACAGTGGAATGACCAGAAGCAAACTCTGTTCATAATTGAATGTTCAATTTCCTGAAGGCATTACGAGCAGAAAGGGGTGGGAAGTCTTATGCTGTTATTTGATAACAGAAGTGAAAGAAAACTACTTTATCAACAAATACTGTTAAAACACCAATTACACGCAGTCTTATATGCAACAAGAAAGTGGCTAACTTTATGTTTTAGGTTCCATCTGCATCAATATTTCATTTGAAAGAAAATTCACACAAATTTGGTACTAATAATGGCAGCTTATACATTTAAAAATCTCTATAAAAATGTTGTTCCTCATGAAATTATGTTAATGTAATAAGCACAAATTTCTGCTCCCTCTCACCTGGCTATTATACAAATTTTTTATTATACCTGGCTGTTAGCAATCTACGATTTTCATCTTATTTTTAGTCAAAATGTAAGATGTACAATGACGTCACCAAGTTTCAAACATTTACTGATTTGTTTAAAGTTTTTTTTTGGCAATTTAATTAAAAAAACAATGTCCCAGTGTGTCAGCAATTTATCAAGGATGAAAGAGTAATGGAACGGAGAAAAATTCCCTCCGGCGCCAGGATTTGAACCTGGGTTTTCAGCTCTACGTGCTGATGCTTTATCCACAAAGCCACACCGGATACCACCCCGGCGTCGGACAGAATTGTCTCTGATTAAGTTCCAACTCTTGGGTTCCCTCTCCATTCCATTACTCTTTCATCATATGATGACGCAGAATATCTGCATGGAAATATCATATGTACTTCGGTACATTAAAAAAATAATTTATCAAGGGACAACAGTGTATTTTTGTTACAGAAAGGTACATTCGTGGTTATTGACATATTCCGCACAATGATCCAAATTTCATTTCACGAGTTTGTCCTGCTTATATATGGTATTGTATGTATCTAGGAGAGTAAATGTAACAAAGATATTAACGGTGGAAAATTTCGAGCATATCGCTATTATCAAAAGATATGGTCCCTATTAATTTTGGATTGGACAATTCAAAATATATTTCTGATTAAAGCAAAGACGATGTACTGAACTTCAAAGCATTAGATGCAAAGATGGGGAGTAATTTCTGCCAAAATTCTCAATTGGCATTTATGTAAGAAGTCATCAATGCAATATTTTGGTTAATATTCTTAGCAAAAATACAATATAGTCTTTGTAAAAATAAAAACTTCAAATTTTGTTTTAGTCATTTGTTATTAATAAAATTTTATATTGCAATGAATCAATCTCTCAAAGATTTCTCACACCTATAGTGAGGTTCACCTTAGGCCACTTGAGTCTTTTTTCAGCCTACACTAGATGAATGCGTACATGGTGGAACTAACCTAACATATGGTTAGCATGAGACCTTCACCAAATACAATGAAGAACATCACATTGGCAAATATCCACCTCCTACATGGGATTTGAATTCACCAACCTGGTTTTCACATAATAAGAGAGCGCTCTCTTTTAATCATAATCGACTAACATCTGTACTCGAAACTGTACTAATTCATGAATTGGTTCCTTTATGATTAACAATTATTTCTATTTCTTCAAAGATCATTCTCCCTCACCAAAACACCAACATAAATTTATGTAGATACAAGTACATTTGTTATGAAGTGATCAATAATACTGACATCAAAAAAACTGATTTTCGTTTTGTGTTCTATTTTTAAAAGTAATTTGAAAAGTTCTGCTTTTCCACTTTCTTTTGCAATCCATCCCCTTGTAGTTAGATTGATGTAATCTTCTTTCGTTAAAAAGTGCTTTACTAAAGAATACCTTTTATTTTATGCACAGAATCAGTTTCTAAAGTCAGAAAACACGGCACGTAAGACATGTTTACTGCACATGAAACAGAGTGACACTTCTGGTCATAACACAGTTTCATTTCAATCTAAATGTCATGACTTCCGACTTGCACAAAAAATCTACACAGACAAATGATGATGGATGTGACAAAATAACAAAAGCCAATGAAAAAGATATGAACTGTTGCCACAGAACAGTGCAAGGTCCCCAACAAAACAACCCCCACCAAAGACGAGAAACCCAATAACCAGACAGAGAAGACTGAAATTCTGTTAGCTTACTTTTAATATCCTCTTCGGCGGGTGCAATGGAGGCATTTGTATCTGGCTGGAACATGTTTAGACGAGGATGTTTCTCAGGAGGAGCACCCAAGCGGAGGTCCACATCCCCTGTGGCAGTCACAGGAGGAATTTCTGGGCTGCGAGATTTGACGGGCAGGTTCCTTCTCACATAGTTGCGTCCTTTCATAGAAGCTTTCACGTCTTTGAATGCACTGCTCTTTGCTGAAGACGACTCCTCTCTCTTCTTGGCGTCTACGCTGATGATAGGTGGAGGAGGTGGCGATGGAGACTCGTCTGACTCAGCGAACATGCCGTACTTACTAGATGAAGAGCGATCACGATCACGGCCACGATCACGATCATGGCCACGTCTCTTCTCCCCCCCAATAGGACTCTTTGTTCTTTCCCGTTTGTTTGAATTGTTACTAGAGCCCCCACCCATCCCGATAGAGTCACTGCTCAATTTACCAGATCCTTTCTTCCTTTCAGAAGAAGACGATCTGCTTGTGCTTACAGGTGAGGATTTCTTTTTGTGACTTTCCATCTTGGAGGAAGGAGAGCTACTTTTACTACTAGGTTCATCTTTTTCTTTTTCTTTCTCTTTCTCTTTATTACTAATACTTTCTTCCTTCGTGTCTCCAGATTTAGGTGGAGGACTGTCTGTTAGGTCAATCTTAATTATTTTAGGAAGGGCTTTGTTACGAGGTAGTCTTGAGCTTCCATTACTGCCACCTTTGTTTTGGTTCTTACGTGGTGATGAGGAAGAGGAAGGAGAGGAAGATGAGGAAGGCGAAACAGAAGTCTTACCACCACCACTACTGCTAGGACGGGACGGGGAAGCAGGTGAAGGAGAAGGACCTCTCCCCAACAACTTACCACCCCCCTTACCATCAACCCCACTACTAGCGGCAGACTGAGTCCGCCCTTTCATATTACTATTACTTATACCTTGAACCTTATTACTTAGCAAACGAGGGTCTTTCTTACTGATTCCTCGACTTTCTTTATTCACAGTACCTTTATTGGCACAACCAAGATTGATTGTGATCTGAGGTTTGGGTTTGGCAGTCTCTAGTTTAACTGGTTCAAAGACAGAATCAGGTTCCTGCATTTCCTCGTCTTGTGATGGAACCGTGTTATTTACAGGAAGTGTGTTTTGCTGCAATTGTCGGGAAGCTAGACGAGGATCTCTCGATCGAACACTGGAAGCTGTAGAAGTCACTGAAGATGCAGGAGTTGAACGAGAGCTGGAACTGGTTGTCGTCATCACAACTGTAGTCTTCACTGATGTGGCTGCAGAAGATACCACCTCCGTCTTCGCCTTACTGCTTCCTGAAGCACCACCACTACCTCTTGCAGCAATGGCTGCAGAAGTAGCAACAGTTGCTTCAGAAACAGTCACTGTCGCCGAATTCTGCAAGAACATAATTGACAAACTTGCCTTAAAAATTGTCCAAATTTCGTTAGTAAATACATACATATATGTAGAGTTACAATTTCTTAAATTATTATATTACTCTTTGAAAATATGGTAATGATGGTTCATCCTGATATTATGTACAACAGAAAACAGCATCTGCCTCAAACACTGTAAGTGTGGCCGCATATGGTTAGTCAAAACATATTTTGTTCAAGTTGTGAGTTTACAGTTTATGTTTACAAATATGTTTGCATGCATAATATACATTTGAAGACATTATTACAAAAAACCAGCCCCAGTCACTTTTAATGACATTGAGTTAAGGACTCCAGACACATGTCAGGTGCAATAGCCACAAGGAATAAACAGCAGTTTTACGGAAACAGCTGACATGTGGTGTTCTATTTATTTTTATTGTTCCCTTGAAAAATAGCAATTTTGACAGGGGTTGTTTTTGTAATAATGTCTTCATTTGCAATAATATGCATTTGCAAATCAAATAGTGACATGTTCCTTACATTTTAATTTATTTGTGTGTTAATCATTTTATTATTTGTGGCATCTGGCATCATACCTTTATGCCTCGATCAAGCAGTTCTGTTGTACATATTCTCAGGACTTAAGAAAATTATAACAGTGCCAATAATAAGTTGATTACAAAGACGTCATTACATAAAATGTACTTTCTTATTATACATATTACAAATGTAGTACCATTAAAGTAACCACTATGTTAAAGAACAGTTTGTCGAATTGTTTTTTTTTTTTCCCCCTCCAATGGCACCAGGTTGTCATTTGACATTTCTGGTCTCTCCTGGCAATAGCTTATTTGTAAGTCACTTCTGAGGTTGGGGCTTACGCTGTCCCGATGATGATAGGATGATTATGAAGTGCCAGGAATGGTCGTAAACCTAAGCCTAACCTAATTTCCAGATCATGGACGAACACAGGAACATTCCCCTTTAAGGAAAAATTCCTGTGTTCTAACTGGGAATCGAACCCAGAAACTCATGAACTGTAGTCAGATGCTCTGACCACTACCCCATGAGGCTGGTCAGTTATCGAAATATCAACGATTACATTCTTGAAACATTAATTTATTTCGTAAAATCATAACATCCCAATATCGGAATTGCTTCTCTGTCTCAGGACTTAAAATAGCTACACAATAACAAAGGAAAGTGACACACGCAACAGCTGACACATTCCCTGTCCCTCTGTAACATTTGTCTTGCATTATTATTATTATTATTATTATTATTATTATTATTATTATTATTATTATTATTAGATTTACCTTTGAAAATATGACGACAGTATTAATTTTAACTCAAAAATGCAGCAGTAATGTCAGAGAATGGTATGAAAGTGGATATCAATAAGTTACACACACTTTTTATTACATAAATCACATAATAATTACCGTAATATAAATACTATACTAAATAAAAGTTTCTGTAATTAACAATGATTGTACTCTCATACGTCCTCATCTTTTACTAAGTCACAGCATTCCCTTCGCCAGTTATCTACATGATCTAACATTGCTCTCAATACTTTATGCACTTCCAACTCTCTACCACAAACTTCGACCAAATGCAACAACCTAGAGACTTCAAGAACCTCATATAATAGCCAACATGAGTGTTTACAGCAAATAAACCTACAAGTCTACACTACAGTGGGACTTCAGTTGCGTGGTGTAAGGCATCAAGCCTTGAAATAGTGTTACGAAATGAGCTGTGGTTCAGTCTTCATGAAATAAGAAATTTTCTTATGAAATTTAGGGGAGTGTATGAAACCAGTGCCCATCCAGCATTGTGATGAATTTTTGTATCCCGTTTCAGTTTTGTGCAGTGCAGGAATGTGCCAATCACTGATCAACACAATTTAAACCTGGAGAAAATATAGTGGGTTTGGAACAGTGGTAAACCCTGTGTAAGTTGGCAATACTGCTTTTAAGTGCAAAGATGCTAGAAACATCTATTCCCGATAAAATCTCTAAAAAAAAAACTTATGAAGAAATGAGCGTTGAGTGACTCCCACCAATTTTGGAATAGACACCGACACACTTGAACTGCCAACATAGAAAACAAAAAATCACTACCTTTTCAAGAGCGCCGCACTCAATCGCTGTCACCTTCATCTTGACGAGGATAATAAAAGCCTAAACTAAACTAAACTAACCTAACCCGTCACTAAAATCCTAAACTAACCTAACTTGTCACAGTTTCGTATATGCAAAGTATAAAAGCCTAAACTAACCTAGCTTGTCACTAAAATCCTAAACTAACCTAACCTAACCTGTCACAGATTTGCCTATACAAGGCATAACAAAACCCTAAACTACCGTAACCTAACCTGTCACAGATAAGACATAATAAAAGTCTAAACTAACCTAACCTGTCATAATACTCCATTTTCTTACCTCTACGCACTTCCTTCAGGTAAGAAAATGGCCGAATTTCTATCCTGCTGGAACATTGCAAACTAGCGTGAAACGTTCATATTGTCTCGTAAGTTATGTTGGTACAACATGTAAGACGACTGAAGATGCATATCCGCAATAGGAAAGAAGTCACTCGATGCTTGTTTAACCAAACTTTTTGTAGTATCACAATAACTTCTGTAAACTTTATGTAATGGTAATGTGCATCACATAATTTGGATAGACATAAAGTAATAATGGAATCGTATGAAAAACTCACATCAAAATTAAATTGCTCAATATCAAAAATACTTCGTATCTATAAAGATGCAAGAAACAAAAAGCTAATAAGCATGAAATACGATAATCTACAAACATGTACGAGATAGATAAAAAAATATGAAAATCCTACAGAAAGAACTACGCTTTTCTACTTTGCTCTACCTGACTAGAAGTGACAATTGTCCGAGAGACAACAGTAGCAGGAACTGGCACTGTTGAATGAGATTTTGTGGAGATCACTGGAGTTTCTACTGGTTTAGGTGTAGCAAGAAGCTTAGCAGCTTCCGGTCCTAAACCCTGCAGTGCTGGTAAAAGGAGTTGCTGGAAACAAGGTACACAATTAGAGACTCTGCTACCATGAGGAATAAAATGGCAGACACGACTAAGCTTACAAAACCTATGCAGTTGCTCTGAAGATGTCTTTCAAATCACTGGAGCCAGACTCTTAAGTTCCTATGCTTTCTAAAATGTTCCTTTAATAGACCTGACAGACAGCACATATTGTTGGTTCTTACAATAAAAATATTGGAACTATAAACAAAATTTAACTACTGTTACTGTCTTATTGACAAAAGTAAGAAAACAATTTCTGGACAAGTGTCAAGGTTAGCACAAGGCAATCAAGATATATGCTGTCCTGACAGTAGAAATTAATTGCAAGTCTTCACCTAATAACGTTAACACACATTTAAGCAGGGTTCCAGGTATCCACTCACAACCAACATATTATCAGAGGAAAACTTTGTGAATTTTTTGACTTGTTCTATTTGTGTTCAAAATAGATTCTACTTTCTGTCTACTAGATTTAGTGTTTATAATGACTCTAGAAAAACAAGAGTAGGAGCTGGAACAGGGGTAATATAGAAGGGTAAGGAACACTGATAGAAAGTTTTACAGATAAATTGAAACTGTATGTACAGTAGTGGCAAAAAAAACCGGACCGACCCTTGTAGGTGATTTCAGAGCCTTGTTCACTCCAGAGCACGATAGATTGATAACTAAGACTTTCGTGGTTCGAATCCTGCCTGGGAAGGAAACTCTTTTTTGTTCCTTATTCAAATTTATTCCCAATACTTTTCGACTGCTGGTAAAATTCATGTTCTGGGAATAGTAAGTTAATTAAGTAGTAAAATATCGCCTGCAAACGAAAAGAAGAAAGTGACAAAGAATATAGACAGAACCACACATTTTGATGTAGTTTTTCATGCACTGCATTTAGTGAAGAAGCAATTAGCCATTAGTAGCCTTCCAGTATTTACAAACAATGTAGCTTTCATTGGACTCGGCAGGGAAGAAGGATGACAAACATTTTTCACCCAGATTCATTGTTGCATAAAAAGCAGGTTGGAGAGGACAAAATTTTTAGTCTATTGTGGTGTATGGTGAGACAGTCTTAGCCAGTAGCCATTCAGAATGTGGTAATCGCTGATCTTGGGCCTTGGGTTCTTAATTCTAGGTTTTCATATAAGATCCTCCACTTCTTGTTGTACATTGCATTTTGATGTCATTTATATCTTGGTTCTTGATTTTAAAAATGTTACAACATTTGAGATATTATCCCTGTTTTTTTTTTTTTTTTGCAAGGTACTGGTGCTTTGTTGATTCGTTGCCAGCAATGTCACAATAGTATGGTATCCATTTTAGGCAATATTGTTGCTACACTTCTGAAGAGAGAATATAATTTTGTTACTCTCTCTAGTGACTGTTTGAATTTAAGATAGTTTGAATAGCTGCTAAGGAATCGTATAAGATGACAGCTTTTTTGTAAATTTGTTTTCTATATAGTTACGATTTTCTAATATGTTTTGATCGCAAATATTTCTCCATCAAAATCTGTGGTTTAAGATCCAGCTGAATAATAAAAGTTAGCACATACCATTCGCACCTGCTCCAGTTTGACATTCTTTCCTGGACATGTCTGTGTATGTACACAAAGCCATTGAGCAGCTCATTAAATTTTAAATTACATGGAATTTTAGCAGATTCTATTGGCTTCTTGTCTAGAAATGTTTCCTCTAAGAAATGAGATTTTACATCATTTTTCAACCATTCCAGTTGTCACAGATGTACATTTTTACTATTTTCAAACTCTATATATTGAAAATGAAATTACTTTGTCAATTTTTATTATTAGAATCAATTTTTAAAAAAGCAGCATATTTTTACAGAAAAAAAGTTGTTGAATAAAATATATTATTGCAGAAAATAAAAAGGTTCCATCACGGATGTTGTAAGATTTGTGGACTCAATTCACACCTAATCCATGTATTGTGGGTCCCTATCACCACGGCATGGCGCGTCCTCGGGTTGCGGCAGAGGAGACGGCCTCCAGATATGGAGGGTAGCTGTGAATATATTGAATAAGCAGTCGTGGACAGCCGATAAGGGTTGGTCCTCCAGCTTGGGGGTTGGGCGAAGGGCTAACAATCCATCACCGTAAAAAAACAGCTTGTTACGAATCCCTAAAATAAGCCTCGAAATAGGAAAGATTCTCTGGCACGACCACAGCAAAGGAATAAGGTTTTGAGATCTGGCACTTGGAACGTAACTAGTCTTTATAGAACAGGAGGGGTAACATTAGTAGCTAAAGAACTAGCTAGATATAGAATAGACTTTGTGGGAGTACAAGAGGTTAGGTTAGATGGGAATGGCATATCACAAATAGGAGATTACTTGTATTATGGGGAAGGAAACAATCACCAATTAGGAACAGGATTATTTGTTCATAAAAGAATAAAATCAGAAATTGGGGCTAAGCAGGATGAAGTTACAGGAGAATGGAGAAAGTTACACAACGCAGAACTGCACGCATTGTATTCTTCACCTGACATAATTAGGAACATTAAATCTAGACGTTTGAGATGGACAGGGCATGTAGCACGTATGGGCGAATCCAGAAATGCATATAGAGTGTTAGTTGGGAGACCGGAGGGAAAAAGACCTTTGGGAAGGCCGAGACGTAGATGGGAGGATAATATTAAAATGGATTTGAGGAGGTGGGATATGATGATAGAGACTGGATTAATCTTGCACAGGATAGGAACCGATGGAGGGCTTATGTGATGGCAGCAGTGAATCTTCGGGTTCCTTAAAAGCCATTTGTAAGTAAGTAAGTAAGTAAATTCACACCTAATTAACAAAGAGTGAAAACCTCTGGTTTCCGCCTCATGCAAAAAGAGATTCATTCTTACTGTGTCCATGTGAAAACTATGCAAATCTCATGGCATCCAATTAGTTCACAAAAACATAATCAGAACTATTTCATAGCTGTTTCTTCCACGTTCCGGACATTACACACATTTCGTCATGGATGTAACAGATGAGTTAATGTCCTTCATTTTTCCAGTTTTAAGAAAACTGTGACATTTCTAAGTCAAAATATTAAATTGAACTGTAAGATTGTTATTAACTCAAACTACTGAAAATAAATGGCATAAATAATATAGTGCACAGTAAAAAGTTCCTTGATTCTGGAGCTCTGAAAATAACAGTGCAGAGTCTCAAAATATTTCAACAATAGCCAATTGAAAAACATACATTAACAGCTGATCTCTCTATGAGTAAGAGTTGCAAACTTTAGGGAAACAAAACAGTACCTATTACCCAGCCAATACCACTTAGATTCAATGCCCATAAAACTTGTAAAATATTTTCCTTCCGAAAAAAAAAAAAATTAGAATATTTAAATTTAGAGTCTTAACTATGTCTTATACTAACAATAAGAAGTTTCTCAAAAATACATTTTCATTGGAATTCCCAGTTTGCTTGGAATGCCTGTTTTGCAGTTCTGTTACACAATCAAAGGAAGTTTGTGTGTTCTGCTATCAGGAAAATCGTTGTCTCCATTTACTGACATGTACTCTTAGTAATTTTTCTCATTGAAGGATTGTTTGTTTTTCAGTTTTCAATGGTACTGGATAATTTTTTCGTTACTATGCACGTGGTTTAGAAGATTTTGATGTTTGTGCTGCTGAACTTGGTTATTTCGACATTTGACATACCATCAACAAAATTTGAAAGGCATGTTGGTCCGACAAGTTAACAAGTAAATGAAGATAAATATCATAGGTCCTTCAATAACTGTCTATTTTTAACCTAATGCATAGTACAAAAGATTACATTAGGTTACACACATAAAACATATATACGACTAGCGTTTTCGCTATTAAGATAGCATCTTCAGGTCTGGTTAGCATATTATGAAGCTTTTTACATAAAGACATAGATGGAATGCAACATAATGAAATGTAATAAAGTACACGACGTGAGAAAAAATTACAATATTAAGATAACTGTGCAAATAAAAGGCAAAGTAAAATAATGACTTGAAAAACAGGCAAATGGTTGTAATAATTCAAACCTCTATAAGGTCTAGATATTAAAATTATAAAAACTATGCCTTGAGATAAAAGTCTGCAAAACATGTGTGCAGCTTATAAAATATAAAAGAGACAGTTAAAAGAGTAAAAAGTTGCAACAGTCATCACTATGTATAGAATGGCAGCGTGTAGTGAATGTTTTAATAAAGGAACCTATGCGGAACATTTCTTATTGATTCTTGCATATTCACTACACGCTGCCATTCTATACGTAGTGAAGACTGTTGCAACTTTTTACTCTTTGAACTGTCTGTTATATTTTATAAGCTGCACACATGTTTTGCAGACTTTTATCTCAAGGCATAGTTTTTATAATTTTAATATCTAGACCTTATAGAGGTTTGAATTATTACAACCATTTGCCTGTTTTTCAAGTCATTATTTTACTTTGCCTTTTATTTGCACAGTTATCTTAATATTGTAATTTTTTCTCATGTCGTGTACTTTATTACATTTCATTATGTTGCATTCCATCTATGTCTTTATGTAAAAAGCTTCATAATATGCTAACCAGACCTGAAGATGCTGTCTTAATAGCGAAAGCGCTAGTCGTATATATATTTTATGTGTGTAAGCTAATGTAATTTTTTGTACTATGCATTAGGTTAAAAATAGACAGTTACTGAAGGACCTATGATATTTATCTTCATTTACCATCAACAACTTAAATGTGCAAGAGAATTCTATGCTACCATTAAGAAGCTGTTAGTAAAATTTAAACAGACATAAATTTGCAAAATAGTTTCAAGAGCTCGAAAAGAAAAACCACAACATATGCTTTCAACAAGAGAATCACCTGTCCTATATTTTGAGGTTTAGGAATGAAGATGAAGAAAGACATGTTGGGAGTGAATGAACTGGAGAATGCTTAATTTTTTATTACTTCCAGTATTTTTTTACAAGTAGTAAATTGAATAAGTGTGTATTTCCAACATATGTGAATTTATCACATATTGACAAATGACTTTACTGCACACAAACAAAAACAGAACCATCAGTGCTCCAACAATGCGTGATGTCACCCCGTTAACTTATTAGCAACTAATATCCAAGCTTTCAATATAACAATTCCACTAGTTACACTTAAGCACTTGTGAAGTTCTTGCAATCAGTGACAAGAAACATTGGGACGTAAATGAAGAAGACTTCATTGTAATATCTCTGACCTCAGATATTACGATTTCATTCTGGGATGTTTTACCTGTTTTCAATAGCTTAATCCATCGATGTGTACCTAGTGTTCCAGCAACTTATGTTTCTGACAGACTACACAACTTCAGGTGAACTTAAACGTAGCATCTTTTTACATGCTACATTTTATCACATTATCAAATATTAGAAACAGTATCAAAATCAAAGCTTTCATATTTTATATGCCTACAGTATCAATGAATGAACAACAGCCTATAAGCAAGTTTCTGCAGTCTTACCCAACCTGTATCAAAATAGTTTACATATAGCATTTAAAAATGTTTATGCTCGACCATGCCGAAATGTAGTAATTATACACCTGGTAGCAGTCCTTTAATGCATGTCATTAAAGTACACCTATTCATTAAAGTTCAGGTTTTCGATTATTCTCGGATATGCAATCGAAAGACAACTATCGAAAGGTCACGGTGGCTGGAAATCCAATACTGTCGCAGAAGGTTATGTTCTGTTACTATAATAATTAGCATTACTTGTAAATAATATTCAAATAAATTCAATTTGTCATCTCGTTTTTCAATGTCGAATTCAATTTCAAGGCTATATCAAGACTAATGTTTATCTTACTATTATCAAGATCGTCGATATTCGTTTCCCGGAAAAAATCAATACTTTCGCATCTGCGCACATCTCACAATTCATGAGGTAGGCTATTGGACTCACTCACATAACAATAACATGAATACTTACGAATAATTTCAAGTTAGAAATATGGTCGAGCATAAAAAGTCATATTAAAAACTTGCCTATAATGGTAATTAAGATGCTCGTATGAAAATTATGAAACTTGCTTGCGCTCGTTTCATAAACATCCTCGCGTCTTAATTACTATCATTATAGGCTCGTTGCATAATGTACTATTATAAGATATTTTGTGTTCTATTAGTCAAGCCTAAAAGCCACAAAACTTCTACAATTCATCACATATCAGATTCTTGTATATTATGTGAATATTTTATTCCTTGGCATTATAAAAGCACAACTAATAATAAAATACATTAAAACAGTGAAAAACAGATAGCTTTCTACTTTATATTCAAATGAAAATTATAGCAGCTTTTTCATCTTCAGTTTAAGGAGTCGAAGTCACATTCCCAAAGTGATACAAGAAGGCTTTGTTGCATATCAATTACTATACTAAATAAATTCTTCAAATAATCTTAATGGTAATAATAAAAATATCTACATAATATTTCATAACAACACCCGACCATTTTATACAAACATCATTCATTTCCTAATTTACTATTCATTGTCGCTAAAATTTTAAGAGTTGTTCTCAACAAAACTGTCCATTCAAAATTTTGTTTGCTCCATAAACATAACTCTATATTCAGGCCGGGTAATGTATGAAATTAAATTACACTTGCTTTATATAGTCTTATTTAAATGTGTAATTCAAATAAAAATTCTAAAAGGAAGCTCCAATATTTTTTTTCTACAAAATCTTTAGTAGTACACCCTTCTTTCAATTATTTTCTCTTAAATTTCATCAGAAACATATGACTATAGAACGCCACTTTAGGTAGAAAAGAAATCCAGAGAAAATATCCTGGAATACAGCTGTGGGTTAAAAAAAAAAACATTTCGCTTACAAACATCGCTCTCTCCTTCAATAAAGATCTTAATATATATGCCATCAGCAACCGTCTATGAATGAATGTATTCGAAATTACAATGCTTCAAATACTGACATATTACAGACAGTTGAGTGAAATAATACTCTTGCAGTTCAATACAGAAAAGCTAAGGATGGTTCCAAAGGAATTACTGTTATCTGGAATTATTACTCAGATATACGTTCACATTTCTTCTTACATTCTTTCTTGCACTTAGAATTCCACCTTGAAGCTAGAATTATTACAACAGAATAAGGGGTAGAACTTGAGATCTTACACTTAAACATCTTTCAGTCACCTCCAAGTGCTTGAATTCAATTTACGGTATAACTGCAACAGCAGCTTGTTCACTTTCACAGAAAACAATTTTTTTTCTCCACCAAATAAGTGCAGAAAAAATTGCATAGGTGACAAAACCAGCAACACTGTGCTTCAAATTTAAATTAAAAATGAAATTTCTCTTTCTCTGTTCAAAGACCTGAACTATTTAATACGTCTTGTCAACATGGTCAGCTGAGCTGCTAACACATAGCAGATCTAAAAGGTTTATAAAAATAAGGCTCATATAAAATTTGGCTAAAAAAAATACTGTCTTCAAACATCTTCATTCTTCTCCTCTTATTAAAGTTATTCAAACTTCTCTTATAGTATATTAATACAACGCAATGAAATCATTGCAGGGGAGGGGAGAAAAAGCATAAATGACTACCATTCAAACTAAACATTTGCAGCCCTTCAGTTAACTACAATGTAATATTACACTCAACAGCATAATGTATCAAGATAATTACGCATTTCAGAACAATGGAAGTCATTTAAAAGAATCAAACATGGCAGTTGTAGAACAAAACTAAAAAAGAATACATAAAATGCTGTTGACAAAGTATGCAATCGCACTGCAGCATCATGGTCTAAAATATTAGTGGACTTGTGTTACAGAAGGAGCACTGGTTCAAGTCCTCACAAGGGAAGAAATTTGGTCAGTGTAGAGGATCAGTGTTCACCCAGCATCGTGATAAATTTGGGGAACTATGGTAGGTAGCTAATGTGGATACGAGGCCAGCAGTCAGCTAGTCAGCCTTGGTCCTCTATGGCTGTCACTTCCAGGTAATGAAGAAGACAATAAATTACAGTTGCTTGAGGTACAGTAGTGGCAAAAAAACCGGACCAACTGAATAATCAAAGTCCCCGAAATGAGCCACTGCGCATGACACGCCCGCATTCACAAGATAACGAGTAATATATTGAAATTGTTTTAGTTTCGACTACTGACATAGCCCATTTCGAAAGCCATTAGAAAATAAGCCGGTAAAATTCATGTTCTGGGAATAATAAGTTAATTAACTAGTAAAATATCGCTGCACTTGAAAAGTATTGGGAATAAATTTGAATAAGGAACAAAAAAAGTATCATTCCCAGGCAGGCTTCGAACCATGAAAGTCCTAGTTACCAGTCTATCGTGCTGTCACTGTGAACAAGGCTCTGAAATCAGCTACAAGGATCATCCGGTTTTTTTTTTTTTGCCACTACTGTACACAAATTTATTAATTGATTCAAAGCAAATCTGAAATCAAGACATTTACAATGTGACTTACTATATTGTGCAGTTATCATTTAGTAACTGGTATGGTATAGAATCTGAATTGTATGACAAACATGACTCATTTCGTGTCTACATTTCATTTATATTTACATGTCAGAAGATAAAACTAACTTTTGTAGATGGATTCTACTGTTAATCACTGTCTGCTGGGTGAACACACCATTGTATCTGGTGATCAACATAAGTATTTTCAGTTTTTGTGCAACTTTTTACCAAAATGTGCTGTCGTACTATTAAGAGTGAATTTTTGTAAGCCTGAAGTAATAGTTATTTATGGCACTTGTGAGGTAAGTGCATCTTTATTGTGTGAGTGGAAAGATTTAAGCACAAGGCATCAACAGAGTGCTTAAATTACACGAGCGCAATAAAGATCATGCTCACAAGTACCATACGTAATTTTATCCATGACCATTACGAAAAATTATGTTTTATAAAAGAAAATATGTTGAAAATAAGTCCTCATATAATCACTTATCATGGCATGGATTTTAGAATTGATACGTGTACTAGATAGGTTATGATGTAGGAGGCCATGATTAGTGAAGAATGGTATCTAAGGCGTTGGATAAATAACAAATTATAATTAATTATATAATTTTAATACATATATTTTTTTCATTTTAAACGTGTATTTTCGTCTTTTTGAAGTTCCAGGGATTATTTAGAAGTGTTCACGGGACTAATGTGATTAAAATAATTTCACATTTTACTTCTGTAAACTTAAGAGGAATATTAAAACGTAATTTATCATAGTGTCTGTTTAACTCAGTTGACTAACGTGTGTTGTTTTAAAATCCTATAAACCCACCTTCGCAGGTACAAGTCTCCTCACATCCCAAAAGGTAAATTATTACACAATTTAAAAAAAATACATATTAGATATGGATGTAATGTACAAATTACGACGTAGCAGATAGAGAAAAGAGAAGGAGATTGAGTGTATGTATATTTAAGAAATGGTAATAAAGAAGTAGAGGTAGTGACATATAGTAAATAAATTATTCATGTCGAGGATAGCTGCCCCCCAAAAATAAATTAAATTAAAATAAAATAAAAATAAAATTTAAATTTAAAATAGAATATTGTTGATCTACAATTAATTTAGGTGCTGTTACCGCTCGATACCCTTTTTTCAAAGGCAGCTATCCTTTTTGGATTCTTCTCTCTCTCTCTATATTAACTTCTTGAGTAATAGTTGAATGGAAAAGTATACATGTGTACCCGGGTACAAGGAAAATACTAAAGAACTGTGAGATAAAGTTCAAACTGTGAGGTAAAGTCTTTATCTCACTAGTGGAATAAAGTAATGTTGAATAAAAGCCTATTTTACAAACGCAAAAGTATTTAATAAAGGCATGTTTTTCGTTATGGTCATGGATAAAATAAATTACTTAAAATATTAATAATGAACAAATTCATCGTATGGGTAGATGCCATGTAAAAATACGAATTCGAATTTCAACATGTTTTATGGAGTGGTTTATTTTTTAAGAGATGCAACTATATTTTCGTTTTAGAGGAAGTTGTGCTTATCTCCACTGAATGGTTACTTAGAATAAACAATAGTCTGTACTGCTATTTGTAAGCAAGCAGTCTCTTTCAGTTATCAGTGAGGAGCTAAAAGGAACTTTTATGTACATGATGTGCATCACTGAGACATCAAAAATAATTTGATTGAAAACACAAAGACATTATTATGATGTGTGGCGAGAAAACGGCAGGTGACTAGTGGCTCTCTCCTAGCGTGGTTTCCAGCGAGCGTGTAACCATTTTTCTGACACTTCTACAATATATAACAGTACTAACAATAAATATTCAATATTTTGGACTTACCATGCTCACAGTCGTTGAAAATGGCCCTCATTTGCCGCCACACACAACTGACATCTTCTGATAAACGAATTTTTCTTCTGCAAGAACACTGCGTTTTCCATTTGATTTTCGATTGTTGACTGAGCCTGAGCCTGTTTCTTTAAATCTTTTAGCGAGTCTTCTAATTGTTTCAGCAGAAGACACAGGTCTGTTTGGAAACTTTATTCGAAATTTACATCTTGTTTTTGCACACAACCTTCTGCCTTTTATGTAACTATTGTACATATACACACATTCACGCAATGAGAATTTGTTGATAGGCATTACCTAAATACACAATAATCACTAAACTTTGTACACTAACTTTGTATACTTGAAGAATCAAGACTTTTGTAACATGACTTGTGACTAAAGTGAATGCCATACGGCGATTGAGGATCCATGCCACACCTCTAACAGCCCACGCAGGGAGCGGGCCACCAGTAACCCGCCATTTTCTTGCCTCACCTCATAATAACGTCTCTGTGTTTAAATGCCAAGTAAATCTATGATTTACAAATTATTATCAAGAAATTCTCTTATGATGACCGAAAGTTGAAATTTTATGTGATCGAAGTACAATAAAGAAATAAGCTTTCCAAAAGAAGATAGTAAATTCTGAGATATATGAGGGGCTCACAACCAGACTGGACCAAATCCACCAGTGGTCAGTTTGTGGATTAATACAATCTCGGATGAAGAAAACTTAGATTTATTCATTGCCATAACAAAGTCCATAACTCATTTGTTACTCCACAGAGGGGAGCATTTCCTATGGAAGATGAAGGCTGCTAAGCATGAGCCAGGAACTTTAAGACTCAATTTCTCAAAATTATTCCAGGACTTAGTCAATTCTGGTTGTGAACCCCTCATATAATAGAAGTGACATACAGTATAACCCTCATTTTGGTGACCTACATTTAATGTTTTTCCGTATTTAACATAAAATTTTCATAGTCTCAATAATTATTACATATGATTAATGTATTTTTATATTCAATTTAATGTTATTCTCTTTGCTGTCAAACCCATATTTTAAGTTAAAAAGTGTCCTTAAATTATTTTTTAAGCTCAATTAATGCAAAATGCATTTCGATTCAATGCATACATGCTAAAGGTGTAAGCCACGTGATATCCTCCCCCCTTTCTCCCTGCACCTACATAAGCAATGTGCCTGCTTAACCATCACAACTTACAGCATCAGTCGCTCATCTTTGTTGTGCTTGCTGAGGTGTGTGGTGTCAGCATTAGTACAGTGAAGAGATGGAATTTTTTTTCACCTTTACACATCACTAGAAAACAATGGCTGTGAAAAGGCAGCAGAAAAAGATAATTTAATTCATTAATCGGAAAAAAATCCAAATACCCAAGATGTCGAGAATAAGACTTGATTGGCACCCCACCTTCCCCTTCATGTTTTCCAATTTTTTGTACAGTATTATCCATAATATACTTATACTGCAAGTAAACTAATTTTTTGCAAAAATATTCAAACTTTTTAGAACAAAAATAGCAAACCCCTGTTTAGTGTCAATCCCCATTGAAGGTTAATTATTGTCTCTCAAGAAAAAGGTTTAAATATGAGTTTTGCTATATTAACTCAGTTCTTCAATGAAATGATACAAGAATAGAAAATGTATGATTATTTCGTGTAGAACATAACCGCATGTGCTTTGTCAGTACAATTAATTATGAGAACATTCTGCTTCTGTTATTTAATTTTAGCCAACGCAAACTGTTTATTCACTCTCATGTTGCATTATTAAACCCAACAAAAGTTACAATAACATACTCATTAATATAATACAAGTTACTGGGAGAGAATTACTACCAATAAAAATCGCATATACCTGTATCTTGCAAACAATTTACTGTAGAACAAAGTTTTTTAATTCCTGAAGTTTCCTAAGCTGCCCACAATTTTCATATTCTGTGTTGTTTTTATACTATATATATATTGTTTTCATTGTTAGCATTGTTGTTACAGAAAATCCAATGTAAAATGGACTGTGTTTGTTTAATAAATGTTGAACCAGACACAATGGCAATAAATTTCTTAGTCATGCTGACTTCTTTGATCAAGTCATCTTCCATGTTTCCGGCACTGTGGAGGAACTTAACTCTAGAATTTGGGTAAGTAAAAACCCTCACTCAGTTATCTGAACAAGAACGTAACAGTTCTAAACTGAACATAATATGGTGTCTCTTGACTGCAGAATGTCTTTGGGCCATTCCTTTCTGAGGACACAATAAGAACATGTGATGTGTCTTGACTGCAGAATCTCTTAAGGCTGGTTCACAATAAACCGGAAACGAGAATCGGAACGAAAACGAAAACCGTAAAATTGTTAAAATGTACACATTTAAATGCGAGCATTCACGAAAAGCTTGCAGGAGCCCGAGATCGGGAACGGAGAGTTGGTCAAGTTTCAACTTTGGCATTCACGTTTCTGATCACAGCCCACTAGATTCATTCTATTGCCATCTAAAAGCTATTTTGTCGTCGTATATTTTGTAGCAAGATGACCGTGACATAAACTATGCATTATTTTGTTCTGTGCTGTGCATCATGGAGCAAGTTTTATTTGATGAGATTCTAATATTGAGTGTTGAGGAAAATTCTCACGTTTACGATAAGCGGTGCGCTTCGTATAAAGATGAGAAAATGAAGGAGAATACGTGGCTTTCAATAGCTGCGTCTTTGAACAGCGATCGGAAGCGAATCATGTTTTATTACTGTATTGGTTGTATTACACACCACATATTCATGCTTCAATTCTATAACTACTGTTGTGTTCATTTTTGTTCTATTACAAATGTTTCTTCTCTAATTATTTTACGTTATGGTAGACTTAAAATAGGTTGTGATAATAAAGATGCATGGGCATATTTATAGTACCGTACCTAATGAAATGTTTCAGTTGAAATTTCGAAGTTGGTTAACCTGTGTTTATGTTGGCTGCCTTGTACTCATGAGAGAATGCCATTGGTCAATTATACACAAATAACATCAGAATGCGTAATATCGACTTTACATATCGTTATTGACATACATGTCGATATGCATAGTCATCTACGTTCTCGGTTTATTGTGAATCAAAAATTTTCATAATCACGTCCTCTGCTTCTCGTTTTCATTCTGGTTCTCGTTCCCGATTTATTGTGAACCAGCCTTTACTGGGCTATTCTTTTTTGAGGACACAATAACAGGGATGATGGCTTACTTGAAAATGCTGGAGAAATTATGCAATTTCTTTAATACCTCAGGGATACCATTTCCAGCAAAATGGAGCACCAGCCACAATGCCAGAGACATTAAGACCTATCTAAACCAACTGTTTCCAGGGAGATGGATTGAAAACGCAGGTCTCCCGTGGCCTCCTAGGCACTAGATATTATTCCTTCAATGCTGATCTTCGGCTGAGAATTCATGAAAGTTTGTGAATCTGTATCATTGGGAATGCTACAACACACTTGAGAGCATTTGTCCCGCCATCAATGGAGCACATAACATGATCTACAAAAATGTAACATTTATGTATCTTTGAGTATATAAATCTTTATTCTAACAAAAATGGTTTACAGCATATATGTGATTTTTATTGATAATAATTCTGCCAGATATCTAGTACGTATATATGGCAAATGCCTACAAAAGGAAATAAAAGCTGAACAGAACATCAATCACCAATGTAAAAATTAAGTAATATCCGGATGTAGAATGTATCTTCTGTGAATTGTAGGGGACATAGTGTAACATTCGCATCTTCTGAACAGTTTCAAATTGTAGAATACCATAAGCAGAAATAAAAAAAATTATAGACAAATTCTTTTCACGCTAATATTCATTAGTAATCACTATGTAATGAAAGAATGAGTGTTGTATATGGAAATAATTCAGATTACATTAAACGAAGGTGTTCTGTATGATATGTCCCCATGCAGGCTACATGGTCCACAATACATTGCATCCTACATCCACACACTGAACAGCTCAAATCCAGAATAATATGTACTTCATGTCTGATATTGAAATATCAAGAATCAGTTAAATAAAAATAAAACTGATGGAGCAGAGGCTGCAAACGCAGTTCATTTGAATGTGCCTCACATTGCACATATTAAAACTATAAACACCATTCAGTTGAGATACTGCACTGATCTCGTGACCTAGTAATTCACAATAAAATGCTTTCAAACAAGGCACGAATTTGTACATGGGAGCGCAAAAAATTGAAGAGAACTTCTGTTCTAAAATTAAGTTTATTGTCATATCTATGTACAATATATACAAGGTAACACACAAAAATTACATTCTATAGCAATCAAGAAACAAGTATATTATGAACTTTATATTCTGATAAAGACTTGACGAATTCTAATAATAGTAAATAAAACATTTGTGAAGTATCACTTAATGCCCTGAGTTTATCATTCTATAAATTATTATCGGGATTTCCTCCTACACTATTTTATACTACATACACTTAGGATATAACGTGTACTCACATGTTTCCTTCCATCTGATTCTTAAAATTTTTACTCTTTAGTCAATATCATAAGTATTAAAAAGTCACACAGCTTTACCTTTCTAAATAAATCACTTCACTCTCATTAACGTAAGACGCGATTAACAGAATATATCACCACTGTTATAATTTAGTAAAACTGAAGACTTTCATTTCAGTTCAATGAAGTTTCCAACTACAGTGAAACCCCGACAATATGCATCCATTTATTATGCTATCCCATACTCTAAGCTGCTTTCTCCCAGTCCCTCAACATTCCCTATATAAAATAATATGAAATTCACTGCTTAATATGCGCATCATCCCATTTCAGAAGCCCTCTTTCAACGTCAGTGTTTGGTGAATACAATAAAATGGAATTCAGCTCTAATACCTGTAAGTCTCTGTACAGAGAGACTGATCGTCTCAGTGCCAGGTTTATATTCCAATATCAGTGAAGACAGTACTCACTGCTGAAATTTCGAACAGTTCCGAGATACAGTGAAACCCCGATAATACAAGCCCGTTTGTTACGCTATCCCGCATTATATGCTCTTTTCGTCCGGTCCCTTGACATCCCTATATAAAACAATGTAAAATCCACCGCTTAATATGCTCATCATCCCATTTAATACACACTTTCATCTACTAAAAATTCTAAAATATCGTACTTTAAAAGATACTGAGGAAATTTTCCTGGACTTCTACATTTACTGCTACCACCCGCATATTCAAGGATTTGAAGGAGTCTTTGTTTGGTGAATACAATAGAATGGAATGCGACCCTTTGAGTACCTGCAAGACTACAGTATTCAGAGCCTGTCCTTCTGGCAGTTTTAAATCGCAGTCAGTGAAGACTAGACGAAGAGGAAATGGAAGTGGTAGACACTCCAAATCCTTCTCGCAACAAAGCCTTGCCGCGGTGTCTTGAATCGTAGATTCATTAATATTTCTAGTAGTCAAATTACTGATGTCACTTTTGATTTAAATTGTGTGGAAAATGCAATTATTCATAGTAGCAGATCAAGAAATTTTTTTACTTTTTTTTTTTTAATAAAGGGGCAATTTAATTGATAAGACAGTGTATTTGTTCTGACATTTTCTGAAAGGAAAGAAAATAAAATAACCCTTTATCCTGCATAATTACAGTATTTAATCTTTAAATTTCTTCATCAAATGTTCATGCTGATTCATACTTTTGTGTTAAAATTTTAAAAATTCAAAATGACCCACTCTTGATAATACACAGTCCCTTTTAATATGCTATTTTTATGCAGTCCCTTGAAGAGCGTCTTACCAAGGTTTCACTGTATTAACATTGTTGTTGGTAATAAGTAAATAACACAAATGATGCTGTTTTCTGAACATGAGGAATCTATCATGAGATTACAAAAGCGAAGCACGCCCATAGATGATAGAAAACCTGTATCACATGGTTGAAGAACTTGCGATGGCACTACAACCCATGTATCAAGGGATAACAAAATATGTGTTAAAGAGCTTTTAATGCAAGCATGTAGTCCTGCATTACTCTGAATCAATCAACACTGTGGAAACATGAAACTCATCACAATGCTCGATACAATGAATTTCATCAAAGCAGCATGTGAAGGAGTGAATCCTCAGGCTATTGTTAACTGCTTTAGGAAAGCTAGATTTCTTTTAAGGTAAGCAACTTGATATCCTTTATTCCTTTCTGTAAATGATTGGGTTATTTTTCTAGAGATATTAATTTTTTTAATTTTTAATTTGCCAATAGTTTATAATGCACCTATAATTTTCTCGTGTTCTGTGATTTTTTCAGAAAGGAAGTAATTAATTAATTAATATAACAGTCTTTAGACACTGAAATAGTGTAATAGACCTTGTCAAATACAATTAAAAGTTAGTGTTAAAAAATGCTTGTACATCATAAAAATAATGAACAAACTAGAGATGTTTCTAAATTCACCATTGCTTAAAGTAAATAAATAATGTTACTCTTAACTCGCAAAAAATTGTATTACTGTTATACTGTATACTGTAGTTCATTGTTTAGATGTTTATACTGTACTACCTCTTGCGTTAAAATAGGAAGAATTCTAAAATAAGCCACTCCTTCTAATATACTGTCCCATTTAATACACAATTATTATAAGGTCCCTTGTAGAGCATCTCATCGAGGTTTCACTGTATTTTGACTCTCTTTGTCGTGGTATGGATAAATATAACTTCGAAAATATATCCTGTTTGCTGGCGTATAAGACACACATTTTTTTCTTTGAAAATGGATCTAAAAACAGGGTGCGTCTCACATGCCGATACTGAGTTTGTGAATGGGTCTAAGCTTCATGAGGTACTGTGAAAACTAACACAGTGCTTAAATCATTCAAGAAGTGTAGCATTAGTAATTCACTGGGTGGTACAGAAGAAAACTTTTTGTATGAGGATTCGGATTCTTATTAAAAGAGGTTTCAAGTGACCCTTCATTTACCTCTCAAGACAAATTTCTAGGTTTTGACGAAGATTAAAAGCTACTATATGACAAATGGATCTGAAACCTTGACCCAAAGAGCTTAGCGGTAGTGTCGCTCCCTGTCCTTCGCAAATCTATTTCACACCACTCACACTTCACCCTTAATCAGCTCATTACTGCGGTCTAAAGCTCCTATCAAGGGAAAAGACAAGGACACCAAAGAAGGTGGTGTTGCCACATTTCATAACTTCAAAATTCAAAATTATTCTACGCAATTCTTAAAATAAAATTAATAATTTTATCACTAATTATCATGTATTTCAATAATATTATATACAGATGCACACACACAACGATTCATAAGTGACACGAAAAAAAAAAAAAGAAGATTTAGCAAATTGGCAACCAGTGACTCTCACTAGGTAGTATCTTAATTTGTGAACTAAACAGATGGCCAGGCTCGGGGAGGAGGTGGTGGTTCGGGATGGAGACAGATTCAGGGGAGGAAACAGTTGCAGAAAAGGAAGCGGAATCAAGCAGTTTCGTTCACACATTTCCTGGGGTTTTTCAGATCCATTTGTCATAAAGTAATTATTTCCTAGTTAGATTATTACTACATCAAAGAAGATGTATACTGCCAGTCAAAAGTTTTCGCAAACTTTGGTTTTTATTAACTCTTCCCCACAAATTTACCAAAGTTCAAGAATTTCCACAGTTCATGAAACACATAAATAAATTTATAATGTTAATGAACAAACTTCCATTTGCTATTAGATTATCAAAGAAAATCTGTCATACAAAGGGCAGTAGGAAAGTTTTGCAATGCAGGTGTTATGCCCCAGGGCTAAAGAAGGCCCTGTAGCATGATTTCCTGTGGAGTATTAAATTTGAAATAGGAACAGTGTCAGCGGAATACACGGTCTTAAGATGCTTAGCCAGCGGTATAGAGTCTTGTCGGGCGTGTGGTAAATCACTGCCTACAATTAAAGTATTCTTACGCCACAGATCATTACTGGACTAATCGCATTGGTCCAGTAGAACAAAGCATGCATTTTAATTGGTTAAAATCATATCATGCATTGTTTGAACTCTTTTCTTGCGCATAGTCTCATTATAGCGATTTATCACTATAATGCACTGAATCAAATTAAATGTAAGAGATGTTTGATTAAGACGACATCTCTAAGTACGTGAAATCAAAAGTGCTTTTAAGCCCATCTCACCTGGTGGATGGCATGATCGGTACCCCGGGCGGGAAACGGATAGCGAAACATAAAAAGTGTTGGTGAGGAGATGCTGCAGTTAGTTGAGACTGACGAAGGGTGAATCGAGAGACTTGGAAGCAAAAGACGGTAGCGGCATGGCGTCAGCGTCATCCAATGAAATACCTTGTAAGTAGCTTTGTACATTTTTAAATATATAATAAACCAGGTAGAGTTTACAATATTGCAATCATTTCAGACTAAGTTTAGTAATCATGTAGTTTTCCTATAGTATCCTGAGAGCTCCAACTCTTCCAGCAAAATAGTTTTCCATTGTTGAGTAAAATGGTGGTGTCAGAAATCCTGATGAGAAGGAGCAGACGTCGAACGCAGTAGCCATCCGGCTAGCAAACAGTGCGATCTAAGTGACGGTCGCACAACACAGGGAAATAGTTGGCCAGACATGGCTGGCAACATGAAAGGATCCAGAAAGGGTAAGAGGATTAAAAACCAGTTTGGGAAGCATTAGAGTGTGACTCTGCCTGCATTCCCTGCTAAGCAATGAAAGTGAATCTATGCATTATGTCGGGATGGTTGAAAATATCAGGCAATTATCCATCACAATTCTACTTGCAGATTGACTCTTGATCAATGCATGTAGAAAACTGCTACCATGCTGGGTGCAGACTGTCCATACCAGACAATATTCTGGTGATACAGGGAGTTTAAGAAACATAATTTTAACCTTGAAGACGATCCTCGTTCTGGCTGATCCTCAGAAAACAGTGACTGAGGAGAACATGAAGGCTGTGAAGAAAATGCTCAAGTAGAATAGGTAAGTGACATAATGGCAGATAGAATAGACTCTCCACGTCCATACACCAACATTTCAATGTCAGGAAGATTTTCAGTCTCTGGGTGCCACACAGACTTTCTGAAGAGCAAAAGGCACACTGAGTGGGATGGTGCCAGAAAATGTTGAAGAAATTTGAATGGGAAGTCACTGAATGTGAAGAGCATCATCACAGATGTCGAGACATGACTTTATTATCATGACATTCCAACCATGCTCCCAAAACCAAGTATGGGTATTCAAAGATGAGAATGCACCAGTGACTGTGAGGAAGTCCTGGCCAGTGAAGAACAAGATCATTGCAGTGATCTCACATCTAAATTTCTTGCAAAATAAGGGCTGATTTTGTTTGATCGTGCTCAATACAGCTCTGATCTTGCTCCAAGTAACTTTAAGCTCCTTCCAGAGATGGAGATGAAGCTCAAGAACAGATGTTTCAGATCTGAGGAGATCCTGGCAACATGAGATGAGTGTGCAAAACTGCCAGCACAGAAATGGCAGAGATGGTTCAGGGATTAGTTTAGAGTTTAGACGAATGGAGAAGGTGGTAATTATTTAAAAAAATCGTGAAGAGTATAGCGATATTGCAAAACTTTCGCAGTGTCCTTTATATTCTTGTGATCTGTCGAGAATGGATGCGGTTTCTGTCTTCTAGAGTATGCAAACGATAAAATCATATCTTTCTTCACAGTGTCCTGCTTAAAATGTAATTTAAATGAAGTAAAATGAATTCACAGTGTCCTGCTTAAAATGTAATTTAAATGAAGTAAAATGAACACGAGAATCACTGTCTAGGTCTAAAATAGGGAGAGAGAAATTATTAATAACTTCCAAAAAGTTCTCTTTGATACCGATGTCACCGATTTGTTTGGGAATCATTTGGTGAAACTAATAACAAAAATAAGACTGCTTCTGTTCCATACACCCTAGTTTGTCTGTAAAAAATATGATATATTCGATTTTTCAGTCTACTTGAGTCTTGAATGAACTGCTGTCCGATTTGCTAGCTATAGGGTGCTGACTTTGTTGTGATACAACACACAGCAGACTTTATTGTTTTGAAGATTATATGTGAAGTGGTCATAATTACAATAGTCTTCTGTAATAAAATAATTTTTACTGCTAATAGAAATATATGCAGTAATGTAGAAATTTAAAAATTATTGTTACACATATACAATAAATTTAACTTTGTTAAATTATCCGACCGGAAACAGATGAGTCCACACTTCCAGGACTTTCTTGTATTGGAGAAATAACTACTCAAATTATCATATTACGACAATACAATAATATAACTTCTATCTTGATATGCATCCATTTTTCGCTTCTGTTTGTAGTGCAGCAAATTGAACAGAACTGGGAACTTCTACATAACAAGAGACTAGGTATATAGAGACATGACATCATAACTTTATTATTTTTCTCAGTTTCAGTTGAAATAGGGAAAACCTCTAGACACTTGTCCCTTTATTTTTACACACTATTACCCAAAAATGCTCCAAAGTCCTCGAAAATAGGAAATACCAATTTGATTATGCTTACAATTAAAAAACTGGCTCAAGTTATTTTCTTTTGGGGGTAAGGGGGACAAGCACCAATGGAAGACAAAATTGGGACACATGTCTACTTATTTTCAATGCATTTTCACCAAAAATATTCCCAAACAAATCTGTTATATTGATGTGACGTCTTGTAAGCATATTTGCCAATATTTTTAATAGGGTAACAATATTCAAGAAATATGAAAATAAAAAAGTAAATGTAAATAATTTATTATATGAAGACAAATATGTTCAGTAAAGAGATTTAATATCAACTAAGAATTGTAATTTTCTCTTCAAAGTCCCACAGTACCTATTGAAGGTAGGAGGAAATCCTTCCTGTTAAGAGCTAAAATGTTACTGATTGGGAGCTGAATCTGAGGTTTATTATCATCAGGTCATGTGCCAAAAAGTAAATGATTCCCCAAACTTAGCACTGATTTCTCGGGAAAAAAAACCTGACATGTGTCACAAGAACACATTTTATAATATTACAGTATATAACAGCGCAAATTCAAATGCAAATTAAAAGTCTGTGCCTTGAACTGTGTGACAGATTTTAGCAAAATAACTGTCAGCACAGGAAACTGCCACAAAATTCTTTAAAAAAAATTGAAACTCAGAACCCCAAACGAAAATGATAATGTGTTAAATACGAAATTAGTGATTGTAGGCATGCTCCTTACCTGCACTTGTTCCGCCTGGAGATGCCCCGTTTGTCGCTCCAGCTGCTTCTGCTGTTCCTCTAGCCGGGCCTTGGTTTGCAGTAACTCCAGTTCCAACTTCTTCTGCTGAAGTTCAAGCAGCTCCTTTTTCTTCTTCAGCAACTGTTCTCTCATCTTAGCTTCACTAAGTGTAGGAGCATCTTCAGTGGATGCTGCAGCTGCAGCTGCTGTTGCTGTTGTTGTTGTTGCTGTTGCTGCTGCTGGTGCTGGTGCTGTAGGCAGTGGAAGAGATGGAGTTGTTGCAGTCGAAGCTGGAGCTGATGCAACAGTGGCTGAGGAAGGAGCAGCTGGTGTTGCAACTGCCTGTTGCTGCTGTTGCTATCAAAAGAAAAAGTGTCATGTCTTAATCTGCCTTTACTATGTTTCTATTATTATTATTATTATTATTATTATTATTATTATTATTATTATTATTATTAGAAACTTTTGTCATTAGAGGACTGCCACAAGGACAAAGTATATATATATATATATATATATATATTGTATAAAATAAAATTAATGTTACACATATAAGCTTTATCGAAAAGTAATAACAATAAGAGTGAGTATATACAAATACAAAAATATAGAAATTTAAAGCTTAGATTAGAACAATGATTTCTTAGAAGAGCTATGGATCCTTTCTGAGCTAACACAATAAATTTGTAATTATAGATTTTGTTTTTTCTAAATAGTAAGGAATGGTGGGCTCGTAAATACTTTTCTTTTCTTTGTCAGCATCATCAGGTCGAAAGGTAGAGTCAATCACTAAACCAATATCAGACAAGTAGATTAATTAAAAGCTGGACGTAATATAACAGGGATAAAGAAGGAAACAGTTGCTTTACACCAAAAAGCATACCTCTAGTATGTATAATTTCATCCTAAAGTAGACAGTGCAATGTAAATTACATATTCCTTTTACAACAGTTGAAAACAAGAATGTCTAGCCACATAATACAGTTTATATCGTCGTTGTTCCTGCAATAACTCCTATGTGCAAAATATAAAATTTTTCAGTAGGAGGAAAAAACACATTTATTCATCCTATGGCAGCCATACATAGGAGACTGTGAATTCTTACATTTTCGAAACAAAGAAATATAATTACTTATAAGAGATTTTATTACTTGTTGTATCACTATTTAAGTTATTTAATAGAGCAAAAATCTGAAAATTGATAAATATGTCACATAGGAGTTATTGCAGAAATGACGGCGATATGTTACTTTCAATTGGTTCATTCATTCATAGCCAAGTATGAAATACCATTAGCATGTATACCACTAACTTAAAGTAAACAGTGCAATGTAAATTACATATTCCTTTTGCAACAGTTGGAAACAAGAAGTCTCGTCTCACAACACAGTTCATATATTACTTTCAGTTGTTTAATTTTACATTAATTTGAACTTGCCACAGTTAACTGAATACCTAATGTGTTGAATTTGCATGCTAAACAAAGGTGTAATCCATTTAACTGTTTAACATATTTCCTTTCCTCCCCCTCCCCAAAAAAAATTAAAGATAGGGAGTTTCGGATATTCAAGGTCAAAGGTTACATCTTGAGTGAAACTTTGGAATGAAAAATTCAATATTTTAAAATTTAATTATTTTTAATTAAAACTATGTTTCCCTGCATTTAGAAAATAGGAGATTTATTTAACATTCGTATGAACTAACTTTGCAATTGCCTCTTTCCAATCGAAATTCCAGATAACTAATGTGTGTTCTAAATAATTTAGTAAACTATTTAGTTTGCTTTAACGTGTTAATATAATACCCTCATAGTGTGCTTATATAATATGTGTGTGTGTGTGTGTGTGTGTATATATATATATATTTTTTTTTTTTTTTTTTTCACTTCCAATCAAAAAGTTTGTATAAAACAAGATAAATAATTATATTAACAAGTTATTCAATTATTGTTAATAATATGATAGTTATACCAATATTATTAATAACTCTTGATTATATTGGTGGAATCATTTAATATAAATATATCAGAAGTTCCTTATATTTTCCTTGAGTTAGATGTTGTAACTGTTCCTTATTTCCAATCGGAAAATCTGGCAACCCTATGCAAACGTTTAAGACGTCTAAGTGACATCCTAAATCATATATACCCAGATTGCTCAGCATTATAGGCTTTGACGGTAACAACTTTTGTCAGGTTTACTATGCTGCCATCTAGTTGTCACATAAGGAGTCACGTCATAACTCCCATCTGAATTGCATTAGCGACTGTACTGTCATCTCGTGTTCGTTTACAGCGGACAGGTTGCGATCCTGGTGGTTGTTCTCTTCAAAGTGCAACCGATTTTAACATAGGAACGAGCAATCTATATGTGATCTGGGGTGACGTATATCTTTGGTGCTCCTACTTGTAGAGGGGGAAAATTCGATCAAGGCGATCAATGAAGTACCCTCCCCACTAAATTGAAAGAAAAATTATCACAATACCTTTCTCATATTTCATAATATTATAATAGGGTACTAGAATAATTCAGTATCGAGAATTCTTACCCGAAAGAACTTGGGATTGACATGAATGGTTGGAGGCACAGCTGTGATCGGCCATGCTGGATCAATAGAGTTCACTCGTACATCCACAGCATACAACTTCTTTGCAGGAAACACTTCATTCCATGTCTGGCGCAGCTTGAACATCTGGGATCTTGTTTTCTCGTCAACCTATATAAAGTGATGTCATTAAAAAATTATGTTTGACCAGTGAAACTGACATCTTGTTATGTCCACATACTCGCATGGCAATACAATCTTTGCGCTTTGCAAACCCAGTTCCTGAAAAATCATTTACTGCTTAACATTACAATACTTGTATGGCGATCAAATAGACAATTATAATATTGTACACACGCACAAATACTGTTTTGAAATTGCATTCCTTACAAATCTGTATTATGTATTTAAATCACTATCTGCGAATTATTCTTCTTCATAATGCCATAGCTGATGACTCCAGTAACTTGCGAACTCTAATGATGATTATGGTTCCTTGTTCAGTAAACTTTTCGCTGTAAACTCCCATGGTCTTCTGAGATGATTAGTGCAGATGATATAACAAGTTATACATGTATAATCAGATACAAACTCTTTCAAGTCACTTGCAAATGAAGAGTACAGGGAGGAAAACCTAATAAGTCACGTTTTACTGTTTTTACAGGAGAGCAAGTTAGAAGTTTCAAGACCCATTATAGTCTATTGTCTTTGGGTTATCATTCTTCAAATTTCTTAGGTATAATGGGGTTGTTATTTTGTACAGTTAAACTACACAAATCTACACTATCTGAACTATTGTATGACATATAAAGCAGAAAATCGATAATTTTGGACTTATCACATTTTTCCCCTGCGGTCTTTAATAAATTAATATTAAATAATGCTACTATTTTAAGTCATTATATAGAAACATGTTGAACTAGACAACCAAATCTCGTCATGAGGATGAAAACATGTACTGACCCACAAACAAAATATGAGTCACCTGAATTTTGTTTCTGGGTCTGTACCATACTTTAAACAAATATGTAAAGACTACATCTTAAAAAAAAAACTAGTTTTTTTTGTTATGTTTTATGCTTTGATATCAGTTACCAAAATTAACATGAAAATTAAACCAGAGCATGTGTGCTCGTAAGTACAATACATGACAATACAATCTTTGCTCTTTGCAAAATCAAATCCTGAAAAATAATTCACTGCTTACACAGATAACATTACAGACTTTCAAGTTCCTCGTGTACAATAGAATAAATTTACTGTCTTATTTGTGAATATATAATATAAGTGTTTACTCCAATTTCAATGTGAATTTAGAAAGTGTAAGGGATTTAACATTTTTTAAGTATTAATTATGTGGATGGTAAATGAAAGTAAAATGTTTAAAATAGTAACAGTTTTTCATTTTTAGGTAATACATATTTTGTTATTTTTAATGCACAATGCATAAGGACATGTGCATGTAGATTTTTCAACTTTTTTGTGCATATGATTACGCCCTCTACTCATAAGTGAGCAAGCAACTACCTACTAAATACAATGAAAACAAAAACAACTCTGGATTTCATATGAGTATTTTCAATATAAGTAATACAGTAAAACCTCATTTTAACATTCCTGCTTTTAAGAAACTCCCTTTTCAAGGAATAATTTCAAAAGCCCCAACAGAATTACCATAAAAAATGTAACTGATACAAGCTTTTAAGGATCCCTCATTTAAGGAAAATCTCACTTTTAAGGAGAACATTTCAATGTATTTGTATACAACTCATTTTAGCAAAATTCCGAACCTACGTATTCCAAATGCTTGTGATCAATTTCTATAAGAGGTATTGTCACATCAGTATGGCACTAGCACAGTACATTGAGATTGATAATATGCATGAATATATAGATTGAAAGTTTTTTTTGTTATTTAACGATGCTGTAACAACTACTAGGTTATTTAGCATTGCTGGGATTGGTGATAGCGACATGAGGCCGAGGATTCGCCATAGATTATCTGGCATTCACCTTAAGCTTGGGGAAAACCTCGGAAAAACCCCAACAAGATAAACAGTCCAAGCAGGTATCGAACCCGTGACCGAGCACAACTTCAGATCAGCAGGCGAGTGTCTCAGCCAAGTAAGCTAGTAAGCTTGTTGAAATCTTATTGTTTGTATGCGAAAATTATACAGTACTTAAAAATATGTCATTGTGATTTTGTGAAAACACTGTATTGTGTTCGCAAAAGATTGTTGTTAATGTATGTTTGTTAATACTAATGTAACAGATTTCAATATATATTATAATGTACTTAAATTGTATAGGTGTTTCTAATTTCTATTCTCAGTTCTTTCTTACTCATATTAAGTGAAAACACCCTTTTACGAAAACCAGATTTTAGGAACAATTAATTAAATTGTCCCCAAGAAATTCGTTTTACTCTGTCGATCATGACAGCAGTACCACAGGAACAAATCACACAATGCACATGAAGTCAAGAGTTTTTCATATTTGTAATTAACGTGTTATACATTTCAGTGTTCATTTGTAATTTATAATAGACAAAAATATTTAGTGAACTCATAATGTCTGTCCTACCTATATAAAATATAAATATATTCTCTTTCTCCTTAATGTTATACATAATTCAGTGTGACCAGATGTTTGGCAGCAAATTACATTTCTGTTAACTCATGGGAATTGAACACAAAATTAATATTATTAATACTATTCTAATACAATCAAATCAAGCACTCAAAATGCTAAGGCAAAATTTGAGTAATTATTAGTTTCGTATGTTTAAGAAGTTTTGGAAATACTCTTGTATTAAATTTCATATTAATGAAACACGAATGTAATATTCTGACGAAATGTAAAAATTATCACATGTAAATTTCAAGGGTAGTATGACCCACAGCCAGACCATATTTTGTAACTTAATCATACCTAAGCAACCACTGCATTTTTCACACACTTCTCCCAATGCTCCTATCTCTACTGACAAGGTTTGATTTACTCATCTTTAGTAGTTGCAAGAAAGAATATGAATAAAACCTAAAATTTTATACACTAATTTAAAAATATCTGAATAAAAATTTACAATGTTTTAATGAAAATTTAACCATTATGTAATACAACCTTAGGAGATGTGTGCAAAATTTGTGTGATTGCAACTTTAACCATTTCTGGAAAAGGAAAAAAGGGACATTACTGTATATTTATTAGTTTTTTTTATTTTTATTTAACAATGCTCGCAACTGCAATGATTATAACAGTTTCAACGGTGTGCCGAAATTTTGTCCTGCAGGAGTTCTTTTACATACCAATAAATCTACTGATATGAGCCTGTCGCATTTAAGCACACTTAAATGCCGCCATCCACCTGGGCCAGGATCGAACCTGCAACCTCGGGCACAGAAGGCCAGCACTCTATTGACTGTGCTACCAGGCCAACTCTGTATACTTATAAAAAATTCATCAATCATTTAAATGTACAAACAGCCTATTAAACGATAATTTGATGCTCTAAAAATACTTGTAATAATATAAATCCATACATTTTTAATCCACAGAAAATGCTGTATTTTAACGCCAAAATCGAAACTAAGATTTTTTTTTTATTATCTACAATACTCAGTTTCCTTGACTGTAAGTGTAATGCAACTTTAGTTTTTCATTTTAAAAACTCTCAAAACAATAACTGTTAGCACCAGAGAATTTAATTACGTAAACGTCAAACATCCTACATCTACAACCCATTACGGAATACTAATTAACCTGGTTGCCTAAGGACCAAAACATTTCTGAAAATTTATTTAATTAGGTATCAACTTTATTGAAACATACATATGAATGAGTACTGTTCTTTTCAAAAATATTACATTTGTGTTTCACTTTCACGCACAACAAATAATTACATTTCTTTGATAATTCTTTGAATCTCGAATGCAACCAGTACTACATAAACTAATAAAATACAAGATAATCTACACTAAATTTTATTCTGGAATAGTGTAGTGAAATACAAAAACTTCCTACTTTTACTCTCAAATACTTCACACATAATTCCAATGTATTGGTCTCAAGAATAAATGGACGATCTATTACACACACACACACACATTTGTAACCACTCTTCAATTCATAATTAAAATTTCTTTAGTATTCTTTCAAAATACATACGCATTAACCTGACTTAAAGCATAACCTTCCTCAACCTTATTTAACACACCAACACTTACTCCGTGCAAATGGTGAAATACAATGGAAGTAACGTCAGTTTCAACTCATTTCTTGCTAAAAAAAATATATCACATGCTTACATTAAAACATATTTCGCAATCATCACACAACAAAAATGTCCATTTTTATTTCCATTACTGCATACACAATGAAGTAATATTCACTTATATGTCCATTTGTCTCTTATTCATTACTACTCTTATGGTCGTTACATATGAAGTTCAAGAATATACATCACTATGTTGTCTTGAAGCACTTTCTATGTCCTTCGCAAAATAAGTACACACGACAAAACTATACGTCACTGTTACGGTTCATGAATCCAGTTTATTTCAGCCACTGCACTTCTCACATTTATAAGTTCTTTCACAATGTTCCTCGAAAATAGTGTATGAATACAAATAAATTATCAAGCAATTCACAAGCTCAACATGTTGCTTAACTATTTAAGTATACTAATTTTCAGTGCATAGCACAGTTAATATTTTAAACATAAAAATGCATTTACACACTGAATTACAATAAATGCTTTTTTAAAATACAAATTTTCAAGATTGGCAGTTCATAAAAAAACCATACTCACATAACAGTTCAACATATACAATTCAGCACTTTTACGCACAATAATTTCCATAAAATATAGTAATAGTAATAAAAAAAATTGCAATATGTATATGCCAGCAATTATACAAAAAACGAAGCCAACATTAATGCCCTTCCTTTTCAAACACTCCCTTAAAAACTGTCTACTTCAATTATTATTATTATTATTATTATTATTATTATTATTATTATTATTATTATTATTTCCAAGAGCACGGAAGTATGTCATTTTGTTTAAAGACTGCAACATTAATTTTCTTCTTTATTTCAAGCTAACAGCTGAGTAGATTTATGCGAAATATTTAATTAAACAAATACAAAAAATTCATGGTTAAAATGCAACTAAAGAAGTATTCTCAGTTACTAAGATATAAATAAATAAATTATGGTTTATTTAACGACACTTGCAACTGCAGAGGTTATATCAGCATCGCCGGTGTGCCGGAATTTTTGTCTCGCAGGAGTTCTTTTACATGTCAGTAAATCTACTGACACAAGCCTGTCGCATTTAAACACACTTAAATGCCATCGATCTCAGCCGGGATCAAACCTGCAACTTCGAGCATAGAAGGCCAGCACTATACCAACTGCGCTACCGAGGGCAACTGAGCTCTATCCTTATGGCAAAATGATAAATTACCCCGTGCATGTTTCACCTTCAAAACTATGGAGAAGACTGTACTTTGTTGAGTCTATTATGTCAAGACAGTCCTGACAAATGACTATGGAATTAATGGCAAGAAAAGCAACTTGTGGTGTGGTACCCACCCTTCACCCCTAAGTTACAGAAAATGTATTATTTCTATTATCATGGGAAACATTGTTGAAAAATGGCAACTCCACAACATAAATCATTTTGCTTTCTCAACTTGCGAAAGCAAATTCAGTAACAATGGTACAAAGGTTGCTTCGTATACATGTCTGAGCTGATCATTATTACCACAGAGTTGGACTAGATGTGCTACCACTGCTGGTCTGGCCTATTGTATTTGGCCTCACAGGTCACCAGACTGGACATCATGTGACTTTTTTCTTTGGGGATATGTGAAGGATACAGTTTATGTGACACTTCTATCCCAAGACCTTGAAGAAGTAAGACATTTCATCCATAAACAGAGATGTTGAAGAGTGTGTGGCGAGAATTTGACTATAGTGTTGATGTATACCATGTAACAAGGGGTTTGAGTGTTTATACTGTACCAGTAAAACTTTAAGTTTCTTAAATAAATTATACAGCACAATTCATATTATTAATTTGTAGTTCAATATTCACGGATTACATTTTTCCTTCATCATTATCAACATTATTATTATTATTATTATTATTATTATTATTACTGAAGAAGATGCATAAAAACAGTAGGGGAAAGATAGTACAGACAAGTTATGCAGAACAGCGGTAATGCAAACCAGTAAACCACCTTTTTGTATTTCCTTGAATATCTCGTATTTTCTGGGATTCATCGACATTCACTGCACTATATAATTAATGATAATTTGAAATTAGTATTACATATTTTTGTATTAGAAATTTGGCACTGAAACAATTTTGTAACTAGTATGGGATGTTAATTAATCGCTATTGCTTGAATATTAAATTGTGGTAGATGAAATTGTATTTCTTATTTGGATTTATTGAAGGGCAGATTTAAGATAAAAATTAATTATTTTTTTCTAGTACTGACTGCTGGGCATTATCTATCAGTTCAGCAACAATCAATGATATGAGAAAACTAATAAATTAATAGATAAAATTGATACCTGATTAACATTACATACCAGTATGTGTAAAAAAATATAAACTTGTAGAATATACATAATGATCATGAACATTTAGTGAATTACAGACATGGAATAGATATTCAAATTGCTATCAAAATGTCTTTTTTATATTGCAAATCGCAGTTATACTTATTATGTACATTATGTCAATTCTTTGTATAAAAATATTATCTTGTCTTCAGTGAAATTATGTAAATTCCCTATCAGACTTATATTACAAAAAATTGTTGGCAACAAAAGACATGAAGCCTGCATCTTTCTGCAACGAACTTTCCATTAAAAATGTTAGTTTTTCTTCTTTTTTAGAGAGATCAATTTCGAGACCCAACACGGACAGCAGAGTTTCTTTACAATTCTACAATTATTGCATCAAGAGTGCTTTCTGCATTTTACAGATATATTAGGTTGTTGTAGCAGGTACAAGATTTCACTGTTTTCTTAATTCTCAGTAGGCAGTTGTATGCAAAAAAACATACGGAGATATATTTCTAGTTTTAGGTGTGAATAAACATCAGATAGAGGAATAGCATTTTATGCGTGACCCAGGATGGTCCAGAAATTAAGTACAATGAAGTAACTATGACTGTAATGCTCAATGATAAAGTAACCTGCCTTTAGCAGTTCCACTATTCCACCAAACACGACATTTACTTGAACCTTGTTTTGAAAGGAAGTCGCCATCATCATCCATGGAAGAATGACTGTTCATTTCAATAATAACAAAGCGAAGATAGATCACTATGACTAAATAATGATTGCTCTATTCTAAAAAAAAAAATCCTTTTAATGATATACCTCCTTTGTGTTATTTACTTTCAACGAATTCACAAAGGAGAATTGAAGAACACAAAACTAAATGCAGAATAAGAATTGTTGCACATGAGAATAAATGCAGTTAATCCAAAAAGAGTAATAGGAAAGACAGTAATTAAAAAAAATATGTAACGCCATTAAATTCTTATTAAACTGTAATATCAAATTTACTCTACGAATTTCAAAAGTAAATTAAGTTATCACATACCATGTAGAAATGTAACATAACACGAAAGTGGTATCCTATGCTCTTTATTTCAATTTTTAACATAATATTTAACAATCATTAATTCATTATTACTATACAATTAATTACACTCTTCATCTCTACTATTACACAGAGCAAGCATTTTGAAAAATAATGATTTCACATAAAACACGTACAAATGAAACAATATAAAAAATATTCAAATGAAAAAATAATTCTGCTATTTCATACAGTGAATGTAAGAAGACATTATAAACGTTGCCAGTACCTTCCATCCATCACACACATACACTGCATTTCATTAATATATTCCTGATGAATTACCTTTCGAAACACATTTCAAAACAATATACTGTGCCTCCAAAATCTTCCAAAGAATAGAATAACAACCTAATTTTTATTAGTACATGAACACAATTCTGCAGAAACTGTCAATTTCAATTTGCAAAGCACAAAGTAAATTACACAGATTAATTTCAAGTCAGATATTCTTCAGAATTAAATATAAAATAAAAATTGTGTTCTCATTGACGAAAGGGGAAACTGGCACAATCTTAGGGTTAAGAAAATCAACGAAAATTTATGACCAGCATATCATATTTCTGCTACGCTAGTGTATATTTAAAATCATACTTATACACAGTTAAATTTCCAAATAAAAAAAAAATGTACCGTCTTCTCTTCCTGATATTCTAATCTTTAAGGTAAACTTCCAACATATAAAAGCTTCTATGCCTGCACTAATGAATCGACGTATAAATAGTGCAAAAAAGACACAAATGTTTAGCCACTATCTGTCAAAAAGCAACCTGTTTGGCATAAATGTAAACAATTAGAGCCAAGCACTGTAGATTCACGTTCTTTAATCACCCCTTGAAAGAAAACAACCCTAAATATAATCCCATTCTCATATAAGAGTAATTTAATCTACACCAATATTATAACAAAATAATTATTATATTTATGAAACAAAAAACCAGAGGTTCGTGTCTGAAATATTGTGCTATACGTCAGTATGTCAAAGGATTTTATCTGTAAGCACTTATAATTATCTGTTATTTACAGAATTATCTCAACGGACAACTAAAAAGAAGCAGACAACCTACTATGTAATTTTCCAAACCAAATGAGCCAGACTGATGAGGGAAAGTAAACCAGTGCTATCGATTAAGATATCACAAATTTTTACACCCTTGCACTTTACAACACTACATGAAGTAAAATAAATTCACGAGTGATTATTATTATTATTATAAAATTACAATTAAACAAAATTTAGAAATCTTAAAAACTATGATTATGCATATACTTTGGTTCTGCATTATATCTCACTATGATCCAAGTACAGTATTTCGGACCTAAAGATTTTTGCAACCTTTATTAAGTCATTGCAATTGACATTTGAAGAATAACCTGGCAGTTACAGAGAATGCTTTTATTGATTACCACTCGAGAACTGTTATTCTTAGAAACACTGGACGACTTACTGTTAAAAGCCTGGCAATGATTATGGTAGAATTATGGGACTTCTGCAAATTTAATAGAAAAGTAATTTAATCAAGATTTCAACTCAAAATTCGGATGATTTGCTTCATATTTAATAATTCATTTAAATCAATATAACATTTTCAAATGCAGTCTGTATTCCTTCCAACACGAGCTGGTATATAAATAGTAATGACAACTCCACTGCCAAGAACTATCTTTCTGCCTTACAAGGAACTGTTAATGAGCACATGTCTAAACCTTCCTTCCTACAGTGCTACAGTGCACAATGATAGGTCTCCATAACATACACGAAAATACAACAAAATAGTCGTTCGCACTAACTGTAAGATTGTGAAATTAAAGCTGGCCAAGCTTAGCATGTCACAAGACAGAATAATGATTCACAGAGGACAGAAATAACTACTCTCACCAATTATGCACTGTTCTTTCTATGTATACAGGCTCAGCTGTTATTAAAGTCATATAATCAATTACACACCAACTAATATTGTACATATATCAAACATTTGTTTTGGAAACACTCAGTCCTATTTGAAAATGAAGTCCATTATACATTCTTGCTATGAGAAAACTTATCGAAGACTTTCTGGTTGAAATTAAAACGTACATGATAAAAGTATTTTTTCACTGAAAACATTGATAATGCCAAAAGCCTCTCTTGTCCCATGGTATTTCTCATAGATATTTGTATCCTCTTCAATGACAAGAAACAGTGCTTAGCCATAAAGTTCCACACAAACTGCCACCACCATTTGCAATATATAGCTTAACTGCTTCATTTGTAAAAATGCTATGCTAGATAAGTGAGCACGAAAAAAAGTGAGAACTCCTATCATCAGTTAGGTGGCACAGCAATTGCCACACCTCGTTGGAGTGCACTGAAAAGAATGTTATGTCACTGTTAAACAAATCACTGCTCAGAAAGGATTAAGTGAAATGCTATCAGGAGAAGTAACAACTCAATTTCGATTTAATTGAAAGAATATGATAAGTTAGTTGTTGTACAAACCTACAACCAGACCAGAAAGTGCCACTGCTGGAAGTTTACCTTGGCTTTTAATCTAACTCAATAACTTTAACAGATTTGAAAGAAAAAAAAAATAGTTCTGAAGTATGATTTCAAGCATTAATTAAATCAAGGCTCAGATGATACTTTCACTGATCAGGATGAGGAAAAGGAATTGGTTGGGTCACTGGCTGAGAAGAAACTGCCTACTGAAGGATGCACTGGAAGGAATGGTGAATGGGAGAAGAGTTCAGGGCAGAAGAAGATATCAGATGATAGACAACATTAAGATATATGGCTCATATAAGGAAACAAAGACAAAGACGGAAAATAGGAAAGACTGGAGAAAGTTGGGTTTGCAGTGAAAGACCTGCTCTTGGGCAGAACAATGAATGAATGAATGGATACTTTCAAAAGTACAGGAGAGACCATGAAACCATTCACCTCCACCATATAAAAATCCAGTTCATACAACATGCAGATGAATACTTCAATATCCTTTTATAAAATTATGTTGCTATTATTAGTCCATCAACAGATTAACTATATTCAAATTGGAAAAGTAATAATGTCACGGTCAATAACAGCTGTTCACCAAAGCCCATTATCTACCTACCATACTGTGTATATACACTGTGCCAAGTCTAGAAAATAAATCCAATGCAGAACACGATATACAATACTAAAAATAACTATTCAACCCTAAAAAACCTCAAGAAAATTTTCTGAAAAGAATGACTACATTACATATTCCTTGTTTAAGGGAGTGAAATTATGACTACTGAATAAAAAGATTGTCTTTCAATATTTGTCATCACTGGATTATAGTTAACAATATACTGTTATTCCAATTAGTAATGGTTCTTATGAAATCATTTGATTGTATCTGTTATAGTTGTTATTGCTCCGATGGCTCTAGATAATGGTCATGTAATAGTGAAAATTTTAAACACACTGGTTAAAAAACCTGTCATAGAAAGATATACATTTCATTCATACGGAAAAATAAAAATGTAGCCTATATTTAATTAAAGGGAACTTAATATTGGGAAGTATTTTCTTACAATGGGTATCTGTTTTCATAACACTCCAAGTACTACCGGTATATAATTAAATTAAAATTATGGTTTATTTAACGACACTCGCAATGCCAAGGTTATATCAGTAAATATACTGACATGGGCCTGTCACATTTAAGCACACTTAAATGCCATCGACCTGGGCTGCGATCGAACCTGCAACCTCGAGCACAGAAGACCAGCACTATACCAACTGCACTACCGAGGCCGACGGTATATAATTTACTTTCATTTCATTCATGAAGCATAGACTGTCTTACAACATCGCAATTTTAATACCCACCTTGGTCATTGGGTCATCTTCATTAGTAATAAGATAAATTCCAGGAAAAAAAAAAAAAGGCATGTTATTAAGTGAAATGATGACAGGCTAACTCAGCATTTCTGTAAGTCACATACGAAACTAAAATTCTGATTTCCAGTGTTTTTAGAATATTTCTCGCTATTAAATGGTACAAAAATCGTTCTGAAAATCTCTTCATTTACTCTGCATATGGACAGGTAAGTAATAAACTGGAACTGTGACACTTATAAGAAATTTAAGACATCAAAATGTTATAATCAGCCTCATGAAGAGTTAGAAATTGTACTGTAAATAAGCGTTCAAATGCAGAATTAGCCAAATAGCTGAAGTTTTTCTCTCCATTTCAAATATACCTACATTCGATTCCTACAAAACAATATGGTATGTCATGCTGATAAGTTTTCTTTTGTGGATATTAAAATGTTTTAGCTGCTTGGAAAGAAAGAAAGAGAGAAAAACAGAAAGAAAGGGAGAAAGAAAGAGAGAAAAAAGAGAAAGAAAAAAGATAGAGAAAGAGAGAAGAGAAATAAAGAGAGAAAGGAAGAAAGAGAGAAAGAAAGAGAGAGAGAGAAAAGCTGACTGTAGTCGCGATTTTCATTTTCTGAAGTGAACAACACTCCTCTGCTTCCTTTTGCCTTTTTCGATCTTTTTTTTTTTTTTTAGCATCTCTTACCTTATAAATGATGTATTGTTCACTGCTCTAGTCGAAGTAGATGAGGCGGAATGTGAACAAATGTAGGCAACTAGAAAGTCTGACACTGTGAGCAATGAGGTTTAAAGCCGTAAGTGAATTTAGATAATTTCGCCAACATTTCGAACCAATCTTTGTGCTACGAAATCCAAAAAACCTTTTCATCTTAATAGACTCAAATTTCAAACGTGCGCATTAACGTGATTTATCACCAATGTTAAGAGACAAAGAGACCACTTTAATTAGTGAGAAAGATTGTCCTACAATTCCCTTGCCATTTAATAATTCATAAGATCAATTTGTGTATTTTCACATCTCTCTTAGAAGACCATGGATTCAATACGTTTATATGTTTCCAGAAAATAAATTCTAAACTTAGAATGAATAAATATTTTTCTAAAATGTTGCGTTTTATAATTATAGTATTTTGTTGTACAAAATGTTATATGCAAAAATGAAAAAATAAATAAATAAATTATTTCACTGGAATAAAACAGCATATTTCTTTTTCATACCACACAGACGTCAAAGAACAAAGTTCGTTATGTGTAATCCCAAAACAAGAGGAGGTAGGAAAGGAATATCAGGAAAGGGTAGAGAAAAACACGTTCAATTTATCAAGATGCATTTGCGAAATATGCATGCATATCAATTAACACTACTCAAAACTATGTATTAAAAGTGTAATAATAGCTACAATAATGTGCATACTATCCATGAAATTACAGTCTTAATTATTATCCATGCCTATTTCTACTTAACTAGTACATTCATAATTACGCCAAAGTTACATATATTTCCATAATTTGAAGATTCCTACGATGTCTACTCTTCACTCTCTCATTCAGATAAAATACACAAAATCTCTCCCAATCCAATTACAACATAACTCAGTGAGAAATTTGATCACTCCATATGAAGAGTAAGCAATGAAAAATAACTCAAATTACTGAAGAACATACACAGAGTCTATTTTTATACATTATCATGTAATCATTTCGTCCACCTCTGCTTCGGCATGAGGCCAGCAGCAAGCTGTCGGTCTAGGTCCTTAAAGGGCTATATTGCCACAGATTAAAAGTTAAAATAGTGTAATAATTACAGAATCAAGTTTTTAATCTCCAACAATGGAAAAGTGTCTGAAGCCAATCTTGAATTGTGTGGAAAATGAAATTTCTGAATTATATATTATTAATATGGCGAGAAAAATTAGACGCACATTAAAAAATAATGGTGTCACAAATAAGACAAACTGTAACAGCAACACACAAAAAGCATCCAAATGCCGATGATTATTACGTATTATATAATTTTCGTATTTATTACTGCACACAAAATAAAATGGTCTTTGCCTGTATGTTATTCATGTATTACGAAATAATTTCTTTATTCCCTTTGTAATACATGGGCCATTCAATAATTAGTGGCAACACTTGAATTTTCAACAAAGAAAACAGTTTTGGAACAATCACATTGTTGCAGTGCTCAGAAGTAATCTCCTCCAACATGAAGAACCCACCTCCACACCTCAGAGGCACGACAGATGCCATCCACAGCTCCTTGTTGTACTAATCTTCTAATAGACTGCTCTACTGCTGCTATAATTGCCTGTCTGGTTCTAAAGCAAACTCCTCTAAGTGGTAATTCAATTTTCGGGAAAAGGTCAAAATCACATGGACTCGTATCTGGAGTGTATGGAGGATGCTCCAGAACTTTCCAATTCCACCTGCAAAGTAAATTAACCACAGGGGCAGCTATCTGAGAATGAACATCATCATGTAACACAATAAGACGAGAATTCAGGAGATTTGGACGTTCATGGCACACTGCTTGTTGTAAATGGTGTTCCAAAAAGTAACCGTACTATGCATCATTCACACGATTTCCGACAGGAACTGAATGAGTGAAAAGGAATCTGTCAAAATCATAACCAACAACAGTGTTCTTCCAACATCGCTCTTACAGCATTCACTTGCTGAGTACAGTCTGCCAGCTCCACGTTTTTCATGAACATCTTCCCTCCCGCTGCGAAATGCATGTGCCCACCTAGCCACGGTACGACATGGTGAAGTCTCTCTACCACAAGCTTCCAGTAATGCTGTATGGCATTGTCGAACATTCTTGCCTCTTGCAATCTTAACTTAAATTAAGCATCTTTGTTTGCATTTGCTACACATTTTAGAGTGCTACAGATAACATTCTATAAATTAAACTCACTACAAATATCTTATGAGATTATTGTCTTCAAACTCACAGATAACACACGTCAGACGCTCTTCTTTCTCACTGTTATCAGCTTGCATCATTTACAGCTGATAGCACCACATACAAACATTGTTGCCACAAATTATTGAATGACCCATGTATATTTTGTACTTAAGTCACAAACTCTCCAAAATATCTTTTCTTCAATGGTCAGTACTTTTCAGTCTTGCATCCACTAACCTGCTCCCTTACGAATTATGTGCAAAATTCAGATCATTTTACTGCAAGGGTAGATCTATAATACAACAGGATGATGATGATTAATTAACGCATTAATAGCTGGAGAAATGAAAGCACTCCTGAATATCTGTCCAAAACATTGTAACTATCCTTCCAAATATTCATTTGGATTTGTCAGACTTTTAATCTGGGTCGTGCACCATAACATTCAGTTTTCTATTTCAAGTGACCAGTAAAACAGATATTATGTATATTCAGTGACAGTTCTACATCTGCCTAGAGTCAATCCACTGCTTCTCATTTGCTGTCACAAGATGCAATTCATTTACAGTGTTGAATCATAAATAACGAAGTCAAAATTAATATTAACAATGATAAAAATATTAAACCCAGATAATCTTAATATAAACTGTACTTAATATAGTTTCTAGAAGTAATCACTGACCTTACGAAGTTCTCGTACAGAAATCTTTGCTATTTTTGTCCTTACTGTTATATTACGTTTTAATTCTGCTATGTGTATTACACAAAGAAATATTCCTTGTATTGAGAGCAGGCACTGCACAATGTGGAAAGTTTTAAATGTTTTCCAGAAGAAGAAAATTAACCTACAGATTTAATGAAGTTACACATAAGGAGTAGAAGTCTCAAACAGGAGAGAGAAACTGTGACCTTTGCAAACTACTACAGTAATCACTATGTTCCTGTTATATGGTATAAAGGCCAGTGTAGGCCTATATTTCTTAGAAACAGCAATACCAAAACAGGACAACCCAAACTTAAAGAGTAGAAACATTTTGCAAAGCTGATACAGTACTTGTAAAATATGCAAAAATTATAATAAATATTGAACTGAACTTCGTTAAATCCATTATCAGTTGTTCTAATAATTACATAAATTTCAGAATTTCGTACACTGTTTTGCTGGGTAATACTATCTAGAACTAGGAACATATCAGAAAAAGGGACTTAACAATCATCATTTCTCTGGAAAGTGAGATGTCTCTCAAGATGTAACAGAATAGCCGCTTACTATATGACAAAAATATTACATGGCCCATACTGAATGCCATTCATAAGTAAACTAAGTATATAAAAATATATTTACCCACTGAAAAAAAAATTCCTTTATTAGTATACTTAACTTCTAAAATTACAGGTGATTTAAAAATATGTTAGAATTTAAAAACTGAACAAAGACATTTCACATCAATCAATACAGAAAGTTGCTGCGACATTTTAAACTGGAATAGGTACCAGTAACAGAAGAGACTTCCAGGTTTATTTCAGAGAATGAAGCTACACTAATTTATAACATGTCCTTCATATGCTCAAAGCACATCTACCTTGATAGACCTGACACAAACAAGGATATTACGAAATTTGACTTTGTGCTTTCTAGCAACAAGAAAATATTATACACAAAGTTAAATTAAATCAGTTATAAAATTTATAAAAGGACTTAACATGTGAACTGCAAAGATCACAATGAAATCTATAAAAATTAGAAAAGAAATTCTCCCCCTCCACACTGAAGTGCTGCAACAGATCAGAGGCTATTGTTTTTCTTGGCTCTTTATTCTGGTCGATCAACATTTTTGGTACTCAGTGTGCACAAACTTTAGAGTAGCCCAGCTTATCAATAATGACCATCACACTGCCTTAACTGATGGATGGTATGCGACACAATTCATCTGCTGTTACCCGGCGTCATCATGAATGATCTTGTTAACTCACTGGATGTTGCTTGGAGCCACTGCGATCGCCAGCCTACCACTTTATTTTTCATAAGCCAATGGTATTTCCTCTTCAACTTCCGTACGGTGATGAACCCATCGTCTAACAGTGCTGACATCCACTGCTACATCTCCATAAACCTTCTTCAGCCTTTCATGAATGCTAATAGGAGTTTCACCTTCTGCATTCAGGAATTCTATCACAGCACAATGTCTTATATGAACATTGATGTCAGCCATTTTCTAAATTGATGCAGTGCAGACATCTGTTGACTTCAGAAGCTGTTATTGCAGTGGAATGTAGAAGAAAGTTTGAAGAATTGTGCCAAATTCAAATTTTTCACATTACAAACTTATTTATGGAGAAAAAAAATAGGAGACGTTACTTTCTGATTGACCCTCGTATTTATTCATAGTTGGTGATTAACCCATTGAATTTCTTTCATAATTTTTAGCTTTACAAATAAATTGAATAATGTTTGTATCTTACTGTATCCTATTTCAATTGAAGTTATTGTATGTAACTATGTATTGCTTTTGACAATGTCTACGTCAGTTTAAGATATATGGATCATATGCAGAGACTAAGAGGAAGACGGAAAATGGGAAAGATTGGAGAATGCTGGGTTTGCAGTGATAGAGCTGCCCTTGGGCAGAACACAATGAATGAATGTCAGTTTATACTAGAGTTGGGCACCACGATTTTTTTCATAAGTCGATTCCAATGATTCAATCATACATTACATATTGATTCGAACAATTCGTTCACGATTCTTCCCAGTCTTCGATTCCAACTATTCTTTTGAATCGTCAACGAGTTCACGATTCTTCCCAGTCTGCAATTCCACCTATTTTTTTGAATCGCCAATGAACAACTCACAGGACACTCTCCTTTGCAAACAACGGATAGAACAAAAACATCCTACATCTCTCGCATAGATGGCATAAGAGGCAAGACATTGGATTGTCTCTTTCTCACTGGCTGGAACCATTCATCAGGACCTCCATTAGTCTACAAAATTATCCAAAATAGTGTTTCTTAATTATAATTTATCAACTTAACCTTATTATCAAGTACATTATTTTGCATTACATCTCTATTTAACCATGCAAATTTCAAGTTCGTGTTCATTATTTTTTTCACACTTAACAAATGCAGTATTTTGATTTCACTCTCGCTCAGGAGCATTCGGCACAGTTCGGAAATGTCTGCTGACGGATTACATCAAACAAGTAAATAGAATCGTGGGTTACGATACCATGCCGATTCGTTACTATTCTTTTGGACGACGATTTGTTGATACCACAAATCAATTCTTACAATTCTTTATTATTAATCGTTTGAATGAACGATTCATTCACGAATCAACCCTACTCTAGTTTACACTGATTAATGACAAATATGATTATGATTACAGAAGAACATAGCTTGCACTTTGTTTTACACACGCACACAAGCACATACAACATATCATATATAAATAGGAATCTTCAAATTGGAAAAAAATAAATAAATAAAATTTGCAAATTTGAAAAAAAATAAATACTAAACTAAATCAAACAAATACCGAGCCCCAAAAATTAAAAAGAATTGATATTAATACCTTTTCAAAAACACTGCAGAATGTTGAGACGATGTTCTGAGTGAAGAGTGCTGTATATGTGCCTCCAACGTTCTTCACTATAGAGTCGATGAGGTATAACACAGGAAGCTTGATCTCGGCCCGCACCTACACGAACAGCACAAACATACTTGGGGGGGGTTGTCCTGTGTGCTGAGGCTTCTTCCATTCTTGATAACCTCACCACCAATTTTACTACACTACAAGAACCTGCTTGCCTTATTCCTAACAATACTACTACCACAGGAATAGCCACAAGATCTCAAACAGAAGTCTTGTTCTCCTTTATGTGGCTGGATCAGTAGGAATGGGGGACAAGGTGGGATGGTCATGTGATAAGGAATATTCTTGCATTTTTCAACCACTGTTCTCCCTAACAAAGGCACCTGATTCTCTTTTAAAAATGTCAATAAATCTTCCAATCCATTATACTTTGTACGGACACTGTTAGAAGATTTCTTGACAGAATGAGTGCTTATATTAAACTACTTATAGTGTTTTCCAGTAGAATTTGTACAGAAGTTGGAAACATATTCTTTGGAAGGGAATAAATAAAAATGCCATGTACCATTATGCCTAACAAGACTAGGATAAGCTTTTCTTATTTGCCGAAATAATACTATAATAAATCTTTGCATTTCTAAGTTACAGCACAAGTGACTACTTAACATGTCCACGTATACATGCGTTTAAAAGTTCAACATAAATTAAATTTGTGATTTTTCGTGTGTTCAGCCATATCTCCTAACCCCACTTTCAAAGTGGCAATGCATACAGTAGCTCTTGATACGAAATAAGCACAGGTTGCACCCATTTCGCAATAGGCTGCTATCACGACTTCGTTGAAACTGAAGTTAAAGCACCATATCCATTGTTATCAGTAGGTCAGAAAAAAAATGACAATAACTGCATGTGTCGAGATTTGGAATTGCTATGTCTAATACCTTCTACTGGTCTATGAATTACAGTTCTATTTGATTTCAAGTATCTTGCCAGGGCTGAAAACAAAGTAGTAGTTCTAAAATAAAATAAGAAATGAATAAATTAAATAAAGGAGGACTGGCTACTTAATTGGAAGCAGATAATGTTATAGGGGTATAAACTGCCAGCAATATCAAGAAAATCAGGACTGTGATAGCAGTGCTGGTTCTTCATAATATAGAAGTTAAAAGAAGATTAGCCTATAAAGACTCAGAAATAGCCCTTTTACAATAGTTTAGTGTAAAAGAAAAAGGTATGTGTTACAGTCACCAGTATGATGTGTACTGGTACTGAGAAAGTTTATCCAGGAAACATTTGGAGTAGGAGACTTTAACATAACTCATTTGCCATTAATTATTAATGGAGAAAAATTCGCTCCGGCACCAGGGTTCGAACCCGGGACTACCAGTTCTATGCACTGGGTGCTCTAACCACTGAGCTATGTCGAGGCTTGATCCACAGCACTGGATCGAATCTTTCTCCTTCGGTATTTTTTCCTTACTGATGTTATTCCATGTTCGGCATATATTAAATCAACTGTCATCACACAAGAAGAGCATTTGAGTGACTTGGTGGCCGGGATTCCAAAGTATATATGCACTGCTGGGTGGATAATCTACGTAAAGATTAATTTTTTGGTCCTATAGAATTATCTATAGGACCAAAAAATTAATCTTTATGTAGATCTCTCATTTGGATTACCAGTATTTTTCGAAAATCCATGCAATTTCTCTTTATTAATAACCCCATAATTGAATTTATTGTTCGGTGTATTCCATGTTATATTATGCTCCAAATAGTGGATATCAGTATGAAGAACACAATGAAAGAGGGATAATCCCTAAATTCTTTGTTGATGTGTGCAAGGAACTAGGTATTCCAACTGCAATCATAAAAAATATATCACTATTAGCCCTTACAGTCTCTCTGAATATTAAAAGAAATCATTTATACTCTCATAAAATCATTTTCTACTTTCGTTTCCTAGAACATTTTCACCAACTCCAACAATCTTGACCATTATACTTTTGTTAATCCTCTGATTGAGATTCTAACTGATATGTACATCTATTATCAGGCAGTACACCTCATTTGACTATGTGTGTCAGAGGAAGAACAATAGTTTGTATGCATCTTAAGTCTGACTAGTGTAATATGTATTTAGTCAACAATGTATGGAATGGAGGGAGAAAGGAACTGGCCACCCTATCTCATTATCTCCTGGCCTAGTTGCCTCATAAGTGGTGCCTTTTTGGTATCATTTACGAGGTTCAGACCTGTCTTCGGACAGTTGACTAAACAACAACATACCTTTGTTATTGATATCTCTATATAAATTAATTTAATAATTTTGTAAATCAAATTGACTGTTAAGCTTTCTCAAGAGGCAGCCTTGAATTTCCAGGAAGCAAATATACTACTGAATTTAAATATTCCACTGTGGAAAAGATGGTACCTCGAGAGTACAGTATGTTTTGAAATAAATTTCGTAATTTCAAATGGAGGTTCATTTTCTTCTTCCCTCCTGGTCTGAAAACTAAGAAATTTTCCTAAGATTGGTATATGTACATGTTTATTAACTTCCAAAGATGATTTTCCCTGCTCCTGTATAGATTCCAGCGGAACACACATACAAGATAAAAAAAATACTAAGTTCTTTCTCATTGGAATTAAAATGCAGAAAAGACATTGTTACATATTTTAAATTAACTTCATCACTAAACAAATTTTTGAAACCCAATCATGCACAATGATGCTTTCTTCAGCACTTCACAATGGGATTGAGGAAAGAAATTAAACCGTTTCCAACTGTAGCGATAAAATTAAATTATAGGATCTGAAACTCTTAAATTGTAAAGGGACTATATTTGTTCTTTCAAGGTTAATGATAAGAAATAGTTAAGAATGTAAAATGTATTTAATCAAAATATTTACCGCAAAATTTAATTCCAAATATTAACAAGTGTATTAATAAGCACTTTTAACAAGAAATAGTTGCTCATATAAACTCGACTACACAATACTATAGACCACAAGACCCCTCCCCAAAATTAATTCATTCAACATGTAACAAACAACATTTATTCAAGAAAGAACTACTACTTGTTATAAATTCAAGCTCATTATCTTTCAAATACAATACTAGATAAAAACAGTTCATATTAAACTATTCAAAAGTTAAAATGCAATAAATTAAACAACTTCTAGATATAGGTATTTTATTTCATATAATTTAACTTAAATAAAATCTTACACTGGATCACTTGCTCAGCAATGTTCATATAATAGTGCATATGAGTGATTCTCTGAGTTCGCAGCAATAGAGAGAATCAGAAATGGAAAATTACTTGAAACACTTCAGTTTAACTGAACTGGTTACTTATCAAAGCATTTAAATGAAATGTTAATTTGGTGTTACCCAGTCATTTTGGTTCCTATTTTAGGGTAACACAAAGGACAATAACTTGGGGGACATTTGATTATGTTTAGATTTTTTTTTTATAAATTTGAAAATGCCTGTATCAAGTTGAAGTTCGTTATATAAACAAAGGAACAACTCGTACATTTGCTAAAAAATAATTGACATTTCAGTATTATTAATTAGTATCAAAATATTAAGTAATTCAAAGGACATACAATTAACCTGACCTATCTTTATATATGTAACACTTGAAGCTCAATTACACACTGTAAAACAATTCTTCTTTCCACCTATATGTATGGGATGAATATGCTCTGATAACAGCACACTCTACAGTGAAGTCCAGAAACAAATTGCAAATATATAAATATTACCACATACAGTGAAACCTCTCCTTACGGACACCCCCAAGATACGGACACTCCTCATATACGGACAGATTTTTATGTCCCAACTGAAACAATATAGAAGTAGTGATAAATTTAATTCTCGTTTACGGACACTCTCAGACAGACACGGACAGCTGTTTCACAGTCCTAAAGCTTTTTTTACCTCCTGACTGCAGACAGAACTTGGATTTCAAGACCTAATGTGTTACAAAAATGGAAAATTTTGTTTTGAGAACAGTACAGAAATTCCTTAACACGAAAGAAGACAAAAAGGGTCTCGTAGGCTACCACTAGCCCAGCCGGTTAAACAAAGTAATTAAATTTAACCTGTCTGATGGGTCCAAGGTTTCCGCGATCATGAAATTGTATTCGACACATGATAGGGTTAGTAGGATTATTCTCTTCACTTGAATCAGTTGTTCTGTTTCGAGAGATATGACACCTGAACGTAAAGGTTAAGTTGAAAACTATAAATTACAATACTGTTTAACTGTAGACCTAGAATATGCATGACATTTTCCTTTTTCAGTTTTATCTACTGTAGTTCAAAGTTGCAAACAATTTACTGTAGTACATTAAACTGTATTTAGAATTAAACTACAGTAACACATTTCATTTAAAGCGTGAAGGGATACATAATGCATATTATAAATTTACTGTTGGATTGGGGAGTCTCCCTCCCAATAAAGGACACCTTCCAGATTCTGACAGATTGTTATGTTCCTTCAATGTCCGTAAATGAGAGGTTTCACTGTACATATTAATAACACCAAGGACGTCAATATTCTATGACTCATTTGAAAATTGCTTTCTAAGTTTAAGTTTCATAGAGTGAGCATGTAAAGTGCCTAGGTTTGATATTAATTTAGTAGGAGTTAGTTTTCAAACAAGAGCATCTGAATCTTCCCACCATCTGTGAAGTTATAAAGCGATATTATTTCTATTTTGTGGTTGTGGACAATTTACATTTACAGTACTTCAACTAGCTTATGAAAATCATTTAAATATATAATACTTTGAAGCACAATTAAAATGTTGTCCCAATTGTTCTTTGTGTTCTACTGATTATTTTAAAATTTAATTTATATAGTAAATATGAAACATAGTAGTGATAATATTTGCAATGGACAGGAATTGCTGCAAAACTCGAGAATGACTCATATACTAAATTTGAGCATTCATAAAAAAAAAACTCCTGATAAAATATAGCATCAAAATTATGAGATGAAGTTAACTGAATTAATTCTACTACCAAAGAAATCATATTAAATGTATTCTGCATGCTTCACAGCAAATTACGGTGAGCTAGTGATCCAACTTTCTAGCTGTAAACACTGATTATTCTTCAGATCATATCCTATTCTCAGACACAATCTGTCATAATACACTCCTCTTAACACAATGCAAACAGTCATTAACACGAGACAAAAAAAACTGTATAGACAGTACTTGATCATAAAGAAGTAAATTACGAAATTATGGCAAACCTTCAGAAGTTCTGTATAATGCATATTTTTTCTGAGATATAAAAAAGTCAATATACAAATGTCACCACATTAACAAATGAAAAACACATTTCCATGCAACCCATTCCTATGCAGAGGTGGGCCTATAGTGGCAACAACCCCTACTAAGAAGTCAGACATATTTACTTTTTAATATATTATGCAATTTTCTAAACATATTGTGTTCACGACTATGTATATTTTCTATATGTGATGGTTTCATTATAAACAGGGTACAGAAAATAAACACACAATGTTATATTAACTCCATGGGCATTGAGGAACTGTTATGCCCCTAGTGAGAAAAACCTGTCAGTGCTCTTTTTTCTATGATAAAAAGGGGTATAAGGAAATTAATGTTAAGGACCCACTAGTGGCTTGTTAGTGGCATTGCAAACGGATGTTTGAAGCACTACTTAATACACTAAATTTCTGTAGAGAATTTTTCAGTCTTCCAGTGAACATGGACATAGAGAGCAGTGGCGGCCGGTGAAGTTTGGGTCTAGGTGTTGCACTTTCTGTGAAGAGTGGGGTAGAATTAGTTACCTTTATCAGTACATGGTCATTTTAATCCAATGCTGGTACTTAAATGATTAATATCAGTAATGTCCGTTCTTGTCCACGATTGTTCCCCATCAAACAAAATACACGGAAAACAAAACAGTACATTTTTCACTTCACAATCACAATTATTGTAAATTTCCTTTCTAAAAATTCTCTTGAACTGTCTTTCCCCCGTAGTAACTGTCTGGACAATATTTAGCTCAGGCAATGGTGTACCAAGTTCTTTAATTTTTTATTTTTCGTCAGAAAGTACAGAGAAGTTCTTGTTTTGTAAACTATTTACAGAATTCATAATGGTGAACGCACGTATATCACAAACTTGAAGAAAACATCAGTGCACTATAAAAATTGTGATAACTACCACAATTCACATAAAACTCAAGAAAAGTTCCTGTTTTTTAAACAACTTACAAAATTCATAACGTTATATGCCTAAGTACCTATGTCACAAACTTGACGAAAATATCACATCCAATAAAAAAATATATTACACAGCACAATTCACATAAAACTACTTAAATTCCAACAAAAACTAAATATTTAAGAGAGGATTAAATGGATTTCACACGATTATAAAACGACTGGACCACATGCTCACCTAGCTACATGTTGGCCAGGAAACAGGAAGTCAGGAAGTGAGAAACCACGTGAGAAACAAAGACTCGGAAAATTTCGTCTCAAGTCACGAGTCATCCAGCAAATGTGTCCGTTCGGAATGGTCACTTCTGCAATCTACAGGCAAATACAAGAACTATTTGCTTCCGGTTGTTGCAAGAGCTTTGCCGTGACCAGCTGTGTTAACTGCTGGGATAGGGAACTCTGAACTGAGCCTACCTTCAATTCCAGCCGCTACACAAATCTGGCTGTTGCTGAAGCCACACAACGACCACTTCTGAAGTATTCACAATTTGATGAATTTTATAAAAGCTGATTATTTTATACTCGAATTCTTGAATGATATATAAATAAAAATGTATATATTTAAATTGGACGAGAAGGAAACTTAAAATCTGTTTAGTTATTTAATATAAACAAAATTTTAATGTGCGGGTAAAACTTGGTCGTTGTGCAACGCTGCAACATGATCAGCGGCCGCCACTGATAGAGAGAGAGAAATATACTTTTGGCAACTTTGCTCATACGTAAAAATAAAAAAGGAGTCTAGGTCCATCCATTGGTTTTGGAAATACAGAATACAGAACTATTTCACACTTTATTTGATTTACATCAGGACTATAAAACGGATTTTTTTTTTTCCTCGTATTTTCGCATGTTTAAGAAATCATTTCAAGACCTTCTAGCAGGAATTACCAATGAAATTCGAAAACAAAAAACACTGTGCCATATCAGGCTTATACTGCCATGATGTTGGTGGCCCAACAGTCATCCGTTAACAGCGTCACAGATAAAAAGGTAAAGATATCCCAGTAACATGCCATGAAGGCACTTGGGGGGCATGGAGGCACAGATGCACCACTAAAATTGTGGCCTCATCTAAAACCTACAATTTAATTCCTGGTATTGCAATGGGAAGCGCCACTTTCAGTGGCCGAAGCCAACCACTCAGATTTTCTGCAGTGCCATTATTCTGTGGCTGTAGCTGAGTATGAAGACCGTCATTTATATCCATTATTCAAAAGTGGCAGCGCTTCTAAAAGTGGTCTCATCTGAAGGGGCTCTAAAAGTTTAACTCCACTATTAATACTTTTCTTCAAACGATTAATATGGTGAAGATATATCAAACAACTCTTTTAATTCCTCTTCACAAAAAATCCGTCTCGCACACAGAATACTTTCATATTCGCAGCTTTCTACTGCTCGTCTCCTACAAACCCATATGCCTAACACATATTTTATCAAATAATTAAAAGAAGAAAAACTTGATAAAATACGCAGTGGTGTGTTTTCAAACAGTCATGAAAAGTAGAGAAGATGAGGTTAATATGCGACAATAGATCCTTTTAGTTTGTTATTTAACGACACTGTATCAATCACTACACCCTTTTAGCGTACATTGAACTGGTGATAGATGGTATTTTGAGAGATGATGTATGAGATTGTGATGGAATATTGTACATAGATCATTTATTGCATGTAATACACATGTCAGTTTTACAATTAACCACATGATATACATTAGTCATATTGATGCACAAGCTGCTCCCTTTCTTTTCCTCTTTCCTTATTAGTATTTGTTCTTATCGTAGTAAAGTCCCAAGTTTTGCGTATGTATGATGTTGGTTCACATGACTATATGACCCCCTCACATGACCATATATGAATGTAACGTGGAGTGCACAGCCCCGACGCTATGCATACGACTGGCTAGAAAAGTATTGCATAGAATGAGCATGACAACCCACATATTTAATATATACCGAAATTAGTATATGCTCTGAGTTCGCTTCTAGTTGCTTCACCAGCAAGTCCACACCATAGTGGCATTGTATCTTTTTCATCTACTATGTTAATAAAATATTACATTCTCAACTTCAACTACTCTTCATTTCTGGACTTAGTCTCAGGACAGTCTAGAAGCCCACGACGTCTTAAACTCCGTTGGTTAACATATTAATAACCTGGTGGCAGCCTACCATCCTAATGCGCTCTGGCCATTACACCACATCTTGGTGGCAGCAGTGGGATAGAAGAGCATCTTCTTATCGACTTTGCAGAATTGGAGGACTTCAGACATCTACTATCCACTTTGATATCGTTACGAACTACCTTTGTAATACTACTTTCTACATCTTTGCTGTGTTGCTGATCCTGGTTGTTCCTGGACAACGAGAAACAGCCCTAAGGACAGTTGGTGGCTCCAACTCCATTTTTTTTGGGCATCAGATCCAGATCTTGGTGTTCCTGTTGCTGACATCCCGCGAGAGAAACTCACCCTGCAGTCTGACTACGAGATTCAAGGATCGACTAGACAGAGGCACCACTGCAGCTCCACGATCACTAGTATCGGGTAAGTTTTCTTTCTACTTCTGTGGAATGGTGTTAGCCCTTCTTATTTTTCAACAAAATATAGTCAGATTAGGATACAAACGAAGCAACCCACACTCGTAAAAGATTACTACTCCTTCAGATATAGATCCAGTAGAGAGAATTACATTATTGTTTTTTATATCTCTATTGTTTATTTTATATGCATTACTTGACTTTGTCAATTGCACAAATTCGTGTTCACTGACTGTACGATACTCAATATATTGTTAGAACAGCAACTCAATACTCTTTTGAGGCAAAGAAATGTAAGCACAGAATTTTCAATTAAAGTGGCAGCTAAGTTATTTGAAAAGGGTTTCGCAGGAGATTCAGCACAGTTGTCAGAGTTTATACATAAGGTAGAAGCAGCAGAATCTCTGGTTGCAAAAGACAAAAACCAGTCATTCGACCACATCCTGATATTACTTGGGCAGAAATTAAAAAAAAAAAAAAACTAGAAACTCACTTTTCAGTACAATGCACTTTCGTCTATTACACGACACAATTGTGTCAGGTATGACAAAAACCAAACAAAGTATTACAGTGGGGTGTGTGTATTGAACAATTGATACAAGTCACGTTCGATAGTACAAACCGTTTCACTACGGAATGGATCCAACAGCCCGTCAAGATGGTCAGGATATAATAATAAAGTTGGGAAAGAATGTATTTATTAATGGTATATACACTGAAGCCGTTCGAGAGGCAGTTAAGCTATCCGCAGATAAAATGTCTCTAAAAGAAGCTATTGATAAAGCTGTGATAGAGGAATGTGACAGGAAATCGACAAGTGTGAAATACACATCCAACCGAGGTGGTACGAGTCAATCAGGGTATCAGGGATACCGATCATTCAAACAAGAGTTTGAGGGACATAAAGGAATAACAAAAAGAAATAGTACATGTCGTGGATTCGACGATTAAATGTTATAAATGTAATCGAAGTGGACATTTCGCTCACGATAGCACCACTCCTCGATGTGATGCCTGTAAAAGATGGGGTCACAAGGTGAGAGATTGTCGAAACAATCCTCGAGGTAGGGGTAGAGGATCCCAACGAGGGCTCGGAAATCAAACAAGTGGTAGTCAGGAAAACTAATTGACAGCAACGCGGCAGTCTCTTTTATGCTGTTGTACAGTAAAAGACTGTAAACAAGAAATGCATGAATTTTTAGTACAAGTAGAAAACAAGGACTTATTGGGGATAAGCACTGCTTTAATTGACACCGGTTCAAGTATTTCCTTGGTAACAAAAGATAAAGTGAAAGGGATGATTACACGACATACACAAAGATAGAAATTAGTGGTATTGCAGGAATACCTGTAGAAGTTCTTGGATGGATTAACATTCAAATTAATAATATAAAGTGAAATGCTATGTTACCCCAATATTATATTCAAATATACATTTGATACTCCAACGAGATTATATTCGACAAATACAGACACTTACATTAGGTACCATTACTATTAAAGAAAGGCGAGAACAATATGTAGACTTTCCTACAAAAAGAAGAAGGTAAAAGATATTGTCCAAAAGAATACCTATCCACAAAACATAATAGTAGCCGAAAGCGTAGTTATGTGTAAGGATCAACAATTTTATAGTTGCAGTTGTAAACTGTAATGAGAATGATGAAACTATTACAGACATTCCCTCGTTAGAACGAATATTAACAATATCACAACATCAGAATTGTAAAAATACCAATGAACGTTTACAACTACTTCAATCAGGGTTACATCTTACACATTTGACGGAAGAAAGTAATTCCATTTTGGATATTTGTAATAGATTTAATGACATTTCGACTCCCAGGCGATCAGTTAACAGGAGTAAAGACAATGACACATACTATACCGACACCTCACTCACAACATCCATTGACACTTAAGAACTATAGACTTCCTCAAGCCCATCAACAAGAAGTAGACAAATAAGTGAAACAAATGTTAGAACAAGATATAATACGATCGAGTTCTAGCCCATGGAATTTTCCCATCCTAGTAGTACCCAAGAAAACGGATGCATCAGGCATAAAGAAAATGAGAATTTGTGTAGATTTTAGAAAGTTAAATGCAGAGACGGTAGGCGATACTTTTCCATTGCCTAACATACAAGATATTGTAGATAAGTTGGGATGGGCACGATATTTCACTGCTCTCGACTGTGCAAGTGGGTATTGGCAAATACCACTGGCAGAATCAGATCAATGTAAGACATATTATGGGAGAAGGACATTATGAAATGGATGTGTAAAAAAGTATATAGTATTAATTATATTTGTGCAGAAACAAGCCCTATCAACTACCTGACTAACGATGACTGCCTTACTGGTTTATTACACTTTGTAACACACAAATACCCAGTAACATGTCAACTTTTAGAGAAATATATGAGCTTAAGTAAAACACTCTGGATACTAATGTCACAAACAAATGAACGGTTGTATGTTACCACAGATCATGATGAAATTGCTATTGTTTGCGATGACGAACAAAAAGCTATGTATCCACGAGGAAAGATTTTTCTACAGCATTACTGTAAAGGCATGACCTCAGTTGGTATGATTTATTCCACACAACTGATGTCATCCCTCTAGTCCCGATGGACATTGATTGTTGTATTACCAATGATGAGCATGAAAAGTTAGCAAATATGCAAATGACTCTTCCATTTTCAAACATATTAACAGCAACCCACGATTTCAAATACATGGGTATGTGTATTGATGAGGTACAGAAAAAAATTAAACAAGAAGAGAAAAAGATACAGGAAGATTCTTCTTTTTTCTTTTCATACTCATTCCTGGTTTATTATACGTACTATTATTGGCTGTATTGTACTTTTATTGCTCTGTTGTTTTTGTTGCGCATCCTGTCGCAAATGCTTCTATTGGTGTGTTCGTCAACGTAAACTGGAAAGGAACATTTACTGACTGTAAAAAGTCATACAGGCCAACTTCATGTTCTACTCCCATAATTATTAATAACCAACAATATGGTCAAAGGAATGAAAGGCGATCACGAGTCAATGATGACTTGATGAGCAAGGACGATGATGATAAGGAACAAGGTCGAAGACTGTTTGAACTAAAACCTCAAACACTTCCACCTTCCTTACGCAAACCATCTCCATCAATCCCCCTAACAGAGGAAGTAACCGAATTGATCAATCAAATAAAGACACAATCCCTGGAGTCCATAGTTAGCAAACTCCCAAACATTACCCTTCGTCCCTCATCCTCATTGAACCCATGGCAAAAGAAAAAAGTGTAATCCCCTTAAAAGGTAACCACACATTTAATATGGAGGGAGGTGTGATGGAATAATGTACATAGATCATTTATTGCCTGTAATACACATTTGTTCTTATCATAGTAAAGTCCAAGTTATTGTGTATGTATAATGTCAGTGCACATGACTATGTGACCCCTCGTATGTTCATATATGAATGTAATGTGGAGTGCACAGCCCCGACGCTATGCATACGATTGGCTAGAAAAATATTGCATAGGAGGAGCCTGACAGCCCACATATTTAATATATAACCAACTTTGTATATATTCTGGATTCACTTCTACTTGCTTCACCGACAAGTCCACACCATAATGCATTGTATCTTTTTCATCTACTATATTAATAAAGTATTACATTCTCGCATCCTGTATCCTCCCAACCTTACTTTACAGCTGTCAGACCTGGAAACTGACTGTGAACCAGAAGACACAGATTCAGATCTGCCAGCGCAAAATGGAGAGGAAAATCCTAGGACTCTCCCTCAGAGACAAAATTTCCAACACAAGACTCAAGCAGATGACAAACACCAGAGACATGGCACACCAAAGGGAAAGCCTGAAATGGAAATGGGGAGGCCAAGTGTCGAGACTTCAAGGCTGCAGATGGGCGCATATTTCCACCACATGGGACTCACGCATCGGGAGGCGAAACCGAGGAAGACCTGGGACCAGATGGGCAGACTTCTTCAAGAGCCTAGCTGGACCCCTGTGGTCCAGAACAGCCAAGAACCGAGAAGAATGGAGATCGCTACAGTTTGCAAGTATCGAGTGAGAGTGCAAGTGTATACACACGAACGATGAACAAAACCTAGGGAAGAGTCGGGTAGTATCGGACATCGGGTAATATCGGACAGTGCGTTTCTTTCATCTACCACAATATGGTAGTACCTGAATGACATGGTTACGTTTCTCTATGCGACATCACAGAAACGTAACCATGTCAATCAGGTACTATCATTGTGTGGTAAATGACAGAAACTCACTGTCCGATATTACCCGATGTCCGATACTACCCGACTCTCCCCTATATAGAACATAACCTACTGTCATGCGGATTAGCTCACCGCATGATCTCTAAAGAGCTCTCCTTTTTAGGAGGCCATAGCCCTTCACGGAAAATTCATAGGCTATTTCATTCATTCATTCAGACATTCTCGACTTCGACTACTGTTCATTTCTGGATCTCAGGACAGTCTAGAAGCCCACGATGTCTTAAACACCGTTGGTTAACATATTAATAACCTGGTGGCAGCCTACCATCCTAAGCCGCTCTGGCCATTACACCACAGGTTCACCTGACATTCGCTTTACAGTTGAGGAAAATCTCGTAGAAAAAATCCAACCAGGCAATTAGCCCAAGCAGTAATTGAACACACGCTCAGGCACAGGCCCTGATTGACAACAGTTTATGAACAAAATAATTAAACATTAACTTGTATGTATTCACGTGATTAGGTGCAACTAGTTAAAAATAGGTTTAGTTCAGATTAAAAAAAAAAACATTCGTGCAGCAATTTTAGTGTGCTATTCACATACCGCACCTTGGGAAGAATACGGCCACAAGTACAAAAATTGTACTAATGAGACATCTGAAGTTTAATGTCTAACAGATCCATTTCATTTGCAGCAGTACCATACAGACACAATTATGCCAAACAAACATGGCATATGAAAAGTGACACCTGGAGTCCATTCATAACATGTTTGAAGATAACAGTGATGATGACAAAGATTATCAACCCAATTACGGTGATCTGACTTCATCAGGTAAGTTATTTTTTGTAGTAAGTATATTTTAATGGATGATTTCTTATTTTTAACTGTATTTTTGCAAAATTCATATGTGACACTTAGGCAAGTTTGTCTCTTACATTTTTTCAAAACCGGTAAGAAATGCAGAGGGTTACTGTGGAGGACTAGTAACTGTGTCCGTGTGAGAGGGGTCTGCTGCAACCGCGGGGAAGAGGGTAGCTACTAAAGGTTCGGGATGGGGGTGGCCTTTCTATGACATTGACAGACAACTACCAGTTCTGAATATATATTGCGAGAGTGCAGTCAACTTGAGTTTACAGTATTCTTTACATTGTTCAATTCAGAACTTCCTTATACAGTAATTACAGTAAATCTGTGTAATTCAGTGTAGTGCGTATATCTAGTATAGGATTAGTATAGTGTAGTGTAGTGATAAAATAGTATAGGATTTGTATAGCTATAGTATAGGAATAATAGTGCGAGATTATAGAGCAGTGATATTAGCAAGAACGATAGTCTTAAACACTTTCGTTTAGTATGGCTAATAGAAAGGCAAACACAACTATTCATAGTGAAGCAAGAGAAATAATAGCTAACATCATAGAGAAGTGCGATGAGGAAAGAGTGCAAAAACATTTGAGGATTCCCTTAAATAAATCAACTGAAAGAGCGGCCGAATACACTGGAGTAGGGTATAGTACAATAAAGAAGATTAGGAAGGAATATAAGATAAGAAAAGAAAACAGTCCGGATAGACTTCTGAAATCGCCAGGAAAGAAGAGACGAATAATATCTCGTAATATACTGCATGTAGACGACTTCGACAAGTGTGTTATAAGAAATACAATACAAGACTTTTATATTCAAGAAAAGAGAGTGCCGACAATACCTAAACTTTTGACGGTAATTAAAGAAAAAATCAATTTTCCTTGGGGCAGAAAATCACTAAACAGAGTCGTGAAAAGCATGGGGTTTAGATGGAGGAAATGCCAGTCAAAACGAAAAATCTTGGTAGAAAGACCGGATATTATAGATTGGAGGGCAAACTATATGCGTAAAATGAAGAAGTATCGAGAAGAAGGACGTGAAATTGTGTACGTAGACGAGACGTGGGTCGATAGCAATCTAACTCACCGAAGATGTTGGCAAAGTGATGACGTAATGGGAGTTCAGGACAATATGAATTCGGGGAACAGACTGATAATACTACATACCGGGGGCGCAAGTGGTTTTCTTGCCGGTGCAGAACTAATATGCAAAGCTGGCTCTACAACAGGAGACTACCATGGGCAAATTAATAGCGGCAATTTTCAAAAGTGGGTAGTTAATCAACTTATGCCAAATCTTCAGCCAATTTCTGTTGTCGTTTTAGACAATGCACCATACCATTGCATTCAGGTTGATAAAGCGCCATCACCCTATGCCCTCAAAGGGGACATGATAGAGTGGCTGAGAAAGAAAGGAGTCGAGTGCAATGAGACAATGCGTAAGAACGACTTTTATAAACTGATTCTTCCACTGAAACCAAAGGAGAAGACGTATAGAATAGATAACATGTTGTCAGGTAGTGGACATGTTGTGATAAGTCTTCCTCCATATATGTGTGATCTAAATGCCATCGAACTCGCATGGTCGAAAATCAAGAGAATTGTAAGGGACACGAATGTTACAGGAGATTTGTCTTTAACAAAGCTGCGCGAAACTACGAAAAACGCAATACAGGAGGTAACACGACTACATTGGGCAGGTTTCTGCCACCACGTCGCCAATTTAGAAGCAGAATACTGGGAAAAGGACGGAGTAGTTCCAGATGTAATTGACCAAATATCAATCAACTTGAACACTGATAGTGATAGTGTCCAGCAGCAGAAGTCCAAGGATTCAAGCAGTTGGAGGCGCGCCTTTCAGTCAACAGTCACTAGCACTGGGTAAGTTAGCCTTCTAGTCTCGAGGGATGTCGTTAATCCTTGTATCTTTCTGAAATTGTATGTTAGATTAGTGAAGATAAGAATAACCCACTAGACGGAATGGCAGAAAGTAATGTAGCTACGGATGAACGAATTGCAGTATTAGAAGAACAAATAATGACGTTATTAAGTCAACGAAATGTGAATACAGAATTTTCTACCACAGCAGCCGCTAAATTATTTGAAAAGGGTTTTTCGGGGGATCCAAGTACTCTTATTGAATTCATTGATAATGTGGAATCAGCAGAATCATTAGTGAGTAACGACCAGCAACCTACCCTTGTAAAATATATCCTTGCCAAAATTACAGCAAATGCTAAAAGAACTTTAAATATTCGACCTTCTACTCCCATCACTTGGGCAGAAATTAAAGAAAAGTTAGAAACCCACTTTGCAGTACAGAGAATGTTTGCGTACTACACTACTCAACTATGTCAGGTTAAACAAAAACCTAATGAAGGCATTACACAATGGGGACCTCGTGTAGAACAACTTATTCAAGCCACTTTGGATAGTACCAACAGATTTACAACAGATTGGGACCCTTTAGAGAAACAAGGAGGATAAAACATTATAATTAAATTGGGGGAAAATGTTTTCATTAATGGAATACTTCAAGATGCTGTAAGAGAAGCTGTGAAATTAACGTCAGACAAATTATCATTGAAAGAGGTTATAGATAAGGCTGTAGTAGAGGATTGTGAGTGACAGTCTAGTGTAAAACCATTCTCAAAGGGATTTGAGAGCAAGACCCCACACCGTTTTCCACAATACGGGAGTGATAGGGTTAAGAGAGAATCAATACACTTTGTAGATAGTAAATGCTACAAATGTAATAGAAATGGGCATTTTGCAAGAGAGTGTACCACTCAAGTATGTGAACAGTGCAAGAAAGTAGGACACTGTGCACGGGAATGTAAGGGGTATAATAGAGGTGGCCAAAGAGGTAGAGGATCCAGATGTGGATACCAAGGATATAATAATGGGGGAGTGAATCAGGAAAACTAGGATACAACACAATGGTACAGTCTCGTTTGTGTTGCTGTACAAGTCAAGACTGTAGGCAAGAAGATCATGGGTATCTTACACAGTTAGAAAATAAAGATCTGAGAGAGGTATGCACTGCTTTCATAGACACAGGTTCAAGTGTTTCTCTCATTACAAAACAAAGCCTAAAAGCCCATGTACAGGTACGTAAAGAACAAAATATGGATATCACAGGCATAACTGGAAACCAAATGCCTGTTGAAGGTCACATTATATTGAACGTGGGAAATATAGGAATAAAATGTTACATCATTTCATAGTTACCAAACTCAAACATTCAGCTTATTTTTGGCTGTGACTATATTTGTCAAGCACAACAGAAAAGTATCTTAAACTTAAGATTCGGTTGTGTTCCTCCACTATGTAAGACCATTGTGAGATTTCAAACGGAGAAAGAAGATAGTGATTACATATGTCCCAAACAACAGGTAAGAAATAATGTCTACCTTGCAGAAGGTTTAATCCGATGTCAAAACCATTATTTTTAGCATGTGTAAATACCTCAGAAAGTGAAGAAACGATCAAGGATGTTCCATTACTTGAAAAACTTCTACCTACAAATCAATATCGACCTTGTCAGACTACACAAGATAGGATAACTTTATTACATTCTAAGTTAAGACTAGCGCATTTACGTGATGAAGAGTATGAATATACATTAGCTATTTGTGATCAATATACTGATATTTTCCACCTTCCCGGGGATAGACTACCAGAAGTGAAAAATATTGAACATACAATTCCAACCCCTAATGTGACAAAAGCCATTACATTAAAACAATATCGTTTACCACAAGCTCATTTAAGAGAAATTGATAAACAAGTACAATTAACGCTAGAACAAGATATAATTACTGAAAGCCAAAGCCCATGGAATTCACCCTTGTTAGTTGTACCCAAGAAGACCGATGCATCAGGCGTAAAAACGTGGCGTATATGTATTGATTTTAGAAAGCTTAATGAAGAAACAGTAGGGGATAGTTTTCCGTTACCCAATATACAAGATATTTTAGATAAACTTGGTAGAGCAAAATACTTCTCATCTGTAGTGGCAAATTACAGTGGCAAAAGAGGATCAATGTAAGACCGCATTTCGCACACAGCAGGGTCACTTTGAATTCAAACGAATGCCATTTGGATTGAAAGCTGTACCCGCTACTTTTCAAAGATTTATGAATTCCATACTTCTTCAGATGTTGGGAACGAGAGCATTTGTCTATTTGGATGACGTAATTATATTTGGGGAGACATTTGAAGAACATAATGATAGATTAAAAGAGGTTTTCGATATTTTTCGAAAAAATAATGTTCAAATGGAACCCGACAAATGCGAATTTTTGAAAGAAAAATTAAAGTATCTTGACCACATCATTACGAAACAAGGAATTTATCCAGACCCAGAAAAGATGGAGGCAATTGCTAACTTTCCTACTCCCAAACAAGCTAGAGATATACAATCATTTCTTGGTTTAGCAGGATACTATAGAAAATTGATATCGCAATTTAGTCAGATAGCCAAACCCTTAAATATGTTATTAAAAAAGGATGTATCTTGGCAATGGACTCCAATTGAAGAAGAAAGTTTTGTTCAACTCAAAAATGCATTAGTTGCATCTCCTGTTTTACTATACCCAGACTTTACGAAACCATTCATAGTCACAACGGATGCCAGTAATATAGCGCTAGAAGCAATACTTACTTAGTCAAGGTCCAATAGGGAAAGACTAGCCTATTGCATATGCATCTAGAACACTCAACGGAGCAGAAATACACTACAGTATTACGGATAAAGAATTACTAGCAATTATTTGGGCATGTAAGCATTTTCGACCATATTTGTTAGGAACTAAATTTATCTTAGTAACAGATCACAAACCATTGAAGTGGATGATGAATGTTGAAGACCCTGGGCCACGAATTCTTAGATGGAGACTATTGCTCGAAGAATATGACTTTACTGTTATACACAAAGCAGGGAAAAAGAATGTTAATGCAGATTGTTTAAGCAGGACAATATATTCTGTTGACGATATAACAGAAGAGAGGAAAAAGAGGTTAATGAAGGAAATGCATATATGTCCTATTGGAGGTCATCAAAGCATTCAAGCGTATTAACTTTACACCTCATGGCCAAATATGTTTCAAGACATTGAAGAATATATTAGGAGTTGTAAAAATCTGTCAAATGATAAAACAAACACAGATCACTCCGAAAACTCCTTTACAACTTGCTGATACACCACTACAAGTATGGGACAAAATTGCACTTGACCTAGTAGGACCCTTACCACTTACGGAGATGGGTAATAAATACATATTGACGTGTCAGGATTTACTAAGTAAATACCTTATTGCCATTGCTATACCAAACATTACGACTGAAATGGTAGCAGAAACATTTATCAATCATATTATATTACATTATGGTATATGTAACGAGATACTCACAGATCAAGGTAGTCAATTTATGGGGGGATTGTTTAAGGAAGTTTGTAAAACGTTGAAAATAAACAAAATCCATACAAGTGCATACCACCCAGAGTCTAATGGTAGTCTTGAACGTTCCCACAAAGTATTAGTGGATTATTTAAGATGTTTTACTATAAAGAAACAGGAGGAATGGGACAAATGGCTTCCATTCGCGGTATTTACCTTATAATACCACACCCCACACAAAAACTACCCATACACCCTATGAAGTATTATATGGGAGAATAGCAAACATTCCGGGAATGTTGCAGAGAAAAGATCAGATCGTATATAACTATGATGATTACGTAGCTACAACGAAACAAAAGTTGAGAGTAACATGGAAGGAAGCGAGAGACTTCCTCCAAAAGCAAAAGGAAATAACACTAGAGAAACAAAATAAAGATAGGATAATGCCCACATATCAAATAGGAGATCAAGTGTTATTAAAGAAAGAAAATAGGAAGAAACTAAATACAGTCTGGGAAGGGCCCTATGAGATTATCAAAGTAGAAAACGTTAACATAAGCCTATGTAAGATAAGAGGAACAGGGAAGAAAATAATTAAGGTGCACATAATTAGGATTAAATGATGTAAATAAACTTAGACCTATATGTGAGATGATAGGCTAAGAGGGCAAGAAAAAGGATTAAGAGTAAACAATGTAAATGATTTTGAAAGATTGTAAAGAAAGTTTGTATTTTTCTGTTTCAGGTCATCATGTGGATGACACTGAAAGCATGTATATACTTTTGTATAACCTGTAATGTAATTGATGTACCTCTTGAGGCTATTAATAGTCACCTGTAATGCAATTGATGTACCTCTTGAGGCTATTAATAGTCAATCAGGTATTTATTTTGATCACATAAGAGAAGTATGGTTCTCACCACACTATTGGAATGTTTTAACGACGATTGATTTACAACCCATACAAAGTTTGTACATAACCCTACAACAAGGTATTGTTACACTCCAAAATGAATGTAATGGAGTCAAACAATTCACTTGGTATCATAAAACAGATTGTGATCATGGTATAATGCACATTCAAGCAAAACACAAAAGTGTAGGACGTATTAAGGAAACCATAGATGAAATTTTAGGTCCTATATATGGAGAGAGAAAACGCAAATCAGTTTTAGGTTTTGTGGGAGAAATATCTCGTATCCTTTTTGGCACTGCCACAGAAGCAGAAATTGATACCTATAAAGATAAATTGAATCAGATGCAAAAAGAACAGTTACGAGTGTTACAATTGAGCTCGGAACAACTTACAATATTAAAATCAAATTTAATTAGCATCAATGAAACATTAACAGAAACAACTTTGAATACGCAATCTATTGTAAACCAATTCAATGTCATGGTAAATACGTGGAGAAAGGAATGGGAGGACGATAAAATTCAGAATGAAAAAATACGCAGAATTAATATGATTATAAAACATATTGAGTTAGGTATGAATACTCGTAGGACTATTATACACTACTTATAACAATGATTGTTAATGGACAAGGGATTATACAACCACAAATTCTTACCTATGCAAAGATAAAACAATTAATACATGGTGACCTTCCGAAGGAGTTACAACTACCACCTTTTCCCAATGCTCAGGTAGATAATACAGTGTGTCCACCATGAACCTGACACATTTCAATTGGCTGCCAAAAATCAATGAATGGAAATAAGTTGGTAACATGCATTGCAATATGTAGAGAAACTGTGGAAATTTCGTTGGCTATTTTTAAAAACCAGCGCGAGAGGTTGTACGTGGCGCTGCAGTAGCTTAAGTCAAAATGGCGACAGCGCAAGAGCGAGCACAAGCGATCTGGTGGTATGCTGAAACAAATTCGGTGATTCAAGTGCAACGCAACTTTCGGCACGTGTTCCAGAAGGACACACCATCACGGAACACCATTAAGACATGGAAACAGCACTTTTTGGCAACTGGAAGTGTGGTGAAATTGCATGGTGGCAGTAATGTGCGCGTATCAGAGGAGCGTGTAGCAGCAGTGAGACAGGCGTATGAACGAAGTCCACGCAAGTCAGTTCGACAAGCGGGACGAGAACTGCAGATGCCGAAGTCCACGGTACATAAGATACTGCATCGCTCTCTTGGGTTTCATGCATACAAATTGCAGTTGGTTCATGAACTGAAACCAGATGACGGTAATAAGAGGCAGGCATTTGCTATCGACATGCTACAGCACATTGATGAAGACCCAACATTTTTAACTCGCATTGCTTTTTCTGATGAGGCCACTTTTCATTTATCGGGCAAAGTCAACACACATAATGCGCGTATTTGGTGGTCAGAAAACCCACGCTGCATTGTGGAACACATTCGTGACAGCCCGAAATTAAATGTGTGGTGCGGATTGATGCACAATTTGATCATCGGCCCCTTTTTCTTTGCAGAACAAACAGTTACGCGCAATACCTACCTCGACATGTTGGATCAATTTGTTGTGCCTCAGTTAATGCATTTGCAGCCGAACATAATCTTTCAACAGGACGGCACCCCACCACATTGGAGCCTGATCGTTCGAGAATTTCTCGACACACAATTTCCCGGTCTCTGGATTGGGCATGATGGACCGACAAGATGGCCACCTCAATCACAGGATATTACCCCTCTAGACTTTTTCTTGTGGGGATATGTCAAGAACAAAGCGTATACAAGCCACAAAATTCGTGATCTTCAACAACTACGCGGCCACATAAGAGATGCCATCAATTCCGTTACGCCCAAGATGCTTCAGAAGACCTGGCAGGAAATTGAATTCAGGCTAGATGTTCTTCGTGCAACGAGAGGATCTCATGTTGAGGTGTACTGATTTTTTTAATAAAACTTGGTGAGTTACTCTTGATATTGCATGCATTCTTTTCTTTTTACCCCAAGCAGTATGAATTATACAGCAATTTCAAATGTGTCAGGTTCATGGTGGACACCCTGTATTTTAACTGCCTCCATGTTTAAGGTTAACTCACACTTAGTGTATCAAGTTAAGATCCCTCTTCTTCAAAGAGAAAAGTTTAATGTGTATGAAATTATTCCATTCCCCTTAATTATGACACATAATCAAACCGCTAAATTTCTTCAACCCCAAACAGATTATATTGCTACTTACTTAATGAAAACAAAATATGTCTATATGAAACAGAAACATATCGATGTATGTAAAGCCATAAGTCATGTTAATTTTATATGTCCAGAAATCAATCCTATTAATTACCTTGTAGGAAAAGACTGTATCACAGGTCTTTTACAACTGCAAATGCATGATTACCTGAATGAATGTCAACCATTAGAACGGTACATGACATTAATACAAACATTTTGGATACCACTGTCACAGAGTAATGACTGGCTTTTTATAGCACCAAAGCAAGATTAAGTTACTATTATATGTGATAATGAAGAGAAAATTGTAAAAACACTTACTAAGCGAGGTAAACTTACTATCCCTACATATTGTAAAGCAATAACATCTGCCGGTATAATCTATTCTATGCAAATAGAACAGAAAAACGTAACCTTAACAGATATTATTCCTATAACCCCACTTGATATAGACTGTTGTATCACCACTGAAGAACATGTAAAACTTTCGGAATTACACATGACATTGCCCTATGCCAATATTTTATCAACCACGACAGACTTTAAATATATGGGTTTAAGGATTGATGAACTACAAGACAAACTTAAACTAGAAAAGGATAAAATTCAAGCAGCAGATAGTTGGTTTAATACTTGTTCGTCATGGTTTTATGTAAGTACTATAATTGGTGTTTGTACTTTTCTTCTTACGTGTTGCTGTTGTACATCATTTAGAAAATGTTTCTTTTGGACTTTGGAACAGTGTGATTGGAGAAATACTTGTAGAGACTGTAGACAAGGATATAACACATGTTGCCAACCCATTATTATTCAAAATAGGCAATGCAGTCAAAGAAATCAAACTCAGTCTTCAAAACATAATGTAAATGAAACTGATGATGAAGATAAGACTACCCTGGCCTTGACCCAACCTATAAATAAACCACCCCAACCCACACTATTTCCCTCATCAGATGACGTGAAAGAAATGATATCCCAAATAAAAGCACAATCCCTTGAATCTATTCACACTAAGCATTCTTCCATGACCAAGCAACAAGCTAAGAATTGGATTAAACGGAAATTATAAAGTCACTGAGACTACTATACTTTGTCTAAAAGGGGAGGTGTCATAGTATTGTCAAAGTATAAGCGTACATAGGTCACTTCTTCTTATGCCCGTTGTGCATGGAAGCTTGTTACCAGAGTATGACACCTACACACTCCTTTTCCCTAAACCTTTCCTTATAACTTTAATTCTGAGAAAATATACAGAGCAGCATGGTACAGCTCACGTAGTCCACTGAGTGACCCATCACCCAGCATGTCAATCGGCACGTAACCTCATGTGACACACGACCCTATTTCTTATTGTTAAAGGAAATTGTGTGACTGTGCTCTTTACTCATTGGCTGTTCATGACGTATGCCGGGAGGAGTTTTTGTATGCAACAGTATAAAATGTATTGAATCTGTAATAGAGTTGTTATTCTGATTCCCATCACTAAGGAACCATTTCTTGTAAACTGTCTTCACGAATATTTGACTAAATAAATATCTTCATATTTAAACATTTTCTAAGTGTGGCGTTGATTTGGGATTTAGGTTCCAAACGAACCCAACAGTTTGGTTAAACTCTGAACAACCTGGTGGCAGCACTACCCTCACAGGGTTACTACACCACAACAGCTGTGGAGGGCAGAATCGTAATATTAAAACAGCTCTCTTCTTATCTTACACATTGCAAAACCATCCAACCCTTGAAGTTATCAATCAAAAATGTTTCATTCCTGGCCACAGTTTTGATACCTGTAACATAGACTTTGAAGTCACTGAGATCTAAATGTTATCACAAAGAAGTATATGTTCCTGAAAAGTGGGAAAGAGTAATAGCTGATGCGAAGAAAAGAAATCCATCATATAACTAGCGAACTAGTCTATAGTTGAGATACTTTAGAAAATGAAATAAACAGAAAGATAGGCCTATCATAAAATAAACAAAATGTGGAATGGCTCAAGATTCGATGGTTAGTTTCGGAAAGATGAACCCAAGAAACTTTCCTACAAAATATACAGTGTGTCTGACTGCATAGATTTTGATGTGGTCGATATAGCACAAAAAGGGATCCGAGGGCACCATCACGAAACTTTTCTCAGAAACTGAATCTCTTGTATCTCTTGTATCCCAGAGGTCGGCCAAGAAACAGAAGAAGAAAGATTTAATGTCACTTCATTCTGGTGCCGAGGTCATGAAAAGCATGGGGCTCTACCTCCATGCCCCCCAAGTGCCTTCATGGCATGTTACGGGGATACCTTTACTCAAATATATCCCTCCAATTTACCACTATTATTACCGAAGTCTGAAAGTGGAAGGAGAAAGTTTCAACATTCCAGATAATGAACAGAGTTCCATTTTTTCTTTGTATTCCAAAGATTTATAGTTTGTACTTTTTTAATTAGTCCAATAAATCGGTCATCATATCACTGACCTGCAATGATTTTAATGTTTTATACTTTTGAACCTAACTTGCATATCCCACTTATTTGGGTTTGAAACTTTACTATGAGGGCCAAACTTGCCTAAACATTGCCTATGCCACACGTTTGGGCTTGAAATATAATTTGTTTTAGGGCTAAACTTGCCTATCATTTCCTTTAGAGTTAACACATTTCTAGGTTAATGATATTTTTCAATTTACTTTTTCACAGAGACTAGATACATACTAGATTACGGTAAAAGAGAAATAATTTTCATTTGACATTAGATTTAAAAAAATGACGTCCAAATTTAGACTTTAATAACTCTTTTCAGTCTAATTGTGGTTTAGGCAAGTCTGGCACTAAGCCACTCACATATTAAAACTCTAAATATAACATCATCTTTCTTACGACACTGAACATTCCTTAATTTTATTCCAATGTTCAGGTTTTATATCGCCATTACTTCAATCTACATAAAGTAATCTGACATAATAAAAACAAGATTTCATTTAGTTTTATTATTTCCTTAATGCGACTATATCAACAACTATCAGAATACAGTAATACCTGATTCTCTTAACACAACCCGCTGCAACAGTCGGTACAGTACAATATGAAATCAGGTGACCGCATGACTAAGTAGCACACAATTGCACAACTGCGATATTTCACAATCATATTCAACATATCGTAAAACTGCAAACTTCCGTAATGTTGTTGTATCTGTGTTAAAAAAATAATAATAAACAGGTATGTAAAATGCATGTGTGTGTTCCAAATAGGTCATACTACAGTGATATTCATGAAAAGTAAAGAAGTGAAGTTAATATGCGACAATAGTTCCTTTTAGTTGGTTATTTAACGACGCTGTTTCATGTGTTCCAAAAAGGTCATACTACAGTGACATTCATGAAAAGTAGAGAAGATGAGGTTAATATGCGACAATAGTTCCTTTTAGTTGGTTATTTAACGACGCTATTTCATATGTGTTCCAAACAGGTCATACTACAGTAACATTCATGAAAAGTAGAGAAGATGAGGTTAATATGCGACAATAGTTCCTTTTAGTTGGTTATTTAACGACGCTATTTCATATGTGTTCCAAACAGGTCATACTACAGTAACATTCATGAAAAGTAGAGAAGATGAGGTTAATATGCGACAATAGTTCCTTTTAGTTGGTTATTTAACGACGCTGTTTCATATGTGTTCCAAACAGGTCATACTACAGTGACGTTCATGAAAAGTATAAATAGTGTAAGTAAGGAAATGCTGATCTGAATACAGAAATGTGGACGGTCAACAGGACCATATATATATATATATATATATATATATATATATATAAAGCAAAACGAGCAGCATTCATGGTCAAAGTAAATAAAGAAACCATATGCAAAATCCAAAAAGAAGGTAAGGAAGCCAAACAGCAAGGATTTAAAATACCAAACCAAAAAAAAAATAATACCTAGTAGAGAGATGTAAGACGCTGCAGCCCTAGGCCACCCATGCTTAGAGGTCCAACTCTTACTTACTGGCTTTTAAGGAACCTGGAGATTCATTGCCGCCCTCACATAAGCCTGCCATTGGTCCCTATCCTGAGCAAGATTATTCCATTCTCTATCATCATATCCCACCTCCCTCAAATCCATTTTAATATTATCCTCCCATCTACGTCTCGGCCTCCCTAAAGGTCTTTTTCCCTCCGGCCTCCCAACTAACACTCTATATGCATTTCTGGATTCGCCCATATGTGCTACATGCCCTGAAAAGTAGAGAAGACGAGGTTAATATGCGACAATAGTTCCTTTTAGTTGGTTATTTAACGACGCTGTTTCATATATGTTCCAAACAGGTCATACTACAGTGACATTCATGAAAAGTGTAAATAGTGTAAATAACCAACTCTTCCATCCAATAAATCATGCATAATAATAACACAGTCTAGTATATACAGTCACGAAGCTTGAGTTGTGAGGGTGCTAGGCACAATAGACTGTGCCGGTACAATTTCGCATTGTCTGTAATGAGGCGATATTAGCGATCCTAGTGGTTAGCAACGATCTATGGATGCATATTTATTACATATTGACCGTCGTGACTGCATATACTAGACTGTGATAATAATTAGGCTTTATGCACCCTTCATTAAAATCAGTGAGGGAAGTGGAAGAAAACTAGAGGTGGTATGCTACACCAAGATTTTCCTCTGGCATACTTCGATTTAAAAAAGACATGGAAACAAAATGGCAGATAAACTGGCGAAGGAAGCAGCTCTAGACTGGGAAGGAGAAATAGTGTACTCAAAGAAACCGAAACAGACAATAGTCAGTGAAGAAAAAGAATGAAGTGCAATGAAGTGGCAACATCAGTGGACGAACTGCACAAAAGGGGCAGTCTGCCAATCACACTTCCCAACCGTGAGAGGATGGCTGCAAATCAAGTTACCATTCACTGCAGAGTTGACTGCAATGATAACAGGCAATGGTCTCACACAGGCCTATCTTCACAGATTCAAGATCGATAATCCGAAGTGTCCTTGCGGAGCAGAAGAACAAACCACACAACATATAATATATGACTGCAAAGAGATAAACTAAAGATTGGTCTAAGACAAAATGGTCGCTCATGGCCCCCAAGCGAGAAAGAACTAGTACACAAATATGGAAAATTGTTCGCACAGTCTGTCCCAACAATAGACTTTGATGCATTGTAAATATGTAAATAGCTTATGCCAATACCAATTTTGTGAGTGTGTGGGTGTGAATAGAGATTTTGTAAATAATTGTAAATACTATACTGGTACTGTTAACATAGATAATTGTGGTCGAAATCGTACTGGTGGCGCCGCGCAGTGTCTCAATTCCTAATTAACTACAGGCTCGCAGTCATTCACTAGTCATGTGTGATATATAAATTACATGCGGCTTTCTGCCGATAAAAAGTTGTAATATTAGTAAGAATGGGTTCATTGATTCATAATGTTCTGCCCAAGGGCAGGTCTTTCACTGCAAACCCAGCAATCTCCAGTCTTTAATTATTTTATAGACTAAGTGGAAAGTTCAGTACTGCTAGAGGAGTGTAAACATGTAACTACAAAGTTCCTGAAATATCAGTGAAGTTGTTTGGCATTTAAATCAGATTTCAGACCATTGAATGAGGGTGAACAGTCGTATTACGAAAACATAGATGTACTTATATTTTATGTCATGACGTGCGTAATATTTGTGTGTACAAATTACGTATTTTAATGTGATTTAATTCTAAAAGTAGTCTTAATTACACTTCCTGAATAATGGGCGACTGCAAATTCTCTAAAACACAACACATAATGAACAATATCATCAACATACTACCGCTGATTGAGGTTCTGGTTGATATGTACATCTGTTATCAGGCTGTACATCTCACTTGACGATATGTGTCAGAGGAAGAACAATATTGTTTGTATGCATCTGAAGTCTGACTAGTGTAATTTGTAGCTAGTCGGCGATATATGCAATGGAAGGGAAAAGGAACTGGCCACTCTACCCCATGATATTCTGGCCTAGTTGCCTCATAAGTGGTGCCTTGTTGGTATCACTTATGAGGTTCAGACTTCTCTTTGGACAGTTGAATAAACAACAAGATCAACATGTGGAAGCAGTTCAATTGATAGTTTGTGTAAAATGTTATACTGTATATTTTACTTCGCTGAATGCACCTTTCAACATGAATTCGAACACTGGCAACGCTGGAAGTAGTTTTGACTTCTTCAGCTGTTAATTTACCATCGTGCAGATACGGTGGAGTAACAACAATGATCCCTTTATCGGAGAGGTTTGTTTTTATTCCGGGAAAACCTGACTTCATCACCGCCTTCTAATGAAGTCAATAATCCACAATCAGTTGTTATGAATGTGTCACTCGATCTGCCTCGGTAGCATTTAGATTTGAAGGCCACCATCTGATCCACATTGGGTGGCTGTTCCACTTCTGAACAATTAATTGTCACTCTACATTTTTCAATATTGCAGGCATTGTTTCCTGAATACTTTCTCTGCTAGGCCAAAACCCAAAATTACAGTAACCATTGTGGATGTCAACAACATTAAAGTGTCGGTAAAAATACATTATAATTATAATTGTACGATTAACTCCGAACATCACTCTCATAGCAGAATACGACAATCCAGTTTTCATTTTAATTGGAAAATATGAGTAGACGATTTTCTTTACTAATCTTACTCTTGGACAGAATTTTTCGAAAGCTTTCGATGTGAAATTCACTACTAACATTGGCAAAAAAAAATGTATGGTCTACATCTTGGGGCGTTTCGACTATCTATGGTAGCTATTTTTGGGTTAAATGATAGAATTGGAAATATTTCTTATTATGATTCTACGGGTAAGTTTCAATTGGCTGCAATTTTAACAATATATTCGAAACCACAAATGTCACTCCCATTAAGTCTGGTAGTTCTGTCTCATATTTTATTGTAGAATAATTTCGGAAACCTTGCATTTCATTAAACATATCATCTGTCCCTGAACGCTTGTCATAACATTTCTTATGTGACTTCAGTTCGGCATGTAATGGAATAGACACTTGAGTAGACAATTCACACAATTTCACAATAGTTGTGAAAGAAAAAACAAAATCACTAGGAATGGTTTCATTTACTTCTGTCTGTATGGCTACTTCATTTTTCGAAATAACACTTGTTGAGCATTCGCCTTCCATAAAACTTAAATTTTAATCTTTTCTTCTTCTTTATGCGTCTCTTTCGTACCTTTTCGGAGCTAGTTGAGATGAGGCAGTCTTTTTCTTGTAATCTTTTATAAAAAATACTGGGAACGGTATGCTAGTTTTGGGGATGTTCTGATCTCGTTCCCAATAAAATGAATACCGCAAATTCTTGCTGCGGCTGTTGGTTTTCAAGGTAAACCATCAGCACTTGAAATCAAGAATTAAATATCGATATGAATACATTTAAAAATAGGTATATTATTATTTATTGTTGCTATTATACATAATATATACGTAAAGAACTCAGTAATTATGTACTTTTTGAAATTTAAATGATAAATTCCTGTCGTTGATAACTTAATGGTTATTTATAAACATAATACTATATACATTCTATTTTTTTATATTAGGCCTAGTAAATAATAATATTATGATTACAAGCAGTGTAGCGTACTGCATGGATCCACAATTAGCGTCGTTGCGCTTCAGTTTTCTGTTTTGGGAATGAATAAAAACAATATCGGTTGGTGTGTTCCTATAAGCATTACTACACTCAAGAACACAGCAATTTGCGTTACCTTTCCGCTTTTTAGGATCATCCATATTTCTAATCATTTAACCTGAGATGTTAAGTATATTCATACCGTTGCTTACGGGATTACACAAGCTGGCGCATAGCACGATCGAGAGTAGGTCTCTGTGAGTCATGACAATTTCTGCCGCTAGGTTCGCCTCTCTGCCCTATGAAATGATGAATAGTACCATTACAAAGCATTGTGCATCGTGAAAATAGTTCGATTAATTGTGCATTACTGATTGAGTACGAATATTATAAATATGCCAAGCATATTACAGTGTTATTTGAAGTTTGTTCAGCTAAGTTATATTCGAAAATTGTCTGTGTTTTGCTATGTGAAGAACTCGGTACCAACAGGTCGTATCTTTATAGGTTAAGGTAAATGTCAAAGTTCTCTCATATAACAAGCAATGCTATGTTAAAAGTGGCGAATTGCATTTTCCGACTCTCGAATGATGTGACCCGAAATGTAAAATAATTTCATGCATTGTTTCACTTACCAAGCATTACTGATATAGGCCTAATGAAAATGTGAACGACGTGATGTAAACATTGAAGATAATGTTGTTACTATTTTCCCTTTCTCTTTTAGAAAATACCGACAAAAGTAATGAATTATCTTCATGCTGTACTTATTAGGTAATTAATGTGTATTTGTCTGTATTTTAGACCTGTGTATTGTTACGTAATTATCAGTGAATTAGGTTAGAGAACTTAACAAGGTTAGTATGAGATTAGGTATGCACCTCAAACTGTAACTAATAATGGCTGCTGCCGAAATAGGCTGAGGTGGTTATCGTGTGAAACAAATTATATCTGGAATATCTAGTTTTATTATATACGGATACGTAAAGTTTTTTTTTTTTTTTTGTTTTAGCATGTGTTTGTAATTTTGTGAGGTTATGTCTAGCCTAATTTCTTTTTATTCTTCTATCATTACCAATACATTAATTTATTTTATAATATTCATTTCAGGTGTTACATCTATGGTGGCAACTCTACTTATGTTAGGATATGAAGTAACAGTATATATTCAACTTCATCATTTGCTAAAAATTAAAGAAAACTGTATGTGTTAGACTCATTCCATCGTCATTTCTTCTTATGTATGTGAACCACGTTCGTTCTAAAAGTGCTACAATAAATGAACACTATAGACAACGTGATGGAACAATTTACAAGTTACTGTTAAAATGCTCAACATTTTCAAGTGGTGCTATACCCATTGTTTCAAAATGTACATACATATTTTTACATTTCTATAAGAGGTGTCATAAATTATTTCAGCATATTTGTAAATTCTTCAAAATTAATTCTTCTAATTAATACCATAAAGTAATGAAATAATATAGCCTAGGCCTATATGTGATTTTATACTACCGGTATTGATGTTGATCTTGGTAAATTAATCCAATTTCACAGTGTTGTCTTTTGTATTGTGGTTCATAACAATTATAACAGTATGTACGTGGAAATGTTTTTAAAATAATAAATTCTAGCTCATGATTTTAAGTGGTCGTTTCAATGGGAGGTTATATTGGAAAGATGATCATAAATGGATAATTTACTGCAAGATACAAGAACTGAATATAAGTAAGTGTTCCGTTGAAAGTGAAAGTGAAAATTTCGTTTTACAAGAGCTGAGTAGGCGTACACGCACTAAAATACTACAGCGTTTACTATTACTATGCTCAATAGATTAATCAGTAGGCCTATAGAAATGTTTTCACCACTGCAAGAAAAAATCGCGCAATAATTATACTTCTCAGTTATTGTGACGTCCGTATTTTTTTTAAAAAGAGAGGGAAAAGTTAGGCCTTCTTGCAAATGCGTAATTATGAATTCAAGGAAATTAAAGATAATGCAGTACCTTAATTAGTTGCAATATCTTATTTAATAACAATATTAATAATATTAGGTGAAAAGGGTAGGCTATAGTGCGTGTATGTAAGATGTCAAGTTAATTTATTTCCGGAAATGTTTGGTGTATGAACTGAAGTACAGAGCAGACAGTCCCTCAGTTTATATGTAATATGTTTTAATATCAAGAATGACAGCCTTTTATTGTAATATAATTGAGGAGTAGAAGTTTGCAAATTACGTCTATTGTCCATCAAATATTGTACGAAGCATTTAATAAGCAATGATGAGTCCTTTAAATGTCCCAAATGTCAATGTCTTTTAAGTGTTCTGCTATGAATACATAGGGCAGAACAGCGCTCCGAGCGGCGGAATTGGCATTACGAGGGAACCACTTCAGACTCGTTTTTCAAGCTCTATGCGCCAGCTTGTATAATCTCGTAAGCAACGATTCATACGATCCAAGCACAACTCTATCGCTGCTGTTCCGCAGTTAGTAACAACAGTCGCCACCAGAGGAGCTTGCACGGTGCCTATAAAATATATTAAAATAAACAGGTTTACCAGCATTACTGTTCAACATTTCTCAACGAAACTTTGTGAGTATAACAAACTACGGAGAATCGATTTATGCATTCGCCGGAAAAAGGGCCTATGGGCCTTTATTGCAGCTACGTCCTCAATTATTAATAAAAAGTGCAACAAAAATGACAGTCACTAAATTGGCAACAATGGTCACCACAATCTACAGGCCACAGCCTTCTATACTTGAAATAGTACCGTTGTAAACATTCCAGGGATTAAACTTAGCAAATAAGCGTGTCTAAATACTAGAGTTGGGCAACACGATTCTTTTTCAGAAGTCGATTCCAACGATTCAATCACACATTACGAATCGATTCTAACGATTCGTTCACGATTCTTCTCAGTCTGCGATTCCAACTATTCTTTTGAATCGTCAACGAGTTCACGATTCTTCCCAGTCTGCGATTCCAACTATTCTTTTGAATCGTCGCAAGACACTTTCCTTTGCAAACCACGCGTAGAACAAAAACGTTCTACATCTCTCTCATAGATGGCATAAGAGGCGAGACATTGGATTGTCTCTTTCTCATTGGCTGGAACCATTCAGTATGAACTCCATTAGTCTACAAAATTACCCAAGATAATGTCTCTAAATTATAATTTATCAACTGAACCTTATTATGAAGTACATTTTTTGCATTACATCTCTATTTAACTATGCAAATTTCAGGTTTGTGTTCATTATTTTCCATACTTAACAAATGCAGTACATATTTTGATTTCACTCTCGCTCGGGAGCATTCGACACGGTTCGGAAATGTTCGTTGACAGGTTACATCAAACAACGAATAGAATCGTGGGTTACGATACCATGCCGATTCCTTCATATTCTTTTGAATGACGATTCGTTTGAACGACGATTCGTTACGATTCTTTTGAACGACGATTCGTTGATACCACGAATCGATTCTTACGATTCTTTATTATTAGTCGTTCGAATGAACGATTCGTTCACGAATCGACCCAACTCTACTAAATACACACTGAATACAGTTCCATAAGGCTGTGGTTTAGATTTACGAAGCTGTGAAGAAATGTACGAAACAAATTTTTACGATCACATTTTTTCAGTGACGGTATGTCATTTTTCACATAAGCGAGACATTAACTTAATCCAGGGGGACTCCTCCATGTAATAAATAAATTACGAATAATTCTGCTGGCGTATAAATATTGGGAAACTAAATTCTTGTTTCCAGCATTGAAGATGTATAGTTCTCTTCAAAAGTCGAGGAAGATTTGAAAGTTCTTTTACTTTGTTAAAAAGCAAGTTTATAGAACAATAATAATACAGTTTTGTTTATAAAAAAAATATTAAATATTTCATAAAAATGCTAAAAAAAAGTTATATTATCGATTCTTCTTTATGGTTTTTCACTAACGGTATGTTTTCTGGCCATAGAAACCAGTGGCGGTATTCCATACCGTCGCATAACGTCTCTCTTCCCTGACTGATTAAAATTATTATGAATGTTTTATAATAGTTTAAAAAACACCGAGTGGAAAAGAAATTTATTACTTGACCTCCAATACAACTAGTAAATTAATAAATCAGCAACAATAATTTACTTTAAATGAAAATAGGAAAAGCGCAAAAGTTCAGTCTCGATGCTATAGTTAACATAATTTAGTTCACTGTGTTGCTTGGTAACTTGGGGAGTAATACTTGTGTCGCGGAAAATAGTAAGGTGAACAGATAATGTTTTTTCTGTTACAATCACAACTTCAATTGGGAAAATGTCACGCAATTTTGAAACTAGCCTTTGGCCACGTTACCACCTCCTCCCTCCAGAGGTAGCGAGAACTAGACTCCGGTCTAGGTTGGCCTAATGAATAATTCGTCACTTATTTATGTTCCTCTAATTGTATGATAGTCGTGCAAAGTTTACTCAAAAGAACAAATTAAATTATTAACGATTCCCGTGCCTTTTGTCTTATTATTCAGTATAAAACACAATAGTGACTCTCTCCCATAACTAATGTTCTCTGTTTTAAAAGCAAGGTAGCATCCTTTCCATAATGAAAAATGTCGTTTAAACCATTCATCACTCCCATTTCATTCTCTCTCCCATAGGAAATCACTGCTAGTCACGGCCATGCGACCGTGTGTCAGATCAAAGAAGCCATCCAAAAAATGAGGTAAAGTTAAAATACTGAGAGCTGTATGGACACGCACATTTTCAATTCCGTTATTCCACTCAAAGTCAATATAAAAATTCGTTTCTCTCCCCCTCGACGCAGAAGTGTAGTGCGACAAAGATTGATGTGTTTTCAATATACTAACATTTCTCGTTTATATCGCATAACGTAATATCGAAATAAAAACCGACTAAATTATGGTCTCGATTGTTAAATACGTAAATATAAAATTCAAATGAAAATCCTTCACGAGGAGTTAAATAAGATATAAAAGCATTACAAGTCTCGATGACCTTCCCACACGTACTTGCTCCCGTTTAACTGTCAACTTCATACAGTAATAAACATTACCTTTATGATCACATATGAGTTACGAGATTTCTTTTAACTTCTCTACAAAGAAAAGTGACAAACGTAAATTACGTAACATCAGAAGTCGCGCACTTTACTGAAGTCGGGTCTCTAATTAAGTACACCGTTCCGTCCGCAGAACAAGTACCGTAAGTAGCTTGTTTACTTCTGACAGCAGAATACGACAGTTGTATTCCCTGTCACTTGCGAAATTGTGCCTCGGGCACAAAGCTGTTCAGTCAGGTTGGTTCGAGTACCTTCACTGACCAGTCACGACTTACAAAGGAACACGAACGGTGTTTATACAGCAATCAACTTATGTCGACTAAAACGCTAAATATATTTACAACTGGATGTTGGTCGAAGAACGAGGGTGCACCAAGATAAAGTATGGCAAGAACGGGGGGGGGGGGGGGACAAAGGGAAGTACAGTACGATTACTGTATTATTTATTACTGATCCTCACATTCCTTCCATCGGTACCCTGGTCGTCCAATATCGACAGCAGCATGAAAATGAAAGCGCCTGTCGATGGGAAAGCCGTTAGTGAAGTTGGCTGTTATGGGGAAATATAATAGAGAGTTTTCGCACCCTCCTGGTGCGCTCAACGAGCTAGATGAGTACGCTAAACTGTTAACGCTATGTTTATGTCCTTGGTGACGTATGTTAACATTTGTAAAACTTCGGGAAGATTCATCATTTTAGTTATATCACCCCCCCCTTTTACTTTATTTAATTCTAAGTAAAAACTGAATTTTAGTTGAATTATCACTGTGGGGCACACTTAATACTGCGAACACAATTTTACTTAATGTTTTTTACTCACTTTCATTTCCGAGATCTGCAATTTTTGCTCAATTTACATCTATTCTAGACCCATTTATAATGTATTCACAAAGAGTATAGCATTGATAAGCTACAAATTACTCTTCAAGTCTGTCATGTTCACCTCCAATAACTAAATTTGAGAAGTTTTGATTATATCCAAGAAATAAATTAACACTTTTTTCTGTGTAAAATATCTACAACATTTGTATGTTTAAGAAATTCATCCTCAATTGCAAACTTCTTTACACATATTTTTTGCAGTGATAATTCTGATTTTCTGTAATAACTTCCCCTTTGGTTGTAATGTCATAATGGGAGAAATCCGCAATAATTACGGAAAATCCGGAATATTTTACACCTCTGAATATCCCATAAAAGGACCCATCCCATATTGGAAACCATATCATTGTATTATATTTTTCTGGCAATAAATTTATTAAGTTATATAATTATTTTTCGGATTTTCGAAAAAATAAATCAGTAACCAAGATTTATACATTTAACAACCTAAACGTTAAAACCTAATCTCAGAATCCCATATTTTCTTACAATCCTTCAAAAAATAGGAAAGTATCCTGTAATAGGAAACTTTATCCCCATTACTCCCTTTAAAAAAATTTAGTAGGGAAATTCGTAATGTGTAAGGTAAAATAATTATGTTGAACAATTTTTTTTAAGAATTCAGGTAGCTGGGTTTTAATTTAAAAAAATTGATTTTGAAGCATTTGTTGTAAATGTCAAAGGTTGCAACCTTATGCACGTATATCCTGAATTTTATTTAGTTCTCTCATTTCAGTCAAAAGTAGTTGAAATTCAAGTTTTCATTACAAGGAAAAATAGGTTATCACAGTTTTGATGAGCTTCCAATTGGTTGACATTCATCACAGATAAGTAATGCTACACTAAGGTCTGTCAATCTATCCTGTGGCAGTCAGATTGTATTTATGCTGATGAGAAAATAATTAACAATGTAACATTAGCATTCAAAGTTTTGTGACCTTTCCAACAACTGTGCTATGAATAAAATACAGAAACAATGGCATTAATAACATCTAAAGTCCATCATACACTTGTATAAACTGAAAAGGAAAAACCAATTCTAAATTCATAAAATTTTAAACAAAAATATGTAGACATATTTTAAGTTCGGGGGGGGGGGGGGGGGTCCTAACAGATATTTAAACAAGTTACAGATCTTGAACAAGTCGGTAATTTATACTAATAATAAATCTGTAACCAAAATTTTTGTTCTTCTGTCGCCGAGCTACCAGACGAATCTATTCACCGCACCTTTAAACATTATCATGTCGTAGCTCCTATGATAATAAATCAAACACACTGTAATTGAGCAAATATTGAGCATCAAATAACGTCCTTGTGTGCCTTCTGCGAACGCCAACGAAGGAATCAAAATGGCGGGCGATTATATTAAGTATTTATCGAGCCTTAGAGCATAACTTCATCAGCAGCGAATGACAAGACGTACATGTTTAAATGTAGCTGACCTGCAACGTGATTGGCTGCCGGAAATATGAGCAACGGGACTATAATTTCACATATAACACTAGTCAACAAATTTTAATTTTTCTACTTGTGAACAATGTATATTTTGTTTCTATTCTCAACTTTTTTTTTGCCCCAAGTGCCCGTTCAGCATTCATCATACTATCATCGCCCCCCCCCCCCAAGTTGACTAAAAAATAATTCAAATTAAATTGAAAGTATTTTATTTTATATAATAATGCATATACATTTATATAATTTATTTATATTTTATAGTCCTCATTCCTTCAAATCCCCCCCCCCCCACAGCTTTAGATTATTCAGTGTGCCACAGGGTTTTAAATTACAACTTTAGTGTGCCACATGTTGAAAAAGGTTGAAAAACATTGATCTAAAGCCTCAACTTCTAGCATATGACGAGCGATTTTCGTTGTATTTTCGAATGTGGAAGGATCAGTTCTATGTCCTTCTAGAAATGGTGGAACAAAGCTGGAGAAATGTAACACTCAAATGAGAATGAATATTTTTTACCAAAGAAAGGCTCACAGTGTTATTAACAAGATTTGACAATTAGCAGAGCACAGTTGATGTCTTAATACATTTGACGAAATCCGGAAATGTTTCGGATGTGTTAGATTCCGCAATAACACGTCATCACAAGACACATCACAGCAATGTGAACACTAACTGAAATAAAGGGCTCGATTTTTTATAGTACACATGTTAACACGCCACGTAAGCATAGTATGCACGCAGTTTATGAGAATTTGCATAGAGTTATTGGTATATAAATCACGCGCAACTCAGTAGCGAGAAGGATTGTAGAGGTGTGCTACATTTTTGTATTGAAAAATTCTTATAGAAAACTTGGTATTGTATTTCACTACGTGGGGTAATAGGGTAAGTTAACACAATATTTAATTTGTTGGAGTACATTAAGGGTTAGTGTAAAATATCAGAGATAAAATTACTTTCGTTTTTTATGCCCTTTTTAATGTTGTGTTGTTTTGGAAGGTAATTCAGATCACGCGAATATATACGAAAGAAGCTAAGACTAACGCAATTATAATCCAGTGCCTTTGTAATGCAGTCAAAGCTGTAAATTAAGCATTAGAACGATTTCATGTGGTCCCATACACGACACTGAATGATAAATTAAGCTATCAGAAAATGATTTCACTATTGTAAGATTCCCCACTAAGGAAAGAATGAAGTATTTCTTTAGTAGAGCAGATAAAAAAATAGAGACCTTGTATAAGATGACCTTTCTCCGAAAAAAAGTGGGAGAGGGTGATACATTTTTTGTTTTCCCCGACACTAGATTCTGCAGAAATAGAAGAGGGGCAGATAGTTCAAACAGTGGTGCAACAAACTTTGTGACGTGGGAAATATATATAATTTTCTTTAATAATGAAGACTGCGATATTGAGTAAGTTTAATTAAGACATTTCAACATCAACAATCCGTCATTTATTATCCTGTTATAATTATATTTTGTCATATTGAAATATTCTTTATTAAATCTTCAATTAGTGATAGTTTTCACACATTCAGTTGTATGTACCAGATTTTAAATGTTATAATAATGTGCGATTGGATTCACCCCATCTACTGAGGTAACACCAATCAACAATAAAAGTTAAAAAAAAAAAAGAAAAAGAAGAAGAAGAAGTTAAAAACAATGGAGGTTATTTACATTCAGAAGACAGGATGCTGAGAAACAGAATTTACAAAATTAAATTGGCACTTTACTAGGAAGCAACCTTATATGGTTAATACTTAGGAAAATGAAAATTTTGGTCAGATTCACAGTACTCCCCAGAAAATTTTTAACTGCTTCTGACATAAAACGTGGCCAATGAGGGGCAGAATATATCAGTAAAATTTCAATGCTCTTTGAGGTAGTATTTAATTTCTCACAATCCCATTTTCACTTTTATAGCTGTAGCCTACCAAATACCAAGACCCTAAAACTGATACTAGCATCGAGTATCAAAGAATGAACTATGGCACTGATCCATCTCTACGTATACATAGGCCTACAACGTAGGCCTACCTATGATTCGTTTACAAAAATCGGCAATTTTTAAGTGGTAACTTTTTAAGTATAGCCCACCTATTAATGAGAAACTAAGATGCTTTCCTTTTAATTTTAAATCTCTAAAGTCTTGCTGTGTTCACTCAAGCATAATGAATTGGTTTAAAGAGGCTGGTAAATCCTTTGACGATAATCCTATTCCTCCACTAACCTGCCCTATGTAGCATCAGACTTAAAAACATAAAGTCCAAATTCGCAATGAAAAATAGCAACAATTCTGTAAGTATACACTGTATTTTCTCGAATACCCCGCACCCTCAAATAATCAGCGCACCCCAATTTTGAAAAATGAAAAAATAATTACAAAAAATAAAACTTTCATCAAATGTATTCACAACAAATTAAAAACAAACAAATACAGTTCAGCTAATAATAAATAAAGAAATTCCATTCTTGAAAAGGACGCACTTGAACCCATTATATGCGCATGCATTGCAAGCATGTCAGTTATCTTGCTTAAATGGCTGTTTACACGATATCCGGCAACATTAATAACATGCATCACAATTTCCACGTTCCTTCGCATTTTTTTATAATTTTAAGTTCTTCACTGCAAGTAAAGGATCGCGATCTCATCCCTTTAATGGTACTCATTTTCAGAATTGAAAATATAAGACACAAACTTTACACTTATCATACTTGAACTTTTACAGTCTGTACAAAAGAAACCAAATGACCTGGAAATGTACAAAAACTTACCCAGACATGTTCAAACATTTTTAACAAGAGCCAGAACAGATCACATAGTCAATCAATTGTACCTACACCGATTTCACATTTCTGATAATCCTAATTGTCTGTGTAATGATGAAGATATGGAACACATTCTTCTATACTGTCCATCCATAAACCACAAAAGAAGTAAATTAAACTCATCAATACTGGTTGCAGAAGACACAGCCCTGCAGTATATATTGACTACGCCCCATCTCTGGCTACTAGCAACAGGCATTTATAATGAACACCGATCAAAATACCCCTCATTTCTCGTGAAAAACAACAACTGAATAGACTACAGTGGACTATAGTGGACTTTATGGTCAGCAAACAGCTGGATACATTAAGAAGATTGATTGATACTTGAACTTGATTCTGACACATGTAGACCTACTGCTAATCCAAACGCTATTTAACAATGTTAACAACTGAAATACCAGTGCAGAAAGATAATGTCATGCGCTACAATCTTAAGAGTTGCACAGAAAGAAAATCAGGCAATGTTGCCAACTTCATTTCGAATAAGCCGCGCACTCTTATTTTCTACTTGTATATTCCAGGGGAAAAAAAGTGTGCGAGGTATTCGAGAAAATACAGTAATTAATTTATCTTAGTCAAAGGCTTTTCCGTCAATACTATGTGACAATTTTTGAAGTTGAACCTCCTTGCATGTCTTTCTTCTACTTTTATTATTCCAAATAGAAGCCTATTAATGTTTTCCTAAAAATAATTATATTTCGAGCATCATTCCCAAACAGACCGAAAAGATTTTGAATATGAAGAACTTCCGACCAATAGTTTAGGCCCAACTGTTTACAAAGAGATGATAAGGCTATGCCCAAAATCAAAAATGCTGAAAACAAGGGTTTTCGCGAATATCTGAAAAGTTCCTTTCCCCTCCCCTCCCGCTCCACATCACAATAAGCCTATTTTGTGTAATGATAAAGTAAAATTATAACAACAGCAATAACTAGCAACCTTTTTCTAACATGGTAACTACTGTAAGTAATGTGATATTGGCAATAAAATGTGATACAAGCTCTATGATACACTGTCAAAGATCATTGTAATTTGTAAGCAATGATAAAAGGGTGAATGCTGCAGCATATGAGAGATAATTTTCAAGGAGACACGCAATAAATTAACTAACTAAATTGCTAAATTAACTAACCAGCTTTCATTTAAACGTAACAGCTTCAAATGCATAATTTTTAGAAGGGCTGTTTCCTCAAGTGACTTTGAAGTGCACAGATATAAAGAGGTCCACACATGTGGAGTAATGGTTAGCGCGTCTAGCCGCGAAACCAGGTGGCCAGGGTTTGATTCCCAGTCGGGGCAAGTTACCTGGTTGAGGTTTTTCTGGGATTTTCCCTCAACCCAATATGAGCAAATGCTGGGTAACTTACGGTGCTGGATCCCGGACTCATTTCACTGGCATTATCACCTTCATCTCATTCAGATGCTAAATAACCTAAAATGTTGATAAAGCGTCGTAAAATAACCTACTAAATATATATATATATATATATATATATATATATATAGAGAGAGAGAGAGAGAGAGAGAGAGAGAGAGAGTTCCTATGAAAACCGCCCACTCCAACTTCTACCTAACAAAATCTGCTCGCCACCCAACAACAGATTTGCATGCTTCCTTATACAGACCACTCCACCCCTTACCGCTTATCCCCCTAAAGACAAGCGCTCCGCATTAAGCTGACAGAACATCACTACCTGGGACCAGTCTGCATAGGAGCTCTCTGTAGTAAGTATTTGCACAGTCTAATTCAGGCAATTACTATTATTTTTTTAATTATACTCATCAATTTGTATACAGAGTGCTATCTGCTATATGTTGCAAATATTTTCTTTCCAACAGTATTAAACAAGCATCTATTAAAGGCATCTATGAGAAAGTCGCATTTAGAAATGTTAAAGTTAATTCCGCAAATGACTACAAAAAAAGTAAATATTAGCCTACCTGAATTAAGCATTCAGGTCGTTAACATACTGTCGTTGCATTCCCTATCCATAATGGAAATTATAAAGTATATATTAAAGTAAATAATATTAATACCTGTAACCAAGAAATTCATGCACACAATACAAGAATAAAATGTGATTTTCACAGTAAAGAACATAAACTGGAACTTTACAATTAAACCTTCCATGGCAAAAGGTAAATTCTTCAACAAACTCTCAGAAGGAATTAAACATATAAAACAAGACCTTTAAAATAAAATCAGAAATTTCCTAATAACAGATGCATTCTAGTAAAAAAAAAATATGGATGACCATTTTTCTTTATACAGTAACTCCTTCATATTCACAGGGAATACATTCCAAAACCTACCATGGACGCGAAAGAGCAGATAATAGCAAACCCTTCAAATAGCCTATACCATAGGTAAGTTGCTAATGCAGTAAGTGTCTGGGAAATGAAAAGTAAATAGTGGGGATAATGGCACGAAGAAGTGTTGGTGACTGATATAAGCATAGTTTAGGAATACAGAGTGCAACTGAAGTCTACAGTTTCTATAAAACTTCAGATTAAGAAGCTAGGACCCAAAATGCGTAAAAAAAAAAGTCGCCGAGGTTAATCACAGATGCAGATTACGTAGATAAGTGGGAATTACTACGTAACTGAAGGCAAAATGTCTATTTGTTACTGTCCTATGTATTTTTAATATTTTGGTATTATTATTTCTGGTTATAATTTTTTTTAATTCTTTATAGTAACTAGGGATCTTAACTTATGACGGTTTATATTTGTGATATTATCTCATTTGTACGTATCTAATAATAGTATCTTGTGTATGTTCAGCTGACTTGTCCTACATTGATGTACTAGTAGGCCTATCAATCAACAGGATCAATAAATCAATATTATTATTTATTTGGGTGAAGGATGACTACTGTATCGTGAAAAAATCCAAATAAAAATTATTATTATTATTATTATGGTAATTCTGGAGGACGACCACTCTATGATTTTCCAACTTTTTTGGACGATTTTATGTTCGACTTTCGAAAGGTAATATAAAACAATTCTGGAAACATAATTTCGACTGTAACCTAACATAACCTATCACAATCTAAACTAATCTACCCTAACCTGACGTTAACTAATCCTAACCCAACCTAAACTAAGCTAACCTAACCAACTCCGATCACCGCCAAGCAGTACTTAAACATGCTATCACCCAAAACTACGTGCAACTTTAAAAATCAAAAACATGTAAAACCATAGTCTCCCCCCCGCCCGCAACAATCTACGCATATAAATGATGGGAATTTAATATAGAATAATTATACAGGCTCAGAACTTCTAAACTCCGTGGAGAGGCTTTTCTCCAGAATTATTATTATTATTTACGTCTGCTAGATGGGGCCGAAACAGGTCTACAGAGGCCTAATTCGTAAAGGATGATGATGATGATTATTATTATTTAGGTCACTAACAAACTGTATTGTCTATATACGTTTCTGTCGTTTATTCTCATTTGAGAAATCTGACAACACTTCCCTAATATATCTATATGCTTTCAGAGTAGGCCTATTTTCCGAAAAAGAATACTCTCAAAATGAGTACCAGTACTTCTCAAAGAATAATCTGTTCTATGCTAACGAGTTTTTTAAAACACAAATACCTAATCAAATAAATGATATATTCGAGCAAAAGAAACTGGCCACCCTATCCCATTATCTCCTGGTTTAGTTGCCTCATAAGTGGCGTCTTGTTGTTATCACTTGTGACGTTCAGACAATAAAAACAACACAATATTCGAACACATGCACTTCAAATAGGCCTACAATTTTTTTTTTCCGAAGCTGAAATGATTTTAAAAACATATATTAATATATCTTTAATATTTAAATGTCCAATTATACTGCATTAATGTATGAGCCCTAATTTAAAACCTCTAAGCGATAATGTTGCAAGGAACAGATGTGATGACATGAGCATGACCTTCAGCTGACGGATGTAGGTACAGTTATTGTCATACGGTAGCAAATTTCATTGAAATGGGTAATGAGGCCATGATGAATATATCAGCCCGACAGTGACATAAAATACTCGTCGCTTTCCATGCTAGTTTCTGCCTTCAGTTTTATTTTGTAACTGATATGTAAACTTCATTACGTATATTTATGGGAATTTTAATATATGATACATGTCACAAAGTTGCAATCTGATGTTATGCTAAAACATGAGCTCGCTGCTATTGTTTAACAATTCAAAGACTGAACGACGACGAAATCGACCAAGTTGCGTTTAATTTCTGGTAAAAAAAAAAAAAAAAAGGGAGAGGAACGAGCGGCAATTTTATAGATACGTGCCTTATTCAGTTGCATTATTAAAGTGAATTCGCCGACTTCATGATGGTAACTTAATTCAATTACGGACATTTCCCCAGAAACTATTCCAACTTAAAACTGAACTGTGACTTTTGTCACAAAGGATGACATTCAAATTTTGAGTGAACCAACAAGCCTATAAATCATTATGTGATGCTGATATTTCAGTAATGGTAAGTTATCATCCAAGTTGTTACGCTGTAGTACTGTCAGTCGAAAATTTGTAGATGGAAATACGTTAGCCTGACAACATAGCCCAGAGTACTAACATTCTGAAGTTTCAATAGTGCTTATATAACGCATAAATTTCTTTCAATAGTGCTTATATAACGCATAAATTTCTCAAAGTCTCTAGTGATTTGCTATTGTTTCAAAAACAGAATAGCAAGGTAAAAAAAAGGAAAAAGTATTCTTTCATGAAAAATTCTCTATGCGACTTCTACATGCAAAAGAAGTTGCATAGGAAATGACACCAATCATTTCATACAAACACACATCCACTCACGAAGAAAAAAAATATATATATATATATATATATATATATATACTTTATAGCCCTTCAGTTAATTATATTACTATTTTGTGTGCAGAGATTTCTACCATTCTTCGCTTTCTTTTTAAAACGAAATTGGCATTAGTTTCTTAATATGCAACTTATCGTTACATTTACCAACAATCATAGGACTATGTTCCTTTCACAGGTTAATTCGTGCAGCCATTATTAAGTTAACCGACATGGAAAAATGTTTCGTAGGTACTACCTGGTTTGTAATTTAAACCATTCTCAAGTTGCAGTCCTATGAGAAATGGAACAATGATTAACGAATTTTCATATTTTTCAAATACAAGCTCTGCTACATTTCAAAACTTCTGAAGGCAGCTCATTTTCTGTTGTTACTTATAGGTTACAGAACAGGATCTAACCTGAAGAATTAAATGGCTTTAGGCCTATAGTTACTCGAATTACATATTGTAATTTTGAAAATCACCTTAATCAAAGATAACTACTTAATCACAACTTTCTTTAGTATGATAATATTGGAAGTTCTTAAATATTTCTTGAATATTGTAGGCATTTAGTGTTGTGTATTTTTATGCCTGCTAAAAGACTACTGTAAAAAATATAAAACAATAATTTCATCCTAACAATATTCCTGTTAATTCTCTAACGTGAACACAATATGCCACTACATCCTCCCCAATCAGTAAATTGATTTAAACAACTTGATTTCCTTCATTAATAAACAAAGACTTCCAGAACCATACAATGTCAAATACAGATTATGAACAAAACGACTTTACACTCTACATTTCAAAGTATTCTCTCAGCCTGCTCTTAACTTTCATTACATAATGGTCTGGAACAATAATAAAACCTAGCAATCTGCATTAATTACGGCTCAATGCTATTTATGGTGCAATAACATTTAACTGCACTTAAATCATGATTTACATTTTGAGGTGTCCAAACCTCAAGATGTGACAAAATCAAACAAAACCTTAAAATTGACCTTTTGAAGATGTCGTTCCACAGCCTGGACGATTACGGTAGCATGCAAGATATTTTCTTCTGCAAGCATCGTTAACATGTTGATTAGTGGCTTGCTGTTCAGGGTGAGATCAGCTAACGATGACGCGTACTCTTCAGCTACCTCCTTCGCCACCTTGGACATTTTTACCATCGACGTCGACATGTTGTCTTCGCAGTTTTATCAAACCTTTCACACCACATTTAACTGCAAAAGAATGAACAAATTTCCGTTTAGCAACTTTTCACTATTTCACAACGAAGCCATTCACAAGGTCCAACGGAACTCGTAACAGCTTGGAAAATTGTACTGTTTTCAGCACACATATACACAACTATAAAATTACCTATTCCACTGAATTACGAACATTTTACAACTTGTTCCGAATAACAGTCAAAATGTAGCAGTCGAATCTAATTTTCCTTGTACTTGTATCACACTACATAGACACAGAACTCTACACTTCTGCGAATTCCTTAAAATGGCTACCTACGTTGCTATTCAACCTATTCACTGTGCAAGGCGAAATATTATTGGTCGATGGAAAATATAACAGGATATGGAACGATTATCTATCCAATCACGTCATAGCTTTCTTCAACAGAAACATGCGCATTTCCCGTGATACTGTAGTTCTCAAACGTTCCGACAGACGTCACTATGGAAGAGAGTTGTCTGCTTCTTGAGATATTTTGTAAAAATAATAAATAGGAGACATTTACTGTCAAGATCTAACTTTTTAATTATTTCCAGCCATCTTATAAGGTACTTAGAAGCCTTTTCATTTATTTTATTGATTAAAACGAAGTTATGTAGGGCAGATGGGCAAGGTTGAGCTGTCAAGGTGAAATGCTGAATGCACTGATTCACTTACAACCTTTCACTGTTAAATACTGATTTTACTATTATTTACAACTGTTTAATATTATGTACTTTCTGTAATGTTTTAGGTGGTATAATAAAACATCAAATGGAAGATTATAAGTTTTTATTTAAGGTTGTCCTAGTAGGAAATGCTGGTGTTGGGAAAACATGTTTGGTTAGAAGGTTCACACAGGTAAAGTCTTGACTTTACATGGAAAGTACTAGTCCTAGGTGTTAATTATTATAAGCATATATCTGAATACCACAATTATGTATTGCAGGGTCTCTTTCCTCCAGGACAAGGTGCTACAATTGGAGTTGATTTTATGATCAAAACTGTGGAGATAGACAATGAAAAAATCAAGGTATGGTAAGGATGTTTACAGTGTTAATGGATATTGAATAGTGACGTTTCATTAATGGAGTGGCAGAGTTGTGACACTAGAACTTGTTTACTCATGTGATCTTGTGAGGTTTGAATAAAATGGCAGCAGCCTTTCATTGAAGAGAAATAATTCAATAAAATGTTTAGGTTATCATGGAAGCGCGCCCATCTTCTGTTGCACAGTTCAGCATGTTTTACATGTAAAATCCTAGTTTTGTAACAGAATAGAAACATTGTATTCACTGTCATTATTGCTGGGTGATCTAGAGGATAATATTACATTGTATAGTTTCTGATTTCGTGCACTTCTTTTTGTAATTCTTACAAACAGTTACAAATCTGGGATACAGCAGGACAGGAGAGATTCCGATCCATCACACAAAGTTATTACCGTTCAGCTCATGCACTCATTTTGGTATATGACATCAGCTGTCAACCTACATTCGACTGTCTCCCGGACTGGCTACGGGAAATTGAAGAATATGCTAGCAGCAAAGTACTTAGGGTTTTAGTAGGTCAGTAAATTAGTAAATTAAGCGGTTTGTAGTATTACAATATGTATGTAAGCCTATTTGTACAAATTGTAAGTAAATTTGAAAATATCGACATAAAGACTTGCAAATTAACAGTAAAAGTCCATATTAGATGTATTTGAAATGATTGAAGTATGCAGACGATAATATGTCCTTCAATATTTTAGAATTATGTTTCTTACTAAATCTGTGGTATAAGTGGGAAGTATTCACACGCTTATTTTTTCTCGAATTGAAAGGTAACAAGATTGACAGAGAAGATCGTGAAATTCCAACCCATGTTGGAGAAGACTTTGCTCAGAGGCATAGTATGTATTATTTAGAAACATCTGCGAAAGAAGCAGAAAATGTCGAAAGACTGTTCATGGAGATAGCAGCAGAATTAATGGAGGTAAATATATATAAATTTAAATTTTAAGGCATAGGTCTACGTCTGTTTTCAGTGATGTCAAAAGTCCTAAATCCAATAATAATTATAAACAGAAATTTTTTTGTGTGTGTCTGTGCCTGCGTGCGTGCGATGCTCTGGATTTAGTGAATTCAGTACTCCAATACGATGGAGGTGTTTACTGAGGCTATCATGACCAATAATCAATCTAAACATGGCCACGGCAGATTTTCGAGGTAGATCAGCAATTAGTTTTGGATCTTTGAATGATTCTTTCCATTTTGAATTTTGATGTTTTGCCTGTTCACTGTAACTTATTCTTTTTATGACTCGCTTTATATTTTACTTTGGGATGCAACATTTTAATGAGCTGATTTGAACCATTTTCTTGAAGGACACCATGTTTTTAAGAGTTGGCGGTTGTACTGTCCTTTCTCAACCCCCTATATGAAAGGAGGACCACACCTGTCTTTGGTCAGTGGGTCCTTCGGACCTAGCCGGGAGGGTTTACTTGAGTCCACCGACCGTTCCCACCTCTGCTTCCTGTGGGACGCATCTCTATGCCATGACAGGCTAGCATAGATAATTACCTGTTGGTCCGCGGGAGATATTTCATTTCTCTCTTACCACTCATTTCTGAGAGGCATTCCCCGATCCGCCACCTGGGGACGCGCCCTCTAGGGGTTACAGGTTCCCCCGAGGGACAGAGGAATTGTACAAACATGTATAAATCAGACTTGTTCGCTGAATCTTTACACAAACTGGTAAAGATCGCAATATTGTCACACAGACTGTATTTATATCATCACCTCGCTCGTCTCAATTATTGATTTAATGGTGCAAGAATCGGAGTTGCATAAACATCTAATACATCCAGTACTGGACACTAGCTCTTGGTAATGGATGTAATAGCTATGGTTTCCTCTATTCTTGCCTTCCCTGGACATATCTCCAAAATGTTAGGTGGATTTGTGTAACTGTTTATGTAATTATCACTTAATTTTCCCCATGTACTCGCACATTCATGCCATACAACATGACTACTTTCTATTAAATTTGTCTGTTTTTATTCTAACAGCAAGCAAGAAGCAAAGAACTACCCAGGTACGACACCAATTCTCCAACAATAAATGGCCGAACTACAGTCATAGGAGATGGTGGTTGTTGCAGTAGAATGTCCTAACTGCTACAATTTGACTGAAATTAATTTAAGAAAATAAGTTCCAAGAAAAACAACAATGAAGTTGCCAGTCAAATATACAAGTCTCTAGCCAAGATTAATCTTACAGTGCATTTTGCTATGTAATATTAATCTTGGTTGCGTTTCGTTTCTGTGTCTTAATTTAAGACAAGCAAGATGTGTAAAGGTACCTTTTTAAGAAAATATTTTGTATTTTTACAACTTTCTCAGTCTCCTGTGTCATAACGTTATGCTTCAGCAGGATACTTACAGCTTCTGTGATGAGTTTATATGTAAATATCGTAACAAACTGATATTTACTTACTAAATATTACGTGAAGCTTTATTTAATCTCTTCCTGATAAAAGAAGATATAGTGTATACAGAAAATACACAAATCGAGATTCCTCTAACTGTACAGCAGGTAACAGTTTTTAAAAATGAACTTACTTGATGCACAATTAAATATGTACATACATGTGCCAAATTCTGCTGGGTTATTGTGTTCAATAAATTCACAGTGAGATGATAGTGGTAACAAATTTCTCTTATTTCTTTCAAAACTTGGTGACTGGTTAGTTTTCCATTGTCTTACATATGTTCAATAAGATGTTCCTTGAAAATGCTAGTCTGACAGCTTGAAAATTCATTATGTTATGAAAATAATTAGCACTAATTTTCAGGTAGGCCAGAAATGGGCAGTAAATTTTGCCTGGAACACTACCATTCAGAGACAAGATTCTGTCATGTGCCGTAATGTCACGACAATCCAAACTTTACTTCCTTTCAAAATAAATCTTGCTAAGAATTTTTATCGCATTTCCCTTGGGTGGATTTGAGACAAGTAACCTCAGATCTCCACCAACACTAAACATGGTAGCCCCTCTACTGAAGAGAATGACCCCATCAGTTTGTTAAATGATACGACATTTTCTTAAAAATGACTTTCTTTCATTACCTACATTTTACATTTTGATATGTAAAATTTATAAATGCTAGATATTTAATTTTGTCGAGCTATAGTCATTGTTAAAAGCAGTAACGTGCGTACTAAAGTAAAGGTTAATGTAACTAGAAGATTGAAATATTCCATATGTAACAGAATTGTAGAGACCAAAGACAAAACTAAATGATAATACACCATATTATCTTTTCCTGTCTGTCTGGTGCAAGACAACCTCACTATTAAACTGCCATCAAGAGAAATGAATTGCATCTGTATGGGTGACTCCACCCCCTCAAAATAGAATTTTTCATACCGTTAGGCTATCAAGAATATCAACTAGGGTCACTAGCTATCCCACATTTTACTGAATAACTACGTATTTCGCGTTATTTTATTGCGATATTCGGCCCTCATTTTTTTTTAGTTTTTCCCACATTTTTTACGTCATATAAAATAATAATTACTAGGTATTACTATTATATATTCCTTTATGCTGGACCATACCGAAATGTAGTAATTATACACCTGGTAGCAGTCCTTTAATGCATGTCATTAAAGTACACCTATTCATTAAAGTTCAGGTTTTCGATTATTCTCGGATATGCAATCGAAAGACAACTAGCAAAACGTCATGCAGGCTGGAAATCCAATACTGTCGCAGAAGGTTATGTTCTGTTACTATAATAATTAGCGTTAATTGTAAATAATATTCAAATAAATTCAATTTGTCATCTCGTTTTTCAATGTCGAATTCAAGTTCAAGGTTATATCAAGTTTAACGTTTAGATTATATCAAGGTCGTCGACATTCGTTGCCTGGAAAAAAATCAATACTTTCGCGTCTGCGCACATCTCACAATTTACGAGATTGCACAAGGTCAGTTCGCTCCCCAGTCACATAACCACAACATGAATACTTTCAAATTTCAAATTAGAAATATGGTCGAGCATAAAAAGTCGTTTCATAAACATCCTCGCATCTTAATTATTATCATTATAGGCTCGTTGCATAATGTACTATTATTACAAGTTTTTGGTATTAAAGAAATTTTATTTAGTTTGTATTATGAAGCATTATTTATTAGTTTGGTAACCACACAGGACTCGATTAGAAAATAAATATACAAAAAATGTAAAACTTTCATAATGGACGTTAATATTTACTTACAATATCTGTATACACGTGTCAGACATTAAATTCCTATTAATGAAATGTCTTTCTATTGAAAATTTTCATAGTTGCAGATATAATTATAATATACAATTATGTCAAGTTTTGTGTAAAAATATGTCTGCGTGAAATTTTGTCGATTTCCTGACCCTTATCCCTACAATAAAACAGTTGGCAATCCTAGAGCCACAATGGAAAAAGTCAAGTAACCCAGATATTAACAGTTGACGAGCAAATTATGTTTATTTCTTTAATCTGGTATAACAGAGCAGTATCATTAAACCCAAAATGAACCAAAAACAATTTCATATGTCTATGTGACTTTCTGTTAATGTGGCAGAGAGAAAATATTTTCACTGTTATAATTAAATATACATACAATGTTCTCCTACTTCCAGACATTGTATAATAAAATTTTATTTCTTCATACATCATCTTAGAATTTTAGATGTTACTGAACTGCAGGCAAGGTTCATGCGTAAACTGTTTATGGCCTTACATTTATAATTTGCACTGCTTTGTAATTGAATTTTCTAAGAAAAGATATATGAATGCCTTTATTTTCAACTGTGAAATTACTAATTTTATTGAAGATGATGATCCAATTAAATTTGGCATTGGGGTGAAACTTCGTAAAATGGTTTAGCAACACAAGTTCTTATATTGTTTTAAGTAATTACAAGATTTATGAAATTATAATTTAAAATTGTGACAAAATATTGTATTCTTGCGTGTTTTATTTTTATGGAACTTATAATAATTTCAATTTTGTAACACAGTTCCGTTTGCAAAATTGAATAAGAGTAAGAAACTTCTTTTTATTCTAGCATTTGCGTAAGAATGATTTGCAACATGATAAAATAATTACTTTAAACAATGCGTCAGCCTGTCTCACGTGAAGCATCTGAGTTGTGGGAATCAAGATTTGTCAAGTTTTCATTTGGACACACTGTATTTCAGCTGTTATGCTTGTTCTCTTAACATTTAGGCAGCTTTATTGTTGTGTTAACCTTATTTATACCAGTGAATTGATATTATGAATGACAAATGAGGTCAGGAATACAATTATTTTGCCTACTGTCCCAAAGCCAGAGTTTGTAAATATTGTTAAGTCTGATAAAGCAGCTACGTCCAGTTTGAATAGTGTTGCGGTTCTTGTAGGAACATTTTCTTATGAACAAGTTCAGTTTTGACAAGAAAGCAACTGTCGCAGCTTGTGCCGAACAAGAAAACTATTTGAAGAAGGTTCTGATTGGTGAAAGGAACTCTTCCATAGTGAAGAAGCGAAAATGGAAATGATTTAGCTAGAGGTAAATACAAATGCCTGATTATTCTGTAATCGTTTGAAGCATAATGATGATTTAACCAGGCTTACTACCTCTATCCTTATCTCTCTTAATGTGTCGGCAAAAAAAATTAGAACTGTTACACATCAAGTAAAATATTAGATATGGCTGCACTAAGTAATATATCGAGTTATTAACACCATACTTCTTTAAGAAAACACATTCCAATATTGTTTGTAACTCTTTTTACATGTTATATACTGTAGTGTTTTTATTATCACAGCTGGACTTATATAATTTATTTCTGTGATAGTGGCAATACTGTAACATGTTTTTCTTTAGCTTTTAATGAAAGTGTTGATGTTTTAACTGCATTGTATATAGAATTTTTTGAGACGCAATTGGCACATAATTAGATTGTTTGACAAATAGGAAGAGGCTACAGTTTGATCATATTTATATATCTATGATTATTATTATGAGCTTCAAGGTACAGTTTATTTTGTTGCATTAACAGTGGGACTAATGTTACTGTATGTGATCTCATGTGAATATTATTTCTATTAAATTATGGTACCACTGAAGGAATGTAGAACATGCGTGATACATTCCAAAATTGTTCATTCAAATCGAAGCTTTTGTAGCACAAGACTTTGTGTAAACGAATTATCAAACTTCTTAGATGCAGTGTTTGAGCTTGGAAAAGTCATTCTTTGTTATTTGGTGGTCGGAAATTGTTTACTTTCTCACGTACAACACTAAGATGTAAGGAATATAGTTGAGCATTCCCAGTTAACAAAGAAAAGATAGAATTCAGAAAAAAATGGATATTCTGCCATGTCTTGTTCATGTAAGATCTCTAACATTTAGGAACTTCATACTGGTTCAGCCCCGAAGATGGAACCTTTGTGCATTCCAAAACATTGCAGATGTTAAGTCTCAGCTCACAGTGGAACATCCAAAGTCATCTTCTGAACACAATCACTGTTGAAGCCTAAAATCTCAAAAAGAAAAAAAAGGAGAGGGAGAATTTAATTTTCAGCTTTCTCCTTCTATAATGTTATTTCATATGAAACGACGAAAATTGGAGTGAGATAAGTGGCCAACAAGCTTGGAGCTCACATAACACTTTCACTGAGCTCCAGTTTCCTTTGCAATTACGCGCTTTAGCGTACTTTTTAAATGTTCCTCCTCCCATTTCCCCCATTTATTCATTCATATTACCTGGGTAGCACAGTCGGTATAGTGCTGGACTCCTGTGCTCGAGGTTGCGGGTTCGATGCGAGCCCAGGTCAATAACATTTAAGTGTGCTTAAATGCGATAGGCTCGTGTCAGTAGATTTATTGGCATGTAAAAGAACTTATGTGGGACAAAATTCCGGCACACCGACAATGCTGATATAGCCTCAGCAGTTGCGAGCATCATTAAATAAATCATAATTAAAAAATGTTTCATTTATATTAGATAGTAATAAATGATTGAATCATAATAGAAAACATGACAGCTAATAAGCTGTGAAGAACATGAAAGACACTTTGAAACAGTATACCAAAAGAAAGCAGTATATTGTTTAGGAACAGATCTGCATAAAATTAGCCACCAGATTGCATCTTCCACTATAATTCTGACATCAAACTGAAGAAGAATCACTGCCTTCAATACCCAGTCATCAAGCCAAAACAAGAATACTGGTCAATCTTTCAAAGATGTAGGTATATAGGATGCAAGACGAGATAATCGATAATACCTAAAATCATTATATCTAGGAAGGGAGAGGCCAAAAATAAATTTAAATTCTACTTTTGTAAATAACGGGTTTATTTTCATTTTGAAGATAAAATAAATATATATAGTGGATGGAAAAGAAAGGCTGTGAGTAAGAAAACAGTGGCTAAATGATACAACTACTGCCAATAGAGATCAATTTATAATGAAGCAATTGCAAAAATAGCAAATATAATTAGTATAGTAAAAATAAAAGCTAGAGAGACTTTATGAAATCCCTAATACACCTTCTGTCACAGTTTTGAAAAGTTTTAAAGCAGTGGTCATCAGAACACTGCACTCTCGGGCTAGCGTCTCTTACCTGCAGGTCTCTTACAGCACCAGCATGCATTCGTGGCTGCTGTCGGGTATGCTTGATTGTGCATGTCGCCATGTACTGCTTACCCTTAACCCATTTCAGCGAGTGCTAATGACCACTATTTTAAAGCATTGGAAGGACACTTTTTTTTTAACAAATTATCAGAAGTCTTAGTCAGATACACTCAGATATCGGGAAAGAAAAAATTATATTCAACAAAATAATATCCGTCATACAACATCCCATTCTTATCCCTATATACACATAATCATCATGAATTAATTACACTTGGCAATCAATGAACAGAGGAGGCCAAGGCTCGATTGCGGGCTGTGGTGCCATAGTAGAAGAAGAAGAAGAATCAATGAACTGAAAAATACAGCTACTGGTAATGGTGAAGTTTACAGTCAAATGTTGTGCTACTTATCTGAATCAATGTTGATAATATTCAAATAATTGAATTTGCTCGGTCGATAGGTAAATATCGAGAGAAATGGAAAACTGATATACTTATCCGATTTCTCATATCTATAAGGACGTTAACATCCTGTTTAGGCAAACTAATAGAAAGAGTAAACAAAGACAGACTGATGGAGAGACTAGAATCTCACAATTGTCGAGTTATAAACAGTTTGAATTTTGTGCTCAAACAAGTACAATAGATGCTGTATTACATTTTACAGAATCTAGGATTTTCAAAAGGCGAAACAACTATACCAAAAACCATGACTTTTAATGTAGCTTTTGAAATGGTCTCTCCAGCCAGTCTAGTTTTGCAATGCCAAAATTGGAATTAAGAAGTAATATGTTATGGCTGATACAAGATTTCATTCAAAAGAGACAGATACCAAGTCTTACAAAATAATAGTTTTTTTTTTTCTCATAAGTACACCCAGCAATGAAATATCTCAAGGATTTGGTCTGAGCCCTATACTGTTTAACATTATGATGTACGATATCATTAATGAAATAACACCTCACTCTTCCACAACTATATGCCGGCAACATCATCATGTGATCATCACACCCTGCTGAAGCTATAGAAGATGTTCCAGAGGCTTTAAACAAGCTATTTCCATGTACAACTAAATGGATTCTAACGATTGTAAAATCTAAAACAGAATACATATTCAAAAAAAAAAACTATAAACCAATTCTAACCCTACAAAATACTTCTTTAAACTACAACAGTTCACTAAAAATCCTCGGAGTTACCCTAGATAAAAAACTTTACTAGAAATAAGACACTATTATTATACAATGAACAAAAAGGTTAAAGCTATTGAATATTGTAGCTGGTCTAACATGGGGTGCAAATACAATAACACTGAAACAGTTTTATATAACATTCATAAGATCCAAGATTATACATGCCAGCGAGGTCTGAGGAGCAGCTACAAACCACATCTGAAAAAGTTAGATCTTCTTCAAAATGCTACATTACGAATTAGCCTTGAATGTCCAAAGACCATACCTATGCAACCATTGGAAGTACAATTAAATTCTTTCCTTTAAGATTATACATACAACAAAAATCAATATCAACTAGGTAGCCTACCTAAAAAGTCTAACACTATCTTCTAACTCCAACCCACCAGCCAATAAGACACCCAATTCTGCTTTACCACGGCAATCATTTAGATATTTAATCAGCCAGATGACAAAGATGCCTAATATCAACCACTATAAAATTATGCCGGTCAATTGACCTTCCCCATGAAAATGGATAAACCCAAGAACATTTGTGAACAACATATGGAATAATCTCAACAAAATAGAAAATATCTCTCTCTTCAAATGGGCTTCCATGGAAAAACTATTTTGGGACACTAATAAATGTGCACAGGCCAAATAGAAATGATCAGGACGATATTCAAATATAAACTGCCGAGCCATTTATACCTGAACCCATACATTCCAAAGTCAAAAATTCGATAGAAAAGCTGAAAAAGTACAAGTCTTCAGGTATCAATCAAATTCCAGCAGAATTAATACAAGAGGGTGGAAATGCATTATTTAGTGAAATTTATAAACTTGTACTTGCTGTATGGGAAAAGGAAATTGTATCAGAACAATGGAAGGAGTCCATAATTGTACCTATTTTTAAGGAGGGAAAAAGACTAACTGTAGTAACTTTCGAGGAGTATCACTTTTATTGACGTCGTACAAAATGTCCAATATTCTTTTGAAAAGATTAACTCCTTATGTAGATAAAATTATTGGGGATCATCAGTGTGGTTTTAGGCATAATAGATCGACTATTGATCAGATTTTTTATATTCGACAAATATTGGAGAAAAAATTGTTATATAAGGGCACAGTACATCAATTATTCATAGATTTAAAAAAGGCATATGACTCAGTTAAGAAAGAAGTTTTATAAAATATTCTTATTGAATTTGGTATTCCCAAGAAGCAAGTGCGATTATAGCTCGCGCAAGAAACGATTACTGAAAAGCAATGGTGGCGTTGCTGTCTGTTTTGACGTGTGTATGTAGGCACGCCAGGGGGCGAGAGGTGTGGGCCTATGGAAGTACTGTCTCTTCCAAGAAGATGAATAGATGAGGACATCGCTGTCGAAATAACGAATGTAGCAAGAGAAAAATTCGAAGCTAATTAAACGCGCAACATATGTTTATGAATGAAATAATACCGTGCGATACAAGACATGTATTCACATGCAATGGAACAAACAAAGGTCGTAATGTAACTATCACAATGCAAGACTGATTCTATTGATGTCATTTCTCTTCTGACTGTACTCTTGAATATCATTCAAGCTATCTCGTGACCTTTCCTGTTGCCCGCTCTTCCTTATCCCAGCGTTTCATTCGCATTCCTTCCGTCGGTATTCCCTGCTTGCGAGACCTATAATTAAAATGTGTAAAACAAATCCCTGCACATTGCAGAGTGAGAGGTAATGAGGCAGCTGATTTCTTGACCAAGAAGGGTAGCAAAATTATTCCACAGTCATCTTTACCTGTATCTTACAACTCTATTAAAAGAATTTAAAACCTGGTGTGCATACCTCTAGAAAGGAAAGAAATTGTATTATTTGAAAAAGTATCTGCAGCCAATTCGTGGATCATCAAGTCTGAAAGGAGAGAAATGCTAAAAATGATTGCGATGGTGAAACCAGTACGTTTTCTCCCTGGTCGCTTTACAGGCACAACCCACTGTAGATACTGCGGTGAATATGAAACTTTACCACATGTGCTTGGGAGTTGCGTACAGAGAGAAGTACTCAATAAAACATCGCAACACCATACATTCTATGATCGCAGATGTGCTCTGATCCAAAAGTTTAGAAGTCCACAAGGAAGTTAATTGTATTGCTGATGGTGGGAGCAATCATCATAGGATCGATACCATAGCTATAAATAGAAATAAAGAAACATCCGAAAATAATTAATCCTATGATCAGGTTTGAAATCTCAGCCACTCAACCATCTGAGGTAAACAAAGAGAAAAAGAAAATGTACGAGCCACAATTCTGTTCCCATCAGTCAAATACAACATTGAAAATGTCACAGTTACCGGTGTGTTCTTTGGAATGGGAGGCACCATTCCGAAAACCTTTATAAAGTGGAGGGAAAAATACAAGCTGAAGAGTAAACTTCAAGATGCTAACATCACCACCATAATGAATTATCCGTAGCAATATTTCGCTAGCATTTTTATGGTGTACACTCTATTTAAATTGTACTAGGCCTCTTTTTTTTTTATGTCTTAATTTTTTGTTGGAAACCTGTTTATATTTTGATTTTAAATTTTATTGTGAGCTACTCTGTCTTGCAAGGCAAACGCAATATGTTGGGTCAGAATAATAAATGAGATTAGAATGTAGCAATTTAATAAAAAAATTATAAAGAAATTGGAGATATTATGTTAAGTACATCACTATCCAACTTTTACTCAGTTTGCAGTCTTCTTGCTAAATATTGGAGTGCAAGAGAACAAATGACATCGTCAACTATTCAACATTAGATACCAACCAACAATGTTAAAACATTATATATGCACAAGTATAATTATACATGTCCCGCGCCGTGGCATCGCGGTCTTAGGCATCCCGCCTAGGACTCGCATTACAGAATGCGCGCTGGTTCGAGTCCTCATGGGGGAAGAAATTTTCTCATGAAATTTCGGCCAGTGTATGGGACTGGTGCCCACCCAGCATCATGATGCACTTGGGGAGCTACGATAGGTAGCGAAATCCAGTTGTGAATACCAGCTATAATGGCTGTGGGGATCATCGTGCTAACCACACAATACCTCCATTCTGGTTGGATGATCGTCCACCTCTGCTTCGGCATGTGGGCGTGAGGCCAGCAGCTGGCTGGTCGGTCTAGGCCCTTCACGGGTTGTAGTGCCACGGATTATTATTATATAATTATACGCTTGTCATCTAAATTATGTATTTTCAAAAACATAAGTTATCAGACACTTAAAATACATACTAATATAATAAAATATTAAGTTTAAATTTATTGTCGATTGTGAGGGAAAGATCGATAAAATTTAGGAGTTGATTAAATCATAGAAGTTTGATGGGTTCTAAGATATGAGAGTTTCTTTTTGAATGATTAATTTTGAGATATGTATTCTGTATGGTGGCATTTTATCTAGCTTTAGATGAAATGTTTTCTTTTGTGGCTGTTATTAGTATTTGTAGTTCAGAATAACGTGTTTAAGTATGTTAGATTTTAGATATGCTTAAGAAGTTCTCATCTAGAAATCATGCAGATAATGTAGCCTATAGAGCTAATAAAAACAGGAAATCTTATCATTTAATGATAATCATATAAGTTATTATATATTTGTTCATATCAGCTTGTCAACAGTTCTGAATGACCTGGCATATGTTGTTTAAATTTAATTAGAGCTGTAAATTTACCAACAATTTTTAAGTTGTAATACCTGTTTTATTTACTTAGAGATCATGCCTATTTTAACTGTACCGTAAGCTTAATTAATGGTACAGAGCAATAAAAAGAATTTAAAATTATATAGGCTTCAGCATTGCTAAAAGTGTGCATATATTCCCACCAGTAAGAACATTTAAAGCCTTAATTCATTCAGTCTTTTCAGTAGTCATAAATAGTATCTGTTCCACTGACTCGTCTTCCTTAACCTCACTCACGTTATAGTAGGGAAGTAAAATTTAAGACCTGCGAAGTTAAGTAACAAGTTTTGCAAACAGAGCTTATTTCTGCGTTCATCATTTATCTTTCAAAGCGGTTGACATATATTTAAAAAAAAATCCACTAGTCAAATGAGAATTTTATATTTGCTGATACATTAAATTACAACATATGCCAGGGCATTATGTGGTTAAAACTGGTGAATTGAACTCTGAAATTAAGCGCTATCATTGTTATCTACATATGTGTTGTTGTGTTTCCTTTATTGTTACTGCATACCATGATGGAGAAATATTCACCAGAAAAATGGCGGTTTGTAATAGTGGTTGCACAATACCTGGTACCATAGATGCTGGATTAGCCACTTTATAGCAGTTCCTTCATACACTAGCTTTCTTTGAATCCTACTGTGATCTCAAGAATTAGTAGTCGAAGCACTTAGTAAATCTGAATTAAAGATCCAAAATGATTGTGCTTTGTTCCATAAAGTTCAAATAAAGGCCTTGCTTATTTTTATGAGAGAGGAAGCTATTGCCACTTGATTAATTATGGTTGAGATCATAATTTGACTGAAATTCGCGTATAAGTTTTGATTTATTTTAATTTGGTATGAATGTAATACCAGGTATGGAAAGTTTGCAGCACCTTTTTGCCAAACTAGACCACTGCTATTATGTTTTACCAACTATTGTATTGTTAATGTATTAGCATTTTACTTTAATATGAAGTTTAGTATCTAATAGATTCCATTTTGAATCTTGCGTACACCACTTTTAACACTTGAATATAATTAATTGATGAACTAGTGGACTTACTCGTGTTAAATATGTAATATTTGTCCGGCTTACAGCTGTTTCAGTGCTTCACGCACCATCATCAGAGCCTACTAGATCGCGGCATCATCTCGAACTTCTCTGCCTGTTAAGAGGGTATTCATGTTATTGTATATATGGTTAGTATTGGTTATGTGATCGGCGTATGTAGATGTATTGTGTCCTCTGGTTATAGTTTTAATGTGTTCTTTGTAGCATGTTTGGAATGATCTGCCTGTCTGTCCTATGTAGAACTTGTCGCAACTATTACATGTGAGTTTGTATACACCTGTGTGGTCGTATTTATTTGTTTGTGTTTTTTGTGTGTTGAGATGTCTTTGTAGTGTGTTTTCTGTTCTGTATGTTATGTTGTATTTCTGTTTTCTGAATGAAGAACACAAGACATACATCACACTAACATATGAAAACAAAAGCACACATAAGATCGCATCTTCATTCAGAAAACAGAAATACAACATAACATACAGGACAGAAAACACACTACAAAGACATCTCAACACACTAAAAACACAAACAAATAAATACGACCACACAGGTGTATACAAACTCACATGTAATAGTTGCGACAAATTCTACATAGGACAGACAGGCAGATCATTCCAAACACGCTACAAAGAACACATTAAAGCTATAACCAGAGGACACAATACATCTACATACGCCGATCACATAACGAATACTAACCATACATTCAATAACATAAATACGGACATGGAAATCCTACACACACAACCCAAGAACCAAAAACTCAACACACTAGAACAATACGAAATATACAAACACACTAAAACACACCCCGATCAAATCCTCAGTACACAGATCAATTTCAGTACACACACACTATTCGACTCCACACTTCAACACCTTCAAACAATAAAACACACCCTCTTAACAGGCAGAGAAGTTCGAGATGACGCCACGATCTAGTAGGCTCTGATGATGGTGCGTGAAGCACTGAAACAGCTGTAAGCCGGACAAATATTACATATTTAACACGAGTAAGTCCACTAGTTCATCAATTAATTTTAATAGATTTTTTAACGCATTTAAAGCCACATATTATACTTTAATACCTTCACATTAATCTTTCAGGAGAGCAGGATTTCTTTCTTCCCCCTCCCCCTCATATTTTGCATATTAATACATGGCAGCTATTTGCAGTATTCACATATTGTGATACTAGATCTCTTTTATTACGTTAGTTTAATATGTCCCATATAAAATAATTCCTCAAATTAGATTTAAATTAAACCGAGCTGATTAATTATTTTATAAAGGATTATGACATTTTAAACAAACTGAACATTAAGAGATCTAACACACATTAGCAAGCACCAATTCTATAAATGTTTAATTATTTGTAATTGATTTTCGGGATCTTAAGTTGATGTGACACAGAAAGTAAAATTTGAAGCATTTGAAGAATATTCTACTCAGTCGAAATTAGTCTGTGTTTAGTTAAGATCTTTGGTTTTTAAGAAGTGCACCCAAAAGTAAAATTTTGTGTTCAATTAAATTATTAAAAATTGATGTACTTATTCATGTCATTAACACATCTGTAAATATAACGAACACTGTTTCAAGGCAAAATCTTAAAATTCTGTGCTGTATATTGAAAGCCAAAATTGACTATTAAAAATAGAATTCTGTGGATGTTCTGAAAATTCTTTCAGCTAGATTGGTGTTTGTAGGCACATTTTTTAAACTTGGCCTCTGGTCACCCCTTATTTAAATTTTGAAATTTAAAAGTGTTTGTATATCCCTGGAATGTATTTTTGTACTTAATATAATGTGAATTACACATCATTTTTTGAGTGTTGCATTTGCAAACTGTGTCCAATGTATGGTCTCTGTTTCTGGGATATAACCCATTCCCAAATACAGAGAACATACATTGCATATCTTTACTTCCTTGGAAAACATCAAGGTTATCATTGTAGTACTATTGTATCATGAATGTTCACAAATGCACCTATATTAGAAATGGGCAGATTATCTTGCTTTATATGCAGTATATCATATGTGTTTTTGAGTTTTACAAAATCAGAATAAAAATTTGCATTGCAGATATATGGATACTGATTTTAAAATCTCCTTACATACTTTTCTCTCTTCATTAAGGAGCAAAGCAGTAATTTTAGAACTTAATTACTCTTCATTTGTGATAGTGAAAATTCTCGAACACAGATCCTACCAGAGTTTGGTACCTTTAATTCTCATACACAAAAATTTCCCTTATCCATAAAAATTTAAGAGATAAAATAATTTGCCCATTCCTAACATAAATCACACTGACATTATGCACCTTTCTTTACTGGTCCATCCTGACAATATGAGAGCTGTAAATATGCAATAATTTTGTGTGTTCATAATCAATCAAAAGTTTATAGGTGCTTTTGAAAAGTAGCTTCATTTATTTACTTTTTATTTTATAATAATAACTGCCTAGTGTCGAATTAAATTCGGTAAATAAAAGTGGATGTAACTATTCTAGATTTTTACAGCAATATTACTTTGTTCACTTGGATTCTTGTACCAACTTACGTCAGAAGAACATAAAATTCTCCATTTCAAAGTAGAAGAAGAGAACCATAATAGGAGATGATGTGTGAAATGCGAAGTAACAGTCTAAATCAGAATTTAGTGATTATTGTTCCAAACTCTATAGAAAAAAAATATATATATATATATATATATATATATATATATATATATATAATATACATAGTCACAAGATAACTAGAGTAGTGTGACTTTGAAGTTAGTATTTTAAAAAAATGTATCAAATATACCCATTTCTAACTTCTTAGATTATAAAATTAACAGTTTTTTTTTTAAACATATTATAGAACTGCATTTACATTATCCCAGTTTAACATCAAAATCATATAACTAGAGTAGTGTGGCTTTTAAAGATTTTCAGAGACACATATAACATGAGTGTATGCCCAATTATTCAGACCCATATAACCAGTTTTATTTCTTAGCACTGTAAATTGTGTTCACATTATCTCAATTTAACTTCTACTATGAAGATGGAGGTATTTTATTTCTCCAAAGAGTTGTGAAATTTCTTTCAACAAGGCTATTAAAAGATCCACTGTTACTTATTAATGTATAATTTCGTATTTCAATTAATTTTTTTATATATTGACTGGTGCAATTATGTTACATCTTCTTTTGAAAGGACTAAAAGTGATAGAAATGCACAATCTGATTGAAATAAACTTAATACAGCTACATCACTAATTGCCAAAGGTATCAAACTGTTTAATATGGTCACATGGAACCGGTCACAAAAAAAAAAAAAGATGAATGTATTGGAATTATATTCCATTGTACAAACATATGCAAGAGGCGAAGAATGTGCGTTCTTAGCGAGCAAGATTATTTCGAGGACAGTTATAGCATGTAGTAGAAACTTAGTCTAGAATGACTAGATTAAAAAAATTGTAAATCCAGAAAACTAAATACTCATGTAGAAACTAAGAATTTTTAGTTATTAATGTGCTATTCCTCTTAAAATAAAATTTAATTCAAATTACTTTTAAACGAGAATTTCGTTCAGGTAGGGCAATTTAATATTTTTTTTTTTTAAGTTCTTACTTATCTGATAGTGCTCAACAATCTGAAGTAGGCCTATACTTCACACTGGTCTAGGCATGAAATTTTCCTTATCCAAAATTAATCTTCGTTAATAAATTAGACGCACTCGTTTTTATTAAAAAAATTAAAATATTAAATTTCATTATGACATACATTGTATATAAAAATATTCAAAAGCTTGATTGTTATTTTTATTTGTATTAGATTTGTTGTTTAAAGTGAGGTAATAAATCGAAAAGTTCATTAATAGAACATGAATTTTGATGACATGTCATCTACTTACTGATACATCACAAGAAATGTCCATTATGTACTTAAATTCTGTTCTGTTCAACGTATAGTTTATTGGTTATCTTTGGTAATTTTGCATTTCCAACTAATTCGTTCCTATCTGCGTCATTTTGTAGTCATACTCTGGGAATTAATGTTAATTTTTAGGTTATTTTTCTTACATTGCACCATTGGCTACTGTCAGTTATTTATGTATCGCTGATATAATCAGTGTTCAAGGCAAACAAATGTGTTAATGTTGCCAAGAGAATTACATGTATTGGAAGAAAGAAAAAGAAATTTAAATTAATTCTTAATTAGAATGGACGAATATAATTAATCACTTATTTTATGTTATTATTTGTGTTAACTTTTATAAAATTAAGTTTCTAACATGTGAGAGATTACATGCATAATGTCCTTACCACTACAGTGAATAATTGAGAATTTTCAAGTTTTTCTTCTTATTTTTAATGTAAATTTGAAGTTTGGAAGTTTCCTAGTACCTGGTACTCGTTACATAAGCTATTAAGTCAGCCATTGTTGTATAATCATAAAAGATGTATATTTTCCCTGGACCAAAAATATATTGCAAACTGACTAGAATCACATCTAGTAACAAACTATTAAAATTATTTTCAGAAGGGTTCCACTGTGTAAACACAAAAACAACCTATGTAACGAGTACCGGGTACTAGGAAACTACTTGAAGTTTTAATAATAATTCTTGTTATTTTATAACATTTTAGTGCTTAGGTCATAAAAATCCAAACTCAGTTCATTGCATTTTTGTGACCGATAAGATTTTTAATTGTTTACTACCTTACGTCATTTAATTACAAATAATTTTGCATTGCACAAAATTTAAAAACACTATCTTTAAAAGTTAATTGCAATTAATAAACTGATTAAACTCGACCAATGTTACATGCAAAAATATAACTGACAGTAACAGTACATTAAAATAGTTGATCCATCTTTTCGAGGTATTATGCCACAAAATAAAATGAGCTTGGAAATTAAATACAGTAGAACCCCGATTATCCGTCACCCTATTAACCGATTGCTAGATTATCCGACTATTTCTCTCTCTCTCTTTTTTTTTTTTTTTTTTTTTTTGCAGACACATTTATAATCTGTCTTCTTCATATGTATGAATGTATGAAGTACTACTATGTTATATTAGTACCAGTACGTATTTTTCTTACTTACTTACAAATGGCTTTTAAGGAACCCGAAGGTTCATTGCCGCCCTCACATAAGCCCGCCATCGGTCCCTATCCTGTGCAAGATTAATCCAGTTTCTAGAGTATGTTATTACAAACCTTGACACTTACACAGTATGATCTGCTGTTAGAGTTGCCATACTGTAAAATTTCTATATAAAATATATTCCATGAGTATCAAAAGAAAACGTGTTGTGCTAAGTACCGAAAAAACTGAAATAATTGAGTGGTTCGGGGAAAGAGAAACTGTGGCTCATCTCGCATCAGGGTACGAGATTGGTGTTACAACTGTGCACGATTTAATAAAAATCAACAATAAAGTATGTAAATCTACAGCACGAGACCTGTATTATTCTTATGTTTCCGCTGACAGCCATTACAAACCCATCCTTGCTCCTTAAAAACCCGTCGTTGACAACCAGACTTGAATGATGAACTTTTGATTCACTATCTATCGTGTTAAACACAAGAACACGGAGGAAATTAAGAAATGCAAGTATTATTCACTTAATTTACGAAAAAATTTTATGGTACTGATTAGCCGATTTTTTCACTTAACCGTTCAGTCCACCCCCTTCATTACCACGGATAATAGAGGTTCTACTGTATGCATGTGCGATGAAGAAAATTTCATATCTTAATCAAATTGTTCAGCTTATAAAAATTCAGTAAAAGAGAAAAGATTGCTATATGTTATATGGTCTCAAGCATGTGAATAACTTTAATTATCATATGAGATATAAAATTAATTATAAAATAAAACATTAATTTTGTGTAACATTCGTCTTTAGACCTAAACGTTAAAAATGTTTCAAGAGAGAAATGGAGCAAATTAAATGCATTTGTTTACAAATATTTAGTGTGATTGCCCAAAGGCTCTTCTGGTAACATGAGTGAAGTGGCCTTTTCCAGAACTGTATTTTTTCGAAAGTAAGGCACAATACAATAAAGCTAAATAATTAAAATACACATTGAACCTTATTGACTTTTGATACATTTTCATGTTCAGTTTGTATTTTGAAGAAGATTAAATTGGATAGGTTCTTACATGTATTGTATCTACAGATAAACAAAATCGAGACTGAAGGTCTTCAAAATACAATCAGAGAATGACAATCACAAGCCTTCATAGAGTTCAAAATGGGTTTACACGTTGTTTTCTTATGTTTATATACCTTTTTAACACTGCAATCTGTTTTTTTTTCTCAGGAAACAGTTCATGTGCATATGATTAATCAGAACTGCCTCAGGATCTAAGAATATGTTGTCTGTTGAAAATTAAAACCTTGTATCCTAAACTTATACCCTTTTCGGGAATCTGAGTAGGCAATAGCTTATAACATAGTACAGGTATTTCCTTGTACTTGTCTAATATTTCACGAGATTTATCCAGTTTGCTATTTCAAGTTTTTGGTAAGCACTGCTATTAAATCCTGTATACACTACTTTGTTTTCTGTTTAAATATACCTTAAGTCGTAAAAATAAGGCATGAAACTTACCAGATTACAAGGGAAAACATTTGGAATGGAATCCAAGACAATGGGAAGAATCTATACTAATAATAAATCTGTAGCCGAAATTTTTCTGGTAATTTTCGATTTTCCAAAAATAATTGTTCCTAAAATATATAATTAACCACCCTGAAACCGAAAATCGCTTTTTTGGAATTTTTGTTTGTATGTCTGTCTGTCTGGATGTTTGTTACCTTTTCACGCGATAATGGCTGAACAGATTTATATGAAAATTGGAATATAAATTAAGTTCGTTCTAACTTAGAATTTAGGCTATATGGCATTCAAAATATTTTATTTAAAAGGGGGGTTATAAGGAGGCTTGAATTAAATAAATCGAAATATCTCCCTTATTATTAATTTTCATGAAAAATATTACATAACAAAAGTTTCTTTAAAAATAATTTCCGATAAGTTTTATTCTATGCAACATTTTGATAGGACTGATATTTAATGAGATAAATGAGTTTCAAAATTACAATAACAACGCCATCTAAGGCGGTGTAATGAAATAAAGAACAAATGACTTCGTCTATAAGGGGCCTTGGACAACAACAATCGAAAGCTATGAAAGATAGCCTACAGAGAATGTTTCTGTGTTTGTATGAAGTAATATCGGAAGCTAAATTAACCGATTTGTATAATTAATTATTAATTCACCATTGGAAAGTGTAGTTTCTCTAGGTTGTCATAATGCTATAATCTTGCAGTGTAGGCTTTCACGGCCGGAGTCTATAGATCTAGATTCATTTTCCGGGCTGAGATGCCGTGGTCTATTGGTAGGTTTTATACCAGACATTTCGTCTGCAACTGCGGCAGACATCTTCAGTGGAGTGGTATCCGAGGTCGCAAGACTCTTCTCGGCGTACCTGAGGCCTCAGGTACGCCGAGAAGAGTCTTGCGACCTCGGATACCACTCCACTGAAGATGTCTGCCGCAGTTGCAGACGAAACGTCTGGTATAAAACCTACCAATAGACCACGGCCTCTTAGCCTGGAAAATGAATCTAGATCTATAATGCTATAATGTTATTACAGTAACTTCTGAGTGAATCGAGGACATGTAAGATTAAAATAGCTTCTTATGCACAGAAAACTTGATAGGCTATTCTGTACATTCGTTTCCTGTATTTCTTAAAATAATTTTTATGACCAAATGAGTGGTCTCTGGATCAAAATGATCGCATTTTAATTTCTTAAATACAATTTAAATTAACATAATAAACGATTTATCCTTCTATCAAACACGAATATTCCCTGGATCAGATGTCCTATTTTAATTATGTCATTGGCATTACTTTATATTTATTTCTAACGGGTGCAGCAGAGCGCATGGGTACGGCTAGTATAAAAATAAACCAAGAAAAGAATCTTTGCCATTTTTCGACTTATCACCAGGCATGACTGCTTAGCAGTTCATCTACAAAGAATGAACATCTTTAGATATGCTTACTTACTTACAAATGGTTTTTAGAAAATCCGGAGATTCATTGCCTCCCTCACATAAGCCCACCATTGGTCCCTATCCTGTGCAAGATTAATCCAGTCCCTAGCATCATATTGACCTCTGGATTCACCCATATGTGCTAAATGCCCTGCCCATCTCAAATACAAAGAAATAAAATACATTCACCACTCTCTTTATTCTTTAGAATAACTTTCACAAAAACTGAGATTAAGAAAAAATGTAACAACAGTTACCATATATTGAATTTTGTATTTATTAAATTAATTTCCTTGATTCAATTGGAAATTAAATTTGTTGAATAGTTCTTATGATTTCAATAATAATAATAATAATAATAATAATAATAATAATAATAATAATAATAACCCAACAAATGCAACTATACAGTCAAATGATAATACAACATTTTTATCTGTATTTGTGCCTAGATAATGATCTAATGTAAAAATTTACATTTTTTGGTATAGAGTGAGATACAAGGTTTTAGTTCTCAATATGAAATATTTCAGGTGTACTGGTAATTGCTTAGTTTGATGTAGCTTATGGAGTACTCTAATAAGTATAGACAAGATTTGTCCTCTTGACTTCTGTTTTTTGTCTATCTCAATTGTAGGGTAGTCGGGGAGTACCTGCATATAAGCTAATTTAAAGTACTGAAATCGTTTATCTAATTGCTGCATGTTTATGAATTTTTAATGAGAATTACAAAGAACGGTCTAGTAATAAGTAATGAATGTAAGAAAGTCTAAATTAACAACATCAGAATGTAGTGCAATATATTCTCATAGATTATAGACCCAATGTGATGTTTTTTGTATGCTAAGGATAGTGTGTGTTTTTTTTTTTTATATATATATTTTACTCAGGTGTAACAAGTATAATCCATGGTAAGGAAAATTGTAAATCACCATTAAATTCTTGCTAATATGGAAGAAAAATAAGCACAAAACAAAGAGTCATTCAGTAGGTATCAGATTAAAAAATACACTCACTTGTAATACTTTCTGTTGTATTGATGTTCAAATTCATGTAACTTAACTCCTAACTATTGAACATTATATAACTTACATTTGAATAAAAGGTTAATTTCATGGTTTTATTCTTTTAGATATTATTAGAGTGAGAACAGCCAGAGTTAAACTCTGACAAAAGAAGCGAGTAATGAAAAATCTGCAGATAGAGTATGTGGTACTTTGTTTACAATGCAAGTTGAAGTTACTTTTCCAACAACGATTTGTACAAATAGTAAAATTACAATGTCAGAACTTCCTCTAAATAGTGATACTATTATATAGAGTGAATCAAACCTAAGTTACCACCATTCTTACCAAGCCACAAGGTTGCTTTAGGACAGGTAGCACATTGGGTTTTTCTGGTCTCTTTCTTGTAAGCTGGGTGCAGAGCACAATGTGTGGGGTTTTCTTGTTAATAAATTGTTTCTACTATCACTGTTACAGAGTTATCTAAAGTGTATTGAGAAAGACATATTTTTGACAATGGTTTGTTAGACAATAAAGAAAAGCATTTTCCTCATTTAAATGTTATCTAGCGAAGAATTTGTATTGTATGAATTGCGTTTATGTAAGTTTGGCGACATTTTTAAGGGGACAATGTAGATTATGTTTGGTGAAAAATCTCAATATTTCTAACATTAAAATCTGAAAAATCCAAGGATGATTAAAAACATTCTTGTCTACTAGTGTGCAAAATTGCATGATTCTACCTTAAATACATGCAGATAAAAAGGTACATAAAGTGCACCAATTTAACATGGCGGAGATAGGGACCTACCGATACCTACATTCTCCCCTTAAGAAGCTACATAACTGAAACATCGGTAATTATTAAATAAGTGGCGAGAAGTAGGTTCCTTTATGGATGAGAAGAAACATTGTCTGAAACATAAATACAGCTCATATGACTTCTTCTTCATTAGATATGTTTCAACGAGGAAAATGCGTTATTGTGCTGTGTATCTAATAGTGGTTGAAAATACGTTTTTCTTCATACAGTTCACACAACTAATTAACGAAGTCTGACATTGCAAAGTGCCAGCAGAGCTATGTTGCGAACAATGAAGATTGGATCAATGTTATCCGGGCTAAAGGGTCATAGTCTGTTGGTGCTGTCGCTACCATACGTTTCGTCTGCTCCTGCGGCAGACATCGTCAGTGGTGTGGCACACGGGAGTGCAAAGATCTCCTTAGCATACCTTGATCTTATCACTGCACAAATGACGAATTTCAAGCTTAGATTTGTTAAATTTTATTTAAATTTTAGCTTCATCCCTCTTATTTTTGTTTTTTTAGTTTGTGGGGCAATGGAAAATGAAACATCTTATGTCAGTCAGTTCTAATATTTAATATTGGAAATTTGTCCAATCTATTCTCATAAAAAAATTTCAATTGATTGAAATATAAAGAAAGAGAGTTGCCACCTTCATTAAGTTCTGTTCTCCAAATTAAAAATGTTTTCCATAAGTGTGGGTGAACTTCGTGAATTGTCCTGTACACAGATAAAATTTAGTGTAACTTCGTAAGTTATCCCGTATACAAATAAATTTGTTTTAAGAAATACCGTACTCAGAAAATATACCGTGCATTTGAAGCAGAAATCCTAAACTCAAGTCTTGTATTAACGAAATCATTTGTGTATTTAATGTACGTAATTTTGCTTTTAATTTGAACTTTATTGGAGGATTACAGATGGAAGATGGGACAAATCTACACGCATTTACACCACATTTTGACATAGGCAAGAAATGGCCTGTAAATTTTGCCTAGAACCTTCCCATTCAGAGGCAGGATTAAATTTTAAAAATGTTATAAAAAAAAGATGAAGTACACGAACTTAACATATCTTCATTCAGATTTATTTAATATTTAAAGAATGTGAAGCGTATGAAATCAGTTTCCTTGAAACTTAATTTAACTTTTAATAAATATGTGTATCGTAGTACACGAATTTAATGCTCCTTGCTCCCCTTAAAAATAACCATGCATAAAGCAAACATAGAATGAAAAATACTTCCTTAATTTAAACTGACTATATTTCAATTCCAGAAACTGTAACTTACAGTATACGATGTATCAGTTGAATAACAATACCACTATATTCTGATGTCTCCGAGTTTTGTGCTGAAATTACAAATTGAATAAAATATAATGACGAAATATTTTTAACAAGTACTTCCTTCCTTACCTGATGTATTACACAAAGGACAGGAATATGAACTTCCTGCAATAGAGATTTACGGTTTGTGAAGTTTCATAAGAAACATCACTAATTCCTACTACAGAATGGGATGCCGGTATATTAACTTTAAGAATAAGTAACCTATAATCACAATGTTACAGGCACACTATTACTTACATATTTATGGATTTTGCTGCAGTATCATAACTAGTCTGGATTTTTTAAACTTAAATCACAAATATTGAAGTTTTAACTTCCATGTGTTAAGAGTTATATAATTTGAATAACATAAGTATCCTAAATTGACTTTATTTATATTTATTTGAAATGTAACAATTTTGTTCATTAAAGTTTTATTGAACATATATTGAACTGTTATTTTTTATCCTTCTCATCTTAATTAGGAAGAATACTAGGATTGGACTGTAGAGGGCAATAAGGCAAGCCCGTGCCATTTACAGACTACCCATATTAGTCCTATGTGCTACCTCCAATAGTTCCTGAGTCACTAACATTACTCAAGCCATTCAAGATGATGGACGAATTTGCCTGCTATCATTTAATTAATTAAGATATATGCCTTGGAATTAAATTTCCGCATGCCACTGGAGGAAAATAATAAAATAACACTGTGTTATGTACAGTAGTGGCAAAAAAACCGGACCGACCCTTGTAGCTGATACAAAAGAATCCTGTGCTGTGTATTGTGTCAAACTGTGGCAATTTCAATATGGATAGTGAAGCCAGAGGTATGTACTGCTATTTAATGTAAAAATACGCAGTTATCTTTGCCAAATAGAAGTAGAAATGTAATATTGATGCCAGATGAAAATAAAACTCTCAAAGATTTTTCGTCTGTAAGTTTGAAGCACTGAAGGAAACAAAACACGGTAAGAATCGAACAAATGCAATAAATTTCATTGTTATAATTAATTATACAAGATGGGTGTGTTTTGTGACTAGCAAAATTTGAATCTGTGACTCTGAAATCAGCTACAAGAGTCGGTCCGGTTTTTTTTTTTTGCCACTACTGTACACTTGCCAGTTGTACAAAAAAAAAAACCTCTCTTACAAAGGAACCATACACTCAAGGGCGCTTGCAGGGAGTATTACTACCACTGAGATTTTTTATTTTTCACGCGTTTTTAATTTTTTTTCCATCCATTGAGCAAGCTTTGACATTGTCCATCACTTTACCCAGCACTACATGTAGCCTACAGTGGAACGGTCATTCAGAGAAGTTATGTGTAATCATTAGTATTATTTTCGTTTGTTATGGTTACAGCATTCATCAGAAACTACTTATATGCATTCCTTGTACTTATATGTTTTAGCACCCTTCGGGGGTGAAAAGATGGCTAAGGAACGCCATTCGAGATGACCGTCTTTCGTCTCTATGCATGCTGTCCACACATTGGAAACACATAGAAGTAAACAGGGAATCCTTTTTGCATAGTGGCCATTTCGCACTACTGCAGTTATGCCGTTTTTGTACACAATTGTATGTTTGGTTTGTTAAGGTTTTTAGAGCTTGTTCTCATTCGAATAATCTGATAACAAATAATGATACATGAAGTATAGGAATTTTTTCCACGGCCTACATTAATTTGAAACTGACATGGTATAGTCAGAAAAGACAACATGGCGGATGTCAGTGGAAAATGATCTAAAGTTTCTCCAAAATTTATGTGAACATCAACAGAATACAATTGGCTGCATTTTAAACCAGACAATGAAATTATTCAGGAATTGAAAGTAAATTCCACAAAAAAAAAAAAAAAAAAAAAAAAAAAAAAAAAAAAAAAAAAAAAAAAAAAGCAATGTACAAAATGAATTGAACATGAAACGAACAGGCCTGGGTTCAAATCCTGGTTGGGACAAGTTACCTGGCTGAGGTTTTTTCCGGGGTTTTCCCTCAACCCATTAAGAGCAAATGCTGGGTAACTTTCAGCGCTGGACCCTGGACTCATTTCGTCAATATTATCAGCTTCATATCATTCAGATTCTAGATAACCACGGCAGTTGATAAAGCACCGCAAAATAACCAATAAAAAAAAAAAGAATTGGGTTGAACATGTAAACCAAATGCCCAGATGAAGATTTCTCCAGGAGCTTCAGTTCCCCATGGCATTCCAACAAATCTCCATCATCTCATTTCATCATGGGTGTAACATTGACCAGCCTCCTATAGTATAGTCTGGGTAACGATTCTGTCTGTAAATTGATCTACATAACTGACTTCATATGGATGAATGGCGAATAGTCAAGTATCCACCATTACTTACTTACTTACTGGCTTTTAAGGAACCCGGAGGTTCATTGCCGCCCTCACATAAGCCCACCATTGGTCCTATCCTGAGCAAGATTAATCCAGTCTCTACCATCATATCCCACTTCCCTAAAATCCATTTTATCTTCCCATCTACGTCTCGGCCTCCCAATTAACACTCTATATGCATTTCTGGATTCGCCCATACGTGCTACATGTCCTGCCTATCTCAAACGTCTGGATTTAATGTTCCTAATTACATCAGGTGAAGAATACAATGCATGCAGCTCTGCGTTGTGTAACTTTCTCCATTCTCCTGTAACTTCATCCCTCTTAGCCCCAAATATTTTCCTAAGAACCTTATTCTCAAACACCCTTAATCTCTGTTCCTCTCTCAAAGTGAGAGTCCAAGTTTCGCAACCATACAGAACAACCGGTAATATAACTGTTTTATAAATTCTAACTTTCAGATTTTTTGACAGAAGACTAGATGACAAAAGCTTCTCAACCGAATAATAGCAGGCATTTCCCATATTTATTCTGCGTTTAATTTCCTCCCGAGTGTCATTTATATTTGTTACTGTTGCTCCAAGATATTTGAATTTTTCCACCTCTTTGAAGGATAAATCTCCAATTTTTATAGTCCCATTTTGTACAATATTCTGGTCACGAGACATAATCATATACTTAGTCTTTTCGGGATTTACTTCTAACCCTATCGCTTTACTTGCTTCAAGTAGAATTTCCGCGTTTTTCCTAATCATATGTGAATTTTCTCCTAACATATTCACGTCATCCGCAGAGACAAGAAGCTGACGTAACCCATTCAATTCCAAACCCTCTGTGTTATCCTGAACTTTCCTAATGGCATATTCTAGAGCAAAGTTAAAAGGTAAAGGTGATAGTGCATCTCCCTGCTTTAGCCCGCAGTGAATTGGAAAAGCATCAGATAGAAACTGGCCTATACAGACTCTGCTATACGTTTCACTAAGACACATTTTAATTAATCGAACTAGTTTCTTGGGAATACCAAATTCAATAAGAATATTATATAAAACTTCTCTCTTAACCGAGTCATACGCCTTTTTGAAATCTTTGAGTAACTGATGTACTGTACCCTTACACTCCCATTTTTTCTCCAACAGGTATCCACCATTAAAAAAAAAAAAAAATAAAGTCCACATTTGCCTCCAGACAGCATGCAATCTTTCAGGACAGGACTATTCTTTCCAAGAAATTCGTACCGAAACTATTTGTCCAAGGTTATTAGTACCATGATACAATATTAGTACCCACACTATTTGTCACCAATAAGGATGTCGTCACATGTTTAAGTATGTCCCAAATTCATTTTTTCATAATTTTATATAAGAATGCTGGTAACATTATGACCCAGTTCTTTGAAGTAAACGGCAGCTTCAGCGAGTACAACAGTTTAACCAATTGCTTTCAGAACTTACCTATAGACAGCAGCACTATTTTAAGTGAATCAACTGTTTTGTAATGTGAAAAATATTTTGAAAACTTTTATATAGTGAAACCATAATACCTCCATTCTGGTTGGATGATCGTCCACTTCTGCTTCGGTATGTGAAAGTGAGGCCAGCAGGCGGCTGGTCGATCTGGACCCTTCAAGGGCTGTGGTGCCACGGATTATTATTATTAAATGGTGAAATGGTATTTTAAGCAGTAAAAATTTGGCATGTACAGTTTGACAACTTCAAGTGAAACCCCGTAAAACACACCAACTTCTGGAATCTCTCTCTTTCTTTCTTCTCTCTCCCTCGCTCCTCGTCATTCAGTCACCAATCACCACGTAAATATCTGAGAGGGTGTGTGTGGGCATCGCGACCAATAGAAGAACCACTCCCCGGTATTACCACAATAACGGATTCTTCATTTTTGCCTCGACTGTCTGCTAGGAAGGTTCCATTATGCTAGCATTGCAGGCAACTAGTCAACCTTTTAATCCTTTTGTTAGCAGGTTTGACAAACTGTGAGTGGACCTGCAAGTACATAGTGCATAGTGCTCTCTCCCTTACCCCCATGCTTTCTCACTTGCTCCTCCCCAAGACAGCCAGCGCTCACGTAGTAACTCGGTCAGGGTTTCAGTTCGATTTGTCAATCTAGACCAAGAAAGTTGGTAGGTATGGTTGACAAAATAATTTAAATTTGAAATTTAATACATTATTTTCCATATTGATTATATTTTGAAAAATAAAAACTGAACACACACAGATGCGCCAGGAACTAAGCCATATTCAAATTAATCAGAGGAGAAACTAAACCAATGCTTAGATGACATCAGGGATAGTGCGAAAACACAGAGATCACCAGCTGCATATTATGGTATTCCGTGTAGCACCATAAAAAATAAACTCAAAGAAAATCTCAATGCAAAACCAGGCTGGCCAACAATATTCACAAATGAAAAAGAGAATGTATTTTCAAAACATTTGGAAAATATGGCAGAATTTGAATTTGCAATGGGCGAACAAGATCTACCAATGACAATAAAAGCTATCTTGACAAAACAGGACGCACAGTGACTAATTTAAAAAAACAATACACCTTGTTACAACTTTTTCTAAAACGTCATCCTAACTTCACAGTCAGATTATACAGTAATATTAATAAGAGAGCGCTGACCTTCTGTGCTCGAGGTTGCGGGTTCGATCCCAGTCGAAGTCGATGGCATTTAAGTGTGTTTAAAGGAGACAGGCTCATGTCAGTAGATTTACTGGCATGTATAAGAACTCATGCGGGACAAACTTCCAGCACACCAGCGACGCTGATATAACCTCTGCAGTTGCGAGCATCGTTAAATAAACCATAATTAAAATTAAATTAAAAAGAATTGTGCAACCACTGAGAAAGAGATTTTCAATGAATATTATAATATAAAATACATAATTTCCAGAATGATCTTCAATTTGCGTCCTTTCCTAATAAAATATGGACTGTTCTTAATTAAACTGTCAAGTGAGATTTCAGTGCATTTTAACATATTAGTTGGGTAAACCAGCCCTCATTTTGGAGTTACAGCGGTCCAAGATGATCCTAAATATAGTGTACTATGCAAGTTGGAAAGTTGGGGCAGAGTTACTCCATGTTACTCATTGGCCCAATATTTAAAAAATTATGAATTCAAATAAACATAAAGAAATATTTTTGTTATGCTTTAGTAGCCATTATTACTTCACACAGAACCCCTTCTAAAATATTTAATTAAAATAAATTAACAAATACATAAATTACAAAAGCTTACTTTTAGAATGGTAAATAAATTGGGCCAATGTTACCCCAGTTGATGGTACCCTTGTAATATTATAACTAGGGGGCGGATGTTGACCTAAAAATCTACTTCAAATGATCATTAAAATGCCTGTAAACTAATGGAAAAATGACATATTAAAAGAAAATGACATTTAAATATTATTCACTGTACTCGCACCACAAGTTCTTAAAAATTAGTCACCTTGTTTCAATAACGGCCCTGCAAATCTCGGAGAAAGGAGACAACGTCCTGGAATTTGGCTAAGATAAAGGAAAAGGACATGCAAAAAAATGAAGGTTTTAAAGGAAAACTGTAGATTTTAGTGAGGGTTTACAATGTGTTTCAATCGGTAGTGGTCCATGTCAGTGCCTTTATTCTCCATCTCCTCCTCCTTACGTTCTTCACTTTTGTTATCAGATCTTCCAGATGGGGGAGTGTGAATGACAAAGCAAATTGTGGGTGCAGCGTGCATTCTTGCAATCTTTGTGTTGTCACTTCCCTTCCATGGGGACACAACATCCTGTCCAGGACACAGTATAAGTTTCTCCCCTTCCAAACAAACAAATTCTAAAGACATCCTCGTACCGACAAAAGAACAGTAGTGGTCAAAGCCCTCACTTAAACTAAGCTGCTGTCAAGCATTTTATATTAATTCCATTGTGTGAGGTGAAGCCTTCAGTCAAATGAGGGATGGTCTTTACAGTTTGTTTCAAACTATAAACTCAAACTTCACTGTTATTCACTTATTCAGTAGGTAATTACTACTGACTTATTTGCTTAGAAAAAGATTTAACAGACCTATCGGTAAAGAAGAAAGTAATATACATTCCAAATGATCTAAAAGTTCTTCAAAGTATTAAAAATGACCAATATATGCTGAAAAAAATAAAATAAAAATGACCTATTAATTAAAAATGTCGAAAAATGCAAAAAATGCAATATAAGAAATTAATTTTTTACGTTGATATTAACACAGAAAAGATTTCTATATTAATAGGAATTGTCCTAATGTGAAAAATAAGATGATTTTTCATCAACATCTGCCCCTAATTATAACATTAAAAAAATTGCATACCGAATCATGTGCCATTAAATATTATATAGTCCCAATGCTGTTATTTCCCGCGTGACTCCGCCTCTTTGCTTACGTCTTAGAAAGTCTATAAAGTCTAGGTAGGTAGTATCGTTAGCCATTTTTGTTCTTACGTTGCCGAGCTACCATACGGGGAATCTATTTGCCACACCATTAAACATTATCATGTCGTAGCTCCTATGATAATAAATCAAACGCAATGTAATTCAGCAAATAATTGAGCAGCAAATAACGTCTTCGTGTGCTTTCTGCGAACGCCAACGATAGAGCTAAAATGGCGGGCGATTATATTAAGTATTTATCGAGCCTTAAGAAATGAATCAGCGAATCACAAGATGCACGCGTTTAAATGTAGCCGACCTGCAACGCAATTGGCTGCCGGAAATTAGAGCGACGGGACTATAGAAGGATCGAGATATGCAGTGTACAAAATACGTAAAACCTTGGCTTTCACAAATACCGGTACCTAATTAGACTCTAGGTCGGGCAAATAATTTGGAAATTACAGGCATATAATTGTACAAATAAAGACGCTTGCAGCTAGTTAAAATAATAGCTTGAGTGCTGCATCATCCTACGTAGTGATAGTAGTATGATTGTCCTTGATAACAAATAATTTCCTTAAATTAACTTAAGTACAATACATATTTACTTCAATACACACCAGATAGTTCCAATGCTACTTTTTAATTGCTCCATACAACCTCCATAAAAATGAGAAGGTACAATGTATTTAATTGCAGCTGAGAGAAAGGACGGTGGAAATTGTGTACATAATTATACACTGAGGTCCTTTTAAAAGTGATATTTAATTGTAATATCATGCATAACAATGGCCCACCAAAGTGATGTGCAACTTGACACTGGGTCACAGTCCTGCTACCTATCTGCAGTATGTGGAAACCGAATCACACAAGTGAAGTGGGTAGGCATTAGATACACACACACATATTGGATGTGTTGGAAAGGTTGAAATACAAATTACAATACTTAGACTATTTTAATACAAAAATTTAATCACTAAAAGAAACAATAACAACACAAATCTAATAATATTATTCCAGTATATAAATGCTAAATACAGTAAATGTAATACCCAACAAATGCATAAAGTAACCAAAATATTAATTTAGTGTACCAATGCTAAAGAGTGTCAGTCTAATACCCAATAAATGCATAAGGTAACCAAATATTATTCTAGTATACAAATGCTAAAGACATTTGAGCCATATTCATAGACATTCTTAGCACGGGCTTCCGGTGGATGATCAGCGAACTAACGTTTTTCGTATTCATAAACCAGTGTAAGTGGTATGATATGAATCCTGTACAAGTAATCGGTCGATAGCCAGAGCTAATTTAGCACGCTTGTAGTGCGGGCTAGCAAAATGTCTATGCATAGCACCCATTCAGTCTAATACTCAATAAATGCATAAGATAACCAAAATATTATTCTAGCTAAAAATATTCAGTGTAATACCCAATAAATGCTTAAGGTAACTCTACACCTCACATCATTTTACAATGAATGACCTTACAATATTTCTAACACACATACATTTCAGAGCTTATAACCTCCATACCGAAAAGTATAAAAGTTTTGACCTTACACATCCAGCACAACAACACAACCTCTGGGAAAAAGTAGGGTTTCACGGCTAACCAGGTACTTTCACTAAACACATATTAACAGAAAAACAATAAAACCGCCATAGATTCAGGTTCACTACTTCAGCCTCTTTTAAAACCATTTCGCAATTCCATAATTTCTTCCCTGAACACTTGGTCCTTCTATTTTATATGCAAGGAATTTTCTCAACTAAGAATATCATATACCTAACCTATTGGCAAATCTTCCTTTTTTTCTTATCTAACAAAAACAATGATAATTAATTATTGACAAATTAGGGTACACCATTTTGTAGTGAGCTCGCTTCTGAGCTGATCCAGACAATGCATGGCAGAGTGGTGGTGCTATAGCCATCCTATGTTTTTTTTTTCTTCTCACAAACTGGATGTTACCGAAAAGCAAAGTATTAAAATATGTATGATATGTTCATATTTATCTTTAAAAATGTATGTTTAAGCCTGTATTCCTGTAATACGTTACAATAGCCAAAATATGCAGAAATAGGCCTATACACTATAAAACTTCGCATACGAATTTAGAAGAATGTCAAATGTACTTAGGGCCCACTTGCATATCATGTGTGAGAGCAAACAAAACATGCAATTGCATATAAATCAGACGTCTACTCATCACAGAAATCACTGTGAAAATACCGTATTTCCTCGCGTAATTTGCATCTCAATGTATTTTATGCACCAATATATAGCATGGCATAAGTTTTGTTTTTCATGAGTATAGATTTTAGTGTGTTTAATATTTAGTTAAGCAGCTGATATTACAACATGAAGTTACATCAAGGATACATCGATCAACTATCAACAATTGGTTATTAATGGAGGAAAATTCGCTTGCCCAATAGTGCATATATATATTGTGGAGTCTCGACCAACAAGCCACTCAAATGAGTGTGCTCCTTGTGTGATTACTGTTGACTTAATATTAGCCTATATGTGTCATATACAGGGCTTTCATATCAAAACTTCTCAATCTAAATAATTATTTAAATTGAATTCAATTTAAGCAAAAAACCACGCCAATTAAGTTACTGCGGGGGAAGTCTGAAACCAGGCTTAATTGCATTTTAGATTTCACCCCCACATCGAAATGTCACCCCTATATTTTTATACTTAAATATGAAAGATCATTCAGTTGTTTATACACCTCATTAATTTGTTTTCGCAGCTTTTGTTTTCTATCGTCACCTGGCAACCTGGATTGTTGTTATTATTGATTAGAGCTGAAGAGAATAAAGCTAGAAAAACTTATTGAGCATTTCATGTAATAGTTGTGTTTGTGTATTAAATTATTTTAAAATGGTGTATACCTTCAAGAGAGAACATAAATCATCCTTAATGATTAAATTTAGAAAATTACACAAAATAAGCTGTGTTTTAACCTACAATCAACTGATAATAACAAAAATACAGGTGGTCAGGCAATGATTGATTACCTACTATGATCTCGTTAATTACAGATTGCTGAATAGATTATAGTAGGCCTATTACAATACATTTATTATCATTACCGTATGAAAACTTATTTTTACAAAATTGGCATAAAATATTGTCACAACTTACCGTAGTGTCAAACATACTAGAATAATACCTAGATAAAGCCCTCCACTAAAAACAAAAATCCGCTTATTTTACGCACCTCAATCTTTCTGTGGCCAAAAAGGGTTAAAAAAAAAGTGAGCAAATTACGCAACGAAATACAGGATTTCTGACCCTTTGCATAGGAATTGTACTGTGAATACCACTCTATCGAAATACAAGTTAAATATTAATGAAGATAGAATTCAACTTAAGTGAAGTCAAGCAAGTTCAGTAACAAAATGTTGTCACTTTATTCAAATTACTTAACCTGAATATTTATTGAATCACTTAATATTAATACTATTCAAGGTGGAGATTACAAGATAATTCCACTTCCTTGCTATTACCATTTGATGACATCAATTCTGTCCCTTTCAACAACTTCAGTTCACTTAAAGTAAGTAAGATCGTCCTTACAACAAATAGCTCTGTAAATCTTGACTATTTAAACTAACCATGTAACCAAACATGGACTTACGCAGTCTTAAAACTATATCAGACATACACTTTAATTAAATTCATATCAAAAATATAATATATCTCATCTAATTAATATAAGTCAATATATAAATATATATTTTGTGTATAAAGCTTTTGTGCTATTGTGTACGGAAATGTCTACACATAGAATAAACTCTCAGAATAATACTAACTTCCAGAAGTGGGGTTCAAACCTGTTTCATAACATTTGAAAGACAGCTGTAAGAAGTCTGAATGCCAGTGGCCTGGCAATTCCTGCTTTGCTCTAAATAACATTTGGTTTAGGGGGAAGGTACACCTTTGGTGTGCAAAAATTTAGTGAAATTCATTTTTTTTTTATCTCAGCTACTATAAAAGCTAAATGAACAAAATCTTTCATGCTTAATATACATACATTACACTTTATAAAACACTATTCAGAATATTAAAATAACTAATTACCTGTAAAATAATACCAAAGTTGCATAATTTTTTTTACAACCATAAAGCATTTACATAATAAAATATACAATTAATTCAATGTCTGTATGATTCTTTTACTGGAATGTTTTAAAGACCTACATCAACAACATAGTCTAGGATCTTTTATCTATTTCTTCAGAAAATATTATTTTCTTAATAAAAAATTTTAGACAATTTCATATTGAAGGTAACAATTAAGAAAAAAAAAATATTTCTTGAAGGAATAGGCAAAAGATCCTAGACTATGTTGTTGATGTAGGTCTTTAACACATTCTAGTAAAAGAATCATGCAGATATTCAATTAATTGTATATTTTATTATGTAAATGCTTCAGTTGTAAAAAAATTATGTAAATTCGATATTATTTTTACAGGTAGTTATTAGCTATTTTAATATTCTGAATAGTGTTTTATAAAGTGTAATGTATGTATATTAAGCATGAAAAGTTTTGTTCATTTAGCTTTTACAGTAGCTGAGATATAAAAAAAAAATGAATTTCACTAAATTTTTGCACACCAATGGTGTCCCTCCCCACTTAAGTCACCAGTCTAATATTTCCTATAACTAGAACCACTTCAAATACTGTACTGAAATACCATAATAATGAAGTTTACGAGATCAACTTTAACTTTGATAAATGGAAATAAAATTTCTATGATGAGAACATTCCAAAAACAAAATTTTTTAAAGAAAAAAGAAATTAATGATATTAACACTAAAAAGTTGAAGTATAAAGGTAAGCGTTCACTACATCGAACCGCACTCCTCGTACGAATCGCACACAACGGATATTTTAAGTGCAGTGCGTTCACTGTAACGGCTTCACCTCATCGCCTCATCAGATTCCCCTATCAGCTGTTTAAAACATGACGTCGTACGATATTGACATTACTGAAAGCAGAGGAGTTGAGGTTAGGTCTATTAATTACGTCTGTTAGCGAATAAGAATTTGTAGTTGCTTCATGCGTCTTAATTGAAGAGGAAGAAACAAAAAAAAATATTGGTTACATAATATATATATGTAAGAAACAACTTGATTGCTGTAACGGGAACGCCAAAAATTATATAATTCTTCGCAATTTTCTACACACGAAATAAGTTTTCCGTCTGCCATTTTGGCGCGACACTGAACATGGCACAACATAATAGTAACAGTTGACCAATTAAAATTGATTTATTAAAGAAGGCCATGATCGCACGCATCGGAAAAGTTGCCCATCCGAGAAACGTGGACAGATTTGCTGAAAGGCGATGCGTCCGATACAATGTAGTGAACGCGGTTACATAACAATTACAGCAAAGATTGTCTTTTTCCGATCCGTGCAATTCGTCCGATGTGTGCGGTACGATGTAGTGAACGCTTACCTTTATACAGTGTTATTGCCACAGCCTGTTTCAATAATTATATTTTTCTATTGTCAAGAATATATCAAAATTGTTTTGAATCTTAACATTTAGGGCTTGTTCATGTTCATCAATATAAGAATGTCATGCTACATGTAATACACGAACACATTTCTATGTTTGAATTTAATTTAATACATTTCTAACCACTACAACAAATTGAAATAATGTGTGTGCATGTATGTTTGTACATTAAGTATATATGTTTTGTGTTATGTCTGAAGTAAAGCAATAAAGTACAGATTTCAATGAAAATTTATCTTCCAAGAAATGTATATGAAATTCTACATCACAATTATTTCAACTATGATCAATTTCAAGATATCTGAGTAGAAAGACGTTCTGAATCAACAATTATAAAAATATGCTTTTTATCATTATGCCATAGAGATTAGTGCACTAATACATTTAATTAAAAGAAACTTTTAGTACTGAATTTAAAACTACTTAAAACTTGTAACAAAACACAACTAAGGAAATACCAAACACACAATTTACACCAACAAATCCCCAAATTTCTCTACACCAATAAGGGAAAGCATTACTTCCCATAGTTTAGCCTGGATCTTCTGGTCATTTGCTGATGGGCTGACTGAAGTCTCACGACAATTGCTGATGTATGATCCTCCAAGGCCCTCCAGTTGGGGAGACAGACAAGCATGAACAATGGTTATTGCACCTTGTTCTGGAGTCTGTCAAAAAAAGTAGATAATATTATAAACTTATCATTACATGGATGTATACAGCCTAAACTATATACAAAGAAATAAAATACTGTACTACAGAGAGACCAGATGAGGTCTGGATAGGAGTGACGCGGTTTTCACTGTTTATAAATCGAAGTAGTGGCCTAAATTTTAATGAAGCACACAAAGGTAGCACTGCTAGATGGCAGTATTATTCAGGTGTCAAAGTAATGTATGCACAAGCAAAACAAAGAAACAGCAGTTGCTAGATGGCAGCATTCTGTACATGGCAGCATTCTGTACAAGTATACTATTACCCTAGCTCATATAGCCTATGTAACAGATAACTCATCACTATGTTAAAATCAGCAGCACTTTGAAGAGAACAACTGCCAGGATCGCCACCCGTCCGCCGTAAACGAACACAAGATGGCAGTACAGTCGCTAATGCAATTCAAATGGGAATTATGACATGACTCCTTATGTAACAACTAGATGGTAGCATAGTAAACCTGACAAAAGTTGTTAACCTCAAAGCTTATAAGGCCGACCTATCTGGGTATATATGATCAAGGCTATTATTAAGCAGTGTTCTATTGTGCGGTTTTTCTGGACAAAAGGTCTGACAGCAAAGAATATTCATAAAGAAAAGCTCCCAGTGTATGGTGAGCATTGCCTGTCATGTCAAGCTGTCTACAATTGAGTGCAGAAGTTCCCTGAAGTTTGGACAAGTATCTGACACGAAGTCAGTGAGTCAAAGAAGACTGTCACGGAGGCAAATGTGCAATAGGTTGGAGACTTTATCTGAGTAGACAAGATAAAGAGGACGATACGTTAGTCCAGATAGTAATAGGTAATGAGCCTTTATTTTTATTTATTTATTTAACCTGGTAAAGATAAGGGCATCAGGCCTTCTCTTCCCCTCTACCAGGGGATTACAACTACAATATTAAGAATACAATTACAATTATAATTACAATTAATATTAAATTTACAGATACAATAAAAATCAAAGTACTAAAAGATTAACTGATTAATAAAAGCTAGACAGTTTATTATAAATGTTAAGAAAAGAGAAGCATTTCTTTTATTGATTAAGTACAAATTAAACCTACTCTACGCAGTAAGAAAATGCTTAATAAGCTTGCTTTTGAACGCTACTAAATTCCGACAGTCTCTGATGTCACTGGGTAGGGTATTCCACAAGCGCGAGAGCGAGATTGTGTATGATGATGAATACAATGATGTCTTATGCGTTAGTAATGCATCAATACCAGCCCAAGACAAACCATGCATCAATGCTCGGATCAAGTTGTTAGTAGTACACTCGTGCAGAGGTGCTGCTATCTTACAATTGCTGCTTCTTTGTTTCGCTTGTGCCTACATCAATAATACCGTTATCTATTGGTGATAGTTTCAGGCCCTTCTTTAAAAAAAAAGAAACTGCTACATCAATTTGTAACTTACTGACTCTTCCTCATCTATTTTAATGGATAAATAGAAAGTGTAAGGGATAAATAATCATCATCAGTCTGTCATTAGAAAAAGGGTGATAAGAAGAGGAGGACCATGATGAAGTAATACAGGAAAAGGTAAGGACAAAAATAAGGAAAAAAGGAAGATACTTGCATGAAAAATCTTAAAAAAGTACCTTAAACATCAAAGAGAGTACCCATGGAGCAATAACCTTCAGCAATGTCCCATCAAACAGATCTGTGTTCACAATTCCCGGATGGACAGCATGGACCTGTACTGGCATATTCTGAGACTTCAGTTTCGAATCCAGAGATTTGGTGAAGAGAATTTGTGCTAGTTTTGATTGTGCATAACTTGCACTTGGAATGTAGTGAGTACTGCAAACAAAATAAATTTAGAAATACAGATTACACAAGTTTTCTTTTTACATAATTCATTAAATTCATTGTATTGAAATGCAATTATTGAGTACATATAATCCAACATATATAGCCTACCTCATGGATAAATCTTCAAAGTCAATTGAACCTGCTAAATGGGCACAGGATGATACGTTCACAATTCGGCCATTAGTGCCTTTGTCTTTGGCTGTTTCTACCATACGAGGTAGCAATAAATGAGTCAATAAACAATGTCCCAAGTAATTCACAGCAAAGTGAGACTCAAAGCCATCTTCAGTCTTTGCAAATGGCACGAACATAATTCCCGCTGAAAGAGTAAGTATAAGTCGTTACAATATAAAATTTAAATCCTTAGAATTATAACTGAAATTCACATCCAAAAGAAAGTTCATAATCTTATAAGAATAATTCAATTTATTATCATTTTTAAATGTATGACATTGGTAAATGCCACCGAAACTTTCTAAATTCAATAAGCAAAATCATGGAAAATTCGTTACCAATACACACCATTATTTATCAGCAGATCAACTCTAGGAACGTGTTCAAGGACTAGCTCTGAAAATTTCTTTATTGAATTGAAAGATGCAACATCAAGCATGAAACAAGATATTTCTCCACTTGTTATTCCACAAGCACGTATTTTCTTTTCAAGCTTTTCACCTGCTTCAACATTGCGACATCCTGAAAATAAAAAGTAAGAATATTAATGGAGAAGTCAATGCTTGCATCAAAAGTTAAGAAGTTCTACCCTCATTTTACAAGTTAAGTAAACATTTTTTTTTGCCAACCAAAAAAATACACGTTACAATAAAAATCTGTAATCTATTTATACTATCTACTTCCTATGACTCCCACAACAGTTCTTCATCAGAGAGAGGAGAGGAGGACATCACAGAATATCACTGATGGCTTGAGACTTGAAAATGTGGTGCACAGAACAGTACTTTTCTTCAATTTACATGCATTTGGCTAGCGTGGTTAGTAAAATTTCCAGAATTTTTATTTCTTTGTGAACTGTCAGTTTATACTTTATTTTGCTTGAGTTAAATGTATACAGTAAAACCTATATTATCCGTGTTAATGAAGGGGGTGGGCTGAATGGTTAATCGAAAAAATCGGATAATCCATACCACAAAATATTTTCGTAAATTAAGTGGATAATGCTTTCACTTTTAAAATTTCCTTCCTGATCTTGTGTTTAACATGCTAGGTAGTATTTCTCTCATTTAAGTCTGGTTGTCAATGACGAGTTTTTAAGGGGTAAGGAAATTCCTTGTAATGGATGGCAGCGGGAAGATAGGAATAGTACAGGTCTCGTGTTGTAAATTTACGTACTTTATACACTTTATTGTTGATTTTTATTAATTCTCGCATGATTGTAACATCAATCTCGTATTCTGATGCGAGATAAGCCACAGTTTTTCTTTCCCCAAACAACTAAATTATTTGCATTTTTTTCGGTATTTAGCAGAACACGTTTCCTTTGTCATTCATGGAATATATTTTATATACAGTAGAAGCGGTACAGTACGGTGACTCGAACAGTAGATCATATTGTGTAAGTGTCAAGGCTTGTAATAATACTCTCTGGAAAAAGAAATATGTACTGGTACTAATATAACGTACAGTAGTATTACTTCATTAGTTCTGTAGCAAAAAAAAAAAAAAAAAAAGAGGAGAGAGAGAAAGACAATCGGATAATCCGGCAATTGCTTAACTAACCAAGTCTTAATCAACATTTTTGTCTTCACTCCACAGAAGAAAATTACTTACAAATTAAAACTGTCAATGGCATTCATCATTGTATGCAAGTGTATAGTTTACTCTATCAAACTGATGCAAATATTTCACACATTCAGTTTGTAACTCTTCCAGCAACGAAAATGAAATTTCGAAAGGAAACAGCTAAATATAGGCCCACACAGTAGGATCAAACACAAAGAAGACATTCACAAAGAGCTAAAAACTGAACCCATTTTTAACTTTTCCATCCAGAGGAGGCATCGGATGTCAAATATGCTCCAAATATTTGGGAAATAACAGTGATACTGCAGACGAAGATTAACATCCTAGAAATCAATCTGAAAGTAGGAATTCAGACATCCGTGGAAACCTAACTGTAATTAGATCTTTTATTACATCTCTACCTCTGTGCAACATCACAGTTTGTGGTGAGGGGGAAGAGAGACAGCAAAAGGCCACTAATGTTTCTGGGTCGTCTACCAGTGTCTCACACAGTAAACGAGGCTCTAGAGATGGCCCCAAAAGAAGTAATCGAGAGGGGTCAAGTCTGGAGAGTGGCTGGCCATGTAATCAGACCTCCTCTTCCAATCCAACACCCTGGCCAGTGACCAGAATACTTGCAGCATCTCAAGTGATTCGGGAGATGCCTGAGATATTTGGAAAATCTCTTTAGAAGATGCAATGCCTGTATTGAAAATGGTGGTCGCCATTTCGAAAACCTTTTACTATAATGTACTGTACTATTCAACATTAATTGTTAGGTTGATGTTTAATCTGTCTGCCTACTTTGCTCAATGCAGTATTATTGCTTCATTGGTATGTTGTTCATAATATACTTCCTAACATTCATACCTTTCTAATGACTTAGTATTACTTCCCAGACCATGGGTTTCTATTCGATAAATGATGTATATAGACCTCTCTGTATGCTCCGTCTTTTAGAATCCGTAATTGTTAACATGTCAGTTACAATTTTTGTGATTTAGCCTACAGTTTTTCGTTATTTCGCAATATTTATAGTTGAACTTATAGTTTCGATCTCCAGAGAGCTAAAACACTTCAATTTTGTTTAAACAAGACTTTGTTTTAAGTTTCCCACAAGTTTGGTTTTCATGACTAAAGTTGTTTTAAAAAATACTGATGTGTGTGTGTGTGTGTGTGTGTGTGTGTCTATATATATATATATATATATATATATATATATATATATATATATATATATTTATATATATCAGATTTTCTAATGCAATATGACAGACTAGAGTTCAAATTATTATACTGTAGTAGCAATTTGTGAACATACCAATTATTACATGCATGTCACATTGCAAGAACTTCTTCACAATTTCCACTCCAATTCCTCGAGCGCCGCCAGTAACAACAGCTACTTCACCTCTCCTCGGTAACAAATCTGGAACCACATAATGCAAGCAAAATTATAATTATACACATATTTTAAATAAAATACAAAAGGCGGACATTAGAAAGATGAAACCGAAAGCATTCTCTATCATAGGTATCTCACAAGGGAAATATTTCTTAATCAGTTATTTAACGACAGTCTTTTTTATTGTTGTTGAATTATGTCGCGTCTCTTTAATGATGTGAGTCCATGAAGAGAAAGTAGGAAGGGAATTTAATAAAATATGTAAAAATGTATCGGTACAATATAAATTGGTGTTCGCATAATATATTTGAATATGACAACTTATGTTGGTAATTATAATAACAAGTGGGAGTGGGGGTGCAGGGCTACAATACTACATTAGACTATACAAGTAAGTATCAAACGATGGTATACCCAAATGATTTTTATGTAGAAAGTTTTTGTGGCTGTAAATTAAAACCATGTGATTATCACCATAGACAAATAAATTATCATTATATAGTATATATGCCATTAGGAAAGTCCAGGATAACAGAGAGGGTTTGGAATTGAACGGGTTACATCAGCTGCTTGTCTATGCGGATGACGTGAATATATTAGGAGAAAATCCACAAACAATTAGGGAAAACACGGGAATTTTACTGGAAGCAAGTAAAGAGATAGGTTTGGAAGTAAATCCCGAAAAGACAAAGTATATGATTATGTCTCGTGACGAGAATATTGTACGAAATGGAAATATAAAAATTGAAAATTTATCTTTTGAAGAGGTGGAGAAGTTCAAATATCTTGGAGCAACAGTAACAAATATAAATGATACTCGGGAGGAAATTAAACACAGAATAAATATGGGAAATGCCTGTTATTATTCGGTTGAGAAGCTTTTGTCATCCAGTCTGCTGTCGAAAAATCTGAAAGTTAGAATTTATAAAACAGTTATTTTACCGGTTATTCTGTATGGTTGTGAAACTTGGACTCTCACTTTGAGAGAGGAACATAGGTTAAGGGTCTTTGAGAATAAGGTGCTTAGGAAAATATTTGGGGCTAAGAGGGATGAAGTTACAGGAGAATGGAAAAAGTTACACAACACAGAACTGCACGCATTGTATTCTTCACCTGACATAATTAGGAACATTAAATCCAGACGTTTGAGATGGGTAGGACATGTAGCACGTATGGGCGAATCCAGAAATGCATACAGAGTGTTAGTTGGGAGGCCGGAGGGAAAAAGACCTTTAGGGAGGCCGAGACGTAGATGGGAAGATAATATTAAAATGGATTTTAGGGAGGTGGGATATGATGATAGAGAATGGATTAATCTTGCTCAGGATAGGGACCAATGGCGGGCTTATGTGAGGGCGGCAATGAACCTCCGGGTTCCTTAAAAGCCAATAAGTAAGTATATATCTCACAGAAGTCAATAATAAAGCAAAAGAAAATTATGCCTCCTTCAGTGTAGCTTTTCTGGAGAATTGCCGATGTGAGTCTCATCCAAAAATGTAAAATGACCTAGTTCTGAAACGGTAACATTTTTCTTACGACTATGTATGAAATAATAACTCACTTCGTAATATGGCTAAAATTTAATAAGTAGAAAATGATCAAAAGCATTACTAAGTTATACATACGTGTCTTATTATACTCGACGTACACATGATCTTCCACGATTGCTTTTCCACCTAAAAAATAGTAATAACATTGATAGCCAGCTTCTGTCAACAACTGTTTTAAGGTTAGTTTGCGTAAAGTGGCGATAAGGAAGGAAACCGCAAATAAAATTACAAATATGCTTAAAAATAAATACATCTTGGGCAGTTCAAAACACACGTTCACCGCTGGTGCCAACGCAATAAGACCAGCAATTCTGAAGTGCAATGGTGCTTTCCTTTCCAAGCCATTTGTTAGCTCTTTCACAACTTTCACTTCTGACGTACAATCATGTTTTCGCGTATCGCGTATAAGTAGACTGGTACAGCGGTGAAAACAAAAATAAGTTCAAAGACTACAAGCACAAAGATATTCCAAATTCATATTCTTGTTTTAAATTGTAGTTCGATGAATTCATAATCACAACCAAAAGACGTCGTACGTACAAATAAATTCAATATGTTTAAAATAGTATTTCTCATGGCCTAAGTCGACCGTGCCTAATAGTATATAGCCTACAGTATTTCTCTTCTTTTTATCCTCTCAGGTATTTCTGACGCCATATTGTTACCCTACTTATCGGTCGACCGCTCTTTGACATGGATTCTCTGAAATGGACACGAAACTGAATGATAAGAAAATCGCGAACTTAATGTAAACGCGAACTAAATAAACTATAGCATTGACAACAATGAATAATATTGCAGTTACGACTTACTGTAGTATTTAATTACTCCTGTTATCTTCAGGTACTCTCAAACATCGTGGTTTATTCCGATACAAATGATTACCTACATTCTATAATGTGATGTGACATCCCGTTTCGAATTTCGAACGGGACAGTCCCGTTTTTTAAACATTCCGTCCCAGCATAATCTTTCTGATGTCTCAAAATATAATTAGTGTATATTGATATGTAGGCCTACAAATAAGAGAGTGAGTGATTCAGAAAGTAAATTACCCTAACAAGGGTGACATATTCCTCTCTTGTTCGAATGTTCCTAGGACCGCAGCAGCAGACCACAGTTTTGTCATGCAGCCATTAGATGGCGCATATGTTGCGTCAAACGTTCGCATTATCAGTTGTAAGATGGCTGTGCGCACGAAAACGTGGTCAGATGTGGAAATGCCATCCTCCCTACAGCCCCGACCTGATATTCAGTGATTTCCATTTCTTCGGACCATTGAAGAAGCACTTGGGTAGTAAGCGATTCAACATCATTACGGGCATTCAGCAAGCCGTCATAACATGTCTTCAGGGACTTGGCGCATATTTCTTCTATGCTGGCATCAATGTCTTAGTCTACAGTTGGATCAAGTGTTGGACATACGTGACTATGTAGAAGAGTAATGAGTACGAATGCCCTATTACTATCAGTATAATATCTGCCTGTGAAATAAGGTTATCTGTTTGAATCACTCTCATAGATATCATTACAAAACTTTTTGGCGATCCAACATTGATGACAATGCCATGTTCAGTGAATTTGTTTATGTGAAGCAATTTGCTAGTGCATACAGCCACTCCATTGAATAAAAAAGGAGAAAGAAGGGCATATGAGATGGGTAGAAATGTTCAGCACTTCTATCAAGAACTGTTATTCGGAAATATTGCTAAATATAGAATTTGGCGTCGCTCTGGGTGGCGCAGTATGTATAGTGCTGGCCTTCTGTCCCCGAGGTTGCGGGTTCGTTCCCGCCCAGGCCGATAGCATTTAAGTGTGCTTAATTGCGACAGGCTCATGTCAGCAGATTTACTGGCATGCAAAAGAACTGCTGCGTGACAAAATTCCGGCATACCGGCGACACTGATATGACCTCGGCAGTTGCGAGCGTCGTTAAATAAAGCATAATTTATTTAGAATTTGGCTTATCCCTGCCTGAAACCTATGCTTCTGTAGAAAGAGTTCTTGCCAGAATGAAGAAAATACAGACATCGAGAAAACAAAATTGAAGGTTGACACATTGCAGGCATTCGTTAATTACCAAAATTAATTTCAAATAAAGATTTTTAGGCTTCTTCTTTTTTACTTGGTTATGTAACAATGCTGTATCAACTACAAGGTTATTTAGCGTCGATGGGATTGGTGATAGCGAGATGATATTTGTTGAGATGAGGCCCCGAGGATTCGCCACAATTAGCTGACATTCACCTAACAGTTGGGGAAAACCTCAGAAAAATCCACCAGGTAATCAGCCCGAGCAGGGATCAAACCCATGCACAAGTTCTCGACTTCTTCTATTTCTTAAAGGAGAATGAGAACCTGATTGTAGGAATTCATTCATCAGAAAAATTCCTACAATGTGTTCATATTATTTTAAAATTAAAGAATTACATTTATATTTTCGGTACCACCGAAATTTGTATGACTGGGAGAGGAAGTTCTCTGCCACATCATATACAGAGTGATTCACGTTTAATGACCAGTACTTTAGGCATCAGTTCTGCAGGCCATTTTGAGCATAAAATATCATACAAACATGGGTCCGATTATCACTAGTTTGAAAGCTATTTGTACAGATCTCCAATATTATATCTCTGCCAGACAGTGGCTGTTAAATTTCAAGTGGCTTATCTTACAATGTGGGCATCAGTGTATTGAAAAGTATTACAACTTTCCTCCCATCTCCTTATATCCCCCGCAAATGTGACGTTGCACAGAGGCAGAGATAAAATACGAAATCTATAAAAATCCAAACGTCATATTGTGAATCAGGCTTTGGAGTTGCTTGCATCGCAATACAAATATTGGAATGAAACGTAAACTAAACAGAGGGTTGCGCTGTGACTTGAAGGACTGGGGAGAAGAGAATGGTAGATCTGGTGACTATCAGCTGCTCTCATCAGGGACAGCTATACCAATGTAAGAAACGTTGCATGCCATTCACATCCGTGTGGCCAAGTGCATTGAAGTGGAAGGAGGAATACTTGAAAATCTGCTTTCAAAATGCGTTATGTTTATTTCATGATTAGTACAGTATTTTAAATTAATATTTCTGTGTATTTTAAGAGGACAATTCTTAGTTCTGCTCAGAACCACAGCTACTTTCGTAGGATTCAATCAGCTGTAATTCCTCAAGGTTGATTATTATCGGACTCATGTTCATGACATTTTCTGCTCAAAATGGCTTATAGAACCGATCCCTAAACCACAGATCTTTAGTCGTGAATCATCCTGTATAGAAAGATGTGCATTGTGCAGCTCAATGTATAAACCATACTTACTTATTTACTGACTTTTAAGGAACCTGGAGGTTCATTGCCATTCACACGTAAGCCCGCCATTGGTCCCTATCCTGAGATAGATTAATCCATTCTCTATCATCATATCCCACCTCCCTCAAATCCATTTTAATATTATCTTCCCATCTACGTCTCGGACTCCCTGAAGGTCTTTTTCCCTCCGGCCTCCCAACTAACTCTATATGCATTTCTGGATTCGCCCATATGTGCTACATGCCCTGCCCATCTCAAACGTCTGGATTTAATGTTCCTAATTATGTCAGGTGAAGAATACAATGCGTGCAGTTCTGTGTTGTGCAACTTTCTCCATTCTCCTGTAACTTCATCCCTCTTAGCCCCAAATATTTTCCTAAGAACCTTATTCTCAAAGAGCCTTAACCTATGTTCCTCTCTCAAAGTGAAAGTCCAAGTTTCACAACCATAAAGAACAACCGGTAATATAACTGTTTTATAAATTCTAACTTTCAGATTTTTTGAGAGCAGACTGGATAATAAAAGCTTCTCAACCGAATAATAACAGGCATTTCCCATATTTATTCTGTCTTTAATTTCCTCCCGAGTATCATTTACATTTGTTACTGTTGCTCCAAGATATTTGAACTTCTCCACCTCTTCAAAAGATAAATGTATAAACCATACTAACCACATATCACACATAATAATAATAATAATAATAATAATAATAATAATAATAATAATAATAATAATAATAAAGCTGTAATAGCTACTGCTCATACAAATAACAGGATTCGTTCTGGTTTTATATTAATTATTGTTGTTGAAATGAAATTATCTGTTCCTAGAATATCCATGTTCCACGATATTGATACACTTCTGACCCCTGACTCCCTACTTTTTCCAGATGATATGACCGTGATCTATGATGACCATAAATAAGACATTATAAAACCTTGAGGTTTATAATAATAATAGTAAAGTCCAACAGTATTATAATAAAAAATTTACCTCTAGTTTCTATTTTCGTAGAAAAAGTTAAAAGTTTGTATAATCTTACCCGGCCCCAGAACAATTTTTCCTTTGAAATTATTCAAATCTGCTTTACAGGGAGCCTTACCTGAAAGACTAGATTTGCATAATATATACGTCACTGTGTACGTTAACAGAAAACCACAATTCCAAGTCACACAGAGTTTGTGTGCACTCGATGTGGGTCTCTGGCGCTTCGTCAGCCCACGCGAGTTGTGTGGATATAAAGGGAAAATTTGAGACGGTGTCGGGTGAAGTTTCCGGGTAGCTCAGTTGGTAGAGCGCTGGTACGTTCAACCAGAGGTCCTGGGATCGATACCCGGCCCCGGAACAATTTTTCCCTTGAAATTATTCAAATCTGCTTTACAGGGAGGCTTACCTGAAAGACTAGATTTGCTTAAAAGTTTGTGTTGAAATTTCTGTTATCTCGGTTTATTGAAATTTATATTATAATTTTCACAGCCCCTGACGTGGGTATATTCCTCTGCAGTTAAATTTTCAATATTTCATTCCATTTCAAAAATATTTGAGATCACACTGTTAGGTGAGACACCCTATATATTAATAAATATTAAACATCAATCCAATACTTAGATCCATTTGATTCTCAATATTGTGGTTGAACACTCCACAGGCACTTGCTTTTGTGATAATCTTCAATAAAGCAAATCGTACTTGCCACCATTTTCGGCTTAAAAGGTTCACCAACACTCACAGTTACTTAGAACAATCTGCTACATGCTACTGCTGAACGAAATAACGCACAAGATACCCACTGGAGATGGGTAGCTATCAATTTCTGCATGCACTCTCATTTTTAGTGGAAAAAGGCATGCACAATTGAATTTGTTTTGTTTACTCTTGCGTGCATAAAGTTGAAAGAAAAATTGAACTGTGTAGATGCACCTTAATCGCTTCAGTGTTCTCCAACAATTAAAAAACGACACAATAGCTTGCACTACATTAGACACGAATGAGTAATCTCTTCAGTAACTCACAACAGACTGAGATGAACTGTATGCATGCAATGCCCGACAACAAATTCCCTTACACTTCAGTATGTATGCTAGGCATACTGTAGGAAGCAATGTGATTCTCCTATGAAAATTCCAGTCGACTTTGATTCTTTCCTCTCCAGGTTTATAGTATATTTTTTAAATTTCTTTATAGTTGTTTTGACATCTGGGTCATATCGTTACTTATTAACATTGTATAACATTTTAACTTTTACAGTAATGTTATATAATATTACTGAATTTATATTGAATTCCAAAGACCAGTGTCTTTGAGGTATGTCAATAACTTGAGACGGAGTTGCAGACTGTTGAATATAGGTGATGGATCATTCGGTATTCCATATTTTTGTCTTTTCTTGTACTGTTTTTGCTGCATTCGTTGAAGAAGAAATTCTAAACTAATATTTGTATCCTGTAAGGCTGGCTTCATACTGGAAAAAAATATCAAAATATTGTTTTCAACAAAAATATCAATAACAAATATGGTAGGCTATACCTCTGGAGTAATAGCGTGTTGACTGCGAACCAGGTGGCCCGGGTTCAAATCCCAGTTGGGGCAAGTTACCTGGTTCAGGTTTTTCCCGAGGTTTTCTCTTAATCCAATATGAGAAAATGCTGGGTAACTATTGGTGCTGGACCCCAGAGTCATTTCACCTTCATTTCGTTCAGATGCTAAATAACCTGAGATGTTGATACAGCATCGTAAAATAACCCACAAAAAAATACACCTACTAAAATCTTTTTGACTGTCATGGTAAATTAAATAAAATGTTAAATAAGAATGTAATTAACAAAAATGTGAATAACAAATTTTCAGAAAAAATTAAACAAATAAATGTTAACATTTGTTAATTACTTAATTAACAAATATATTATAACATATCTTCAGAAATTAAAATAGTACATTATGCAACGAGCCTAAATGGTAGTAATTAAGACGCAAGTATGATTGTTTATGAAACGAGCGCAAACGAGTGTCTTAATTACCATTATAGGCAAGTTTCATACGACTTTTTATGCTCGATCATATTTCTAACTTGAAAGTACTAAAAATTATGGTTATGTGCGAACTGACCTGAATTGTGAGATGTGCGCAGACGCGAAAGTATTGATTTTTCCGAGGCCGAATTTCATTGACCTTGGCACAGAATAAGATGAACATTACTCTGATATGACCTGAAAATTGATTTAGAATTGAAAAACGAGATGACAAATTGAATTTATTTGGATATTATTTACGATTAACTCTAATTATTATAGTAACAGAACATAACCTTCTGCGACAGTATTGGATTTCCAGCCTCCGTGACTTTTCGCTAATTATCTTTCGATTGCATATCCGAGAATAATCGATACTTGCGATTTTATAACAGTACAAAGCTGACTTGTCATTGGCTGAACACCTGTAAGCTGACTTGTCATTGGCTGAACATCTGTACTTTAATGTGTAGGTGTACTTTAATGACATGCATTAAAGGATTGCTACCAGGTGTATAATTACTACATTTCGGAATGGTCGAGCATAAAAAAAAACTATTAAACAGTCAGTCCCTACTCTTTTATATGGAAGTGAAAGTTGGGTTACAACAAAACCTGAAGTTAGTAAAATACAAGCAGCAGAGATGGGATTCTTGCAGAAAGTAAAAGGATGCACGAGATTAGATAGAATTAGAAATTAAGATATTAGGCAGGAACTAGGAGTATACCCACTTATTGATAAAATAGACAATTACAGACAAGATTGGAAATTACATATAGAGAGAATGGACGACTAGAGACTTCCTAAGAAAGCAATAAATTATAAACCAAAAGGACGAAGAGATCAGGGACGACCGATGAAAAGATGGAGTGACCTTTGAAGTCGGAACGGGCAATTGCCCATACCATGAAGTGAAGCAGAAGAAACTATTAAACAAGTTACTAACATGTTATCAACAACCTTTGATCTAGACTGCCTCCAGAGTTATCAGAAAATTTCTTTTATTAACAAAGTTATCAGCGTATGACTTGAGGCTTTCCCGGCGTTTGATATAGAATAACTCTTCTCGGGTTCTCAGCCAGGTGAGTTGGAGATTAGCTTCCAAGCTTTCGACGGCTAGCTCTGCCATCTTCTTCGTCCCTGAATCTCCAACTCACCTGGCTAATCTCCAACTCACCTGGCTGAGAACCCGAGAAGAGTTATTCTAAAGTTATCAGCGTGTTAGTGGAAAGAGTAATAAATCTTAACAACAAATATTAACAAAAGCTAATAAAATGTGAACATAGCTAGTAACTTTTAAAAATCTGGTAATAAATGTTTTCAACAAATCCTGATAACAAAGTTACTAATATTTTGTAGGCCTATATTTAAAATTTGTGACTAACACAACAACACGTGTTATTAACAATGTTACGTCCATTGTAAAGCCAGCTTTATAGGTACTACCTATCCATTCCACTACTTTGTTACTTTATTTGTTGAAGAGATGAGCTTTTGATTGCAACATCAAGTGGTTAAATATTGAATCCGTGACAATGCCATGATACCATTCTTATGGTTCCATATTGTATTATTCGTTCACCTAAACACAACAACAATCACTATTACTCACTAATATTTATATATGTGACTGTACTTATATCACAGAAATATTCCAAAGTTATAATATTACATCCATTTTATGCAATAATTGTCTTTAGAAATCACTGTGAAATAAAAAAAAAAATATTACTTCACATGGCTGATGATAGCATTCTTGCACAGAAGCCAAATGAAAAAAAAAAAGCTAGTGGAACCATTTCCACGAGAATTCCGTGAATATGTCCAATAAACTTAGTTTTATGGCATAATTTTAAACAACATATCGTCAGCTCGCGCCTGTAAACTTTACGGCATGGCCCGCGCACGGTCGATTCGACCGTGCGTGGAAATGAAGTGGAATCTATATTTTTGCTAATATCTGTCAGCACGAAAGTTACAAAAACATTATTTAACTGTATTTTATTCATTAACATCACTGTTATTATGTATTAAAAAGAAGATGAACATGCCAATATCCAAGTAATCTTGAGTGTTGTTTATACTGTGAAAAATATATTAATCACATTATATGTTAAATATTTTCATCAACGTCATGACCTGGTATAGGAGTAGCACAAAAATATGACGGTATTTCCACTTGTCCTATTCATTATAGTCATTATCGGTGTGAAATAGGCCTAAATTCAACAAACACGGAAGAAAATGATATTAGAAGATGAACTCACTTAGTCACATGACCTCGCACGTATTACATATCTTCATCACTATCACCATCGGCACTTTCTTCAGGATTAGCACAAAAAGTGCAAGTTGACTGTGTATGTTCTTTGCAGATGAAGTGGCGGCATACATTACACCTCGTCTTAGACTTACGATTTTTCTTCCAATCGCAGAGATAGCACCTTCCTGGACCCTCATCTTCTCCAGATGGAGGTGGATTTCTTTCTTCAGCAGTTCCAGTAATTTCTCTGATGTTTTTCTTCAGTTGACGCGGCAGATTTTCTAGTTGCAGTCTTTCAAGTAGATAATTTCTAGACAACTCCTTGCTGAGTGTTTGTAGGAATTTTCTTCGAAACATGTCAAATTGGTGAATATTGTGTTTCAGTATAATGAAACTATTGATGCCTGCTATGTTCAGTAGTGTAAAGAACAGAGTTAGAGGCCAGCGGTTACTGGTTCTTGCAACTGAATACCTAGCCTTGTATTCGTCCACCATGTCCACCCCTCCTGTCGTTGAATTATAAAACGTCAACATGTAAGGTTTTCTAGATTCTTCAGAGTCTGGATCAATTTTATCGGTATGATGCATGGTGGATAACAGCAACACCACCTTCTTCTTTTTCGGACAGTAGGACAGAAGGGTCTTGTCCTTGGTGAACTCGAAAACACTGCTATTTTCCATTGAACGACTTTGCAAAAATAAAGTGGGCACCTCCCTCTTATTTTTTCTCAGCCTTCCAACTAATGTTAACTTGTGAGTTGTTAGAAGTTCATCAGCAAGCGGCACTAAAATGAACCAGTTGTCAGTGGTGACGTTTCTCCTAGATCCACTGATTGGCTGCACCATCCTGTTCACAACACATTTAGCAGAGTTATCAACTTGGTAGGGCCCTTCAGGCTGCTTACCAGTGTAGACTTCCATATTCAGTGTATAAAAGGTTTTTGCACATGCCAGAGAGAATACCTTTATTCCATATCTTGCCGGTTTTGTTTTTATGAATTGTTTGAAACTGCACCTTCCCCTAAAAGATTCCAACATCTTGTCGATAGTGACGTATTCGCTAACAGTAAAATTCTCGGAGCATTTTTGAACAATTTGCTCAAAGAGAGATCGAATAGGAGCAAGCTCATCAACACTTCTGCGCTCTTGTCGAGTATTTGTATCATCAAATCTTAAAACTGTCACCAGGAACTTGAATCGTATCCGGTTCATACAAGTTCTGAAATAAGGAACACCTGTCCCATCAGCAGACCAAAGGTCGAACAGGATCAGATGAGATGCTCTCAAAACTCCAGCCATATAAAGAAGTTCTATAAAAGGTTCCATTTCAGTTCTCGTTGTATTGTGTGCATCTCTTGGGCGGCTGTAATTTGGACGCATTTTTTCAATTTTTTCATTTGTATGTCTAACAATTTCATCAATGATAGTGTCAGTAAAAAATAACTTCCAACACTGGAATGGAGTCGATGTGCTCCTTGCTACCTGTTTTACACCAGGTATAAACCTTACTATATCACGTTCGCCAACACGTCTGTTACGTGGTGGACAGTGCATTTCCCATGTTGTTACTCCATCTTTCCCTGTATAAATTGGACCTAGAACAAGGTCTACTTCCTCATCTGCTGATTGAGCAGAGTCTGTGTTATGATAGATTTCTTCAACCATATCTTCTTCTTCAACGTCCGATTCAATGCTATCAATTGGTCTGATAATTTCTTCTTCACGGAACAATTGTCTTCTGGCTGCACCAGCTTCCCTTCTTGTTTCTTCTTCCTGGGCCATTTCCTTTTCTACACTATCAATAAGGTTCCTTATCCTTTCTCCCTCTTCATCCATATTTCTACACGGCAATGTACGGGGATCAGTAGTGAAAATAAAGTATTACACTGACAAAAACATACGTATATGTGAAAAGTTATAAATACAAGAAAAAACTACATTATACTTATACACCAAGTGAAACAATACGAAGTTGCGTAATGACTCGCACACGGTTGAAACGACCAGGTCTGTATAACAACAGTTTCAAATCAAATTGACCAATAGCAAAGTGCATGACAACAATCACATCTTATTCTGGAAGAGTCGAATGAAAGGTACTGAAGGGGTGAGCGGCAGAACTCAAGTGACCTTGAAGCAGAAGCTAAACGTTTACCACACCCGGTCGAAAAGACCGTGCACGAGCTCTCAAGGGTTAAGTAAAAAATATTACTTCTAAAAAAAAGGTGTTTGAATGTTGTTGACAAAACTAAATCCTCAAAATATTATTTTTTAGCAAGTTATTTCTCTTCCTGTGTATTTTATTTTCCAATTCTAAGTTTATACACAAACATTATACAGCTTCATTCAGGGATTGGCTCTTGCAAAAAGTAGATAGACCAAGAGCGAGTTCCTCATCACTACTGGTGGGCTGGGTACACAGGTCAGGCCTTAGTCATAACATCTAACACTTCCTTCTTATCATGTTGCGGTACACTCTATCTTCCACACGTCCCGTTACTAACCACGACGTCTGTCGACTAAACAATGTCATGATGACATATTTTCTTCACATAAATACTTTCAATCACCTCAGGTGTACAGTACATTATCACAGTCTACTATATACAGTCGTGAAGCTTGAGGTGATTTTTTGCAAATCTCGCGATAAAGCGCTCCAAGCGGTTAGCAACTAGAAACAATAGACTGTCCACGGTCGACTTTGGATTTAGAGTGGACTGAGTCGTATTTCTATTGAGTGCTAGGCCGTTGCGTATTTCGCATTGATGCTCATGAAGAAAAATCCTAACATCTATTTCTTATTTTACTTCTAGATGCAAAAAGTGGTTAATAAACAGCAGGAGGGAAGATCTAATGACAAAGAATGAAGCATATCTTTATAATAATATAAAGTTTTGCTCTCTTCATTTCGAAAATACACAATTTATGAATGAAAACAAAATTAAATTAATCTGGAATGCAGTTCCAACTTTATTTGATGTTTCAAATAAACCTGTTCTGTTATTACCTGCAGCTGAGAAACAAAAGCTTTGCACTAATTCTACGTCTGTATCAGCCGATTCCTTGAATAATTGTACATTTTCAGACAACTTAGGCCTACTTTTTTTTTTCAAAGGATATGTTTTTAATTACAGCTGTTAATTTTGTTGTTATTTTTATTTGTTACTTTACTAGAGACGTAGAAAAAGTAAGTCTGTTACAATAAAACTTATTGATCACGTTTTATTTCCAATTCTGGTGTGATTATTATTATTGCTTAACCTCATCCCACTTTGTTAACTATGTAAGCCTACACTACAAGTACCGGTACACGTAAGTTACTCCCATTAATTCATATTTCCATTATTATTGTTATTATATTATTGTTGTAAAGGGAAATGCAAATTAATATTTATTGGTTTCATAGTTCATTATCGCTATAATCTTGAATGAGTGAAGCGATTATAATAAATTTCAGTTCGTTTTGCACAAACAAAAATAATATTAACCAATTTCTTGCAGGTATCTTCGAGTTTATGGTAGAATTTAATATACTTCATTAAAATAATAAATTAACTTTATCCATTTAATATTTCAATAATGGAAGGAAGGTGTTAATTTTTCCAAAAGAACACGACAACGAAAGTGTAACATATTTTGTCATTGCTAGGAGAGATCTGTGATGATTAGGTGATAGTAGCGATCCTAGTGGTGGGCAACTACCCATGTTTGCATTTTTACTACATATTGAGCTTCGCGACTGTATATAGTAGACTGTGACATTATCTTATGAAACAGAGAACGGTAATAACATCAACACTGTCAAAATTTTTGCGAGGTCCCTCAGCTACGAGCATAGACTCTATTTTCATTTTTCTCTTCTCTTCTTTACCTTCTGTGCACGTTTGTGATTAAATTTCTTTCTTATGATGCAAAACACAGCTCGCTCATTAGCCAAACAAGCAATCATTGAATCGAGCTGTACATTATACACCGTGTCTATAAATTATATATACAAATGAAAACCACATATTTATATCTTCTTTGTCACAGGAAAGCCAACTTGCAACTGTCAAAAGTTTAAGTTGTACTAATTGTGGACTTCAGCATTGCTAGGAGGCTTAGTAAACAGAAAAACAAAAAAAAAAATGGCATTCTTCGCAAACGTTTCTGCCTTTATACATTAACGCAGATCCCGAATATCTTTTCCGAATCTGTTTCAGTGATGAATAAACTTTTCATATTTCTTGAAAAGTTAATAAACGTAACTGCAGAATAAGGGGCTCAGAGAATCCTCATACCACCACTGAAATGAAACGAGATAGCCCAAAGGTTAATGTCTGGTTTGACGTGATGATAGACAAAGTTGTTGTTGTTTTCTAATGCCAGGCATTTGACAATAAAGTCATTTGACCTCTTGCACTCCAATATTTTCCAAAGATATTGGAGTGAAAATGGCAAGTTGTAGCCGATTTAAGTGAACACCTTATTTTAACGTTTTGGTGGCTACTTCATTCACACACAACCCCCAGAATGTCTGGAGGACCACATCTGCTGTTGGTTGATGGGTCCACTGGACCTAGTTGGGAGATCTTGTTGATCACCAGCTTTCCCTCCTTAAGCCACTGGAGGACAATTTTAGTGCCATAGCAGGTCAGCACTAGGAACAGAAAAGTAGAAAGAGGAGGAAGGAAAGGGAAATGAACCCCTAGGCCTCGAATGCTCTAATACTGTCGGGGTCGAAGAAAGTAAGAGTTCAGTCAGAGGACTGGATAGGAAAGGGTAAAGAGGGAATTAGTGGTATTGAATACAGAAAAATTATATCAAATTCAGTCATTCACTCATCAAGCTAACCAGTGCTAATTGATGAGTAGCCCCTCCCTTTAGTTCAGTTTGTAAAATTATACTTACTAACAGCTGCACCACGGGAAGGTAGGGATGGGACATTGGGCATTTGTCCAGGTTGGTTCCTTAAAGCCTTCAATGGGAAGGATTAATGGCTCTCCCCCCTGTATTCGACAAATACCATTTTGCAGTCTAATTGACAAAGTGGTGGGACCCTTTTACATACCTTGACATGGTAGAACAATTTGTAATTCGACAGATTGGGGATATTCCCAACATCATATTCCAGCAGGATGGTGCATCTCCCCATTGATCTTTGGAATGTTAAATGTTATGTTTTATTTAACGACGCTCGCAACTGCAGAGGTTATATCAGCATCGCCGGATGTGCCGGAATTTTGTCCCACAGGAGTTCTTTTACATGCCAGTAAATCTACTGACATGAGCCTGTCGCATTTAATGCCATCGACCTGGCCCGGGATTGAACCTGCAACCTTGGGCATAGAAGGCCAGCGCTATACCAACTTGCCAACCAGGTCGACTTGATCTTTGGATGTTAGACATTATCTAGATCAACATTTCCCAGGGTGATGGATCGGGTGAGGGGGTCCAACCACATGGCCACCTGGCAGGACATTCACAAGAAACTAAAATTGAACCCATATTAGATCCAACATGTACGAAGAATGAACAGAGACAGAATTTCATAATTAATTCTCAAATATAGACCACAGGGCAGAAGAAATCAATCACGTCCTATGAAGAAACTTCTGGATGACTAAGGCCAAAACAGATCACACAGCCCAACTGCAAGTGTTGGATGTTGATCAATCTTCTTAATGTATCCAGCTGTTTGCTGACAACATAAAGTCCATTAAAGTCCTCTGTAGTCTATTCAGTTGTTGTTTTTCTCGAGAAATGAGGGGTATTTTGATCGGTGTTCATTATAGATGCCTGTTGCTAGTAGCCAGAGTTTGGGTGTAGTCAATATATACTGCAGGGCTGTCTTCTGCAACTGGTACTGATGATTTTAATTTACTTCTTTTGTGGTTTATGGATGGACAGTATAGAACATACATGAGCACAACTTTCGGTTACGTGAGGCACTCGATTTGAAATAGTTTGTTTACTAAGAGAGGAGACTGCAGAGTAGGATGGGAAATATAAACTGCTGTGACCTGCGTCACCTTATCGTAATCGCTAAGGCGGTCTGTGGCCAATTATTAGGAAAGCGCTTGGTTAACATGAGATACTCGAAAACTTTTATTCAATTTGGCAAATTAATTCGGCAGCGTTAATCATAAACCTCTTTACTATTTCTCCATCATTGAATTGATTTAAACTACAGGCAAGAAATTGCGTAACTAGCCAATAATATTCCATCATGTTGTCTACGTTTATTTTCTTGAATATTCTGGCATTTCTCAAGATTACTTAATAGATTTCCACGTTCTCGACTTAAATAATTTCAGAAAATCATATTTCGTTTTCTACGCACATTTGATATTTATTTTTATAAATTTCTTTAGGAAATAATACGTACAAACAACATTTAATTCCTCGTACCTTTTAATGCAGCGTGTTTAAGGTATAATGTCGTATTTAGTATATTATGCAAATGTTAAGATCATAAATTTTCTTCGGAATAGTACGAAAAATAACATTTAATTTGTCTTACCTTCTAATTCAGCATGTTCTTTATGACATAAGGAGTAATGTCGTTGTATATTAAATTTATTAATGCCTAATAGGATTTTCGAGCATAACATACATCGTATGTTCTCACCTTCTAAACAGCAAAAAAAACTCTTCCTCCCATTTCTCATTAAATAATCGTTTTCTAACACGTACACACTGCTTTGATAATGCCATTATGCCACCACTGATATTGCTTATGAAACTGATATAGAACCTGCCCACGCCTAGGAGCTACGTGAGGGAGGAATGGGGACTGTGAAGATGATGTCACTCAGAGTGATAAGCTCTGTGAAGGTCAGTGAGGCACGATGCCCATCTGTGGTATAGAAGAATGTGTTCCAGATCTTCATCATGATTATTACACCATGGATAAGTAGGATTATCAGAAATGTGAAATCGATGTAGGTACAATTGTGTGACAATGTGACCTGTTCTGGCTGGATGTTGATGATAAAAATGAATTCCTTTAATAATAATTCAATTGCAATGTTTCAGCACCAAAATGCTCATAATGTATACAAATAAAATACAAATAATGGAGGGATTTAAAGCCAGACGTGACTATCCCACAATATTACAAAAATAAAATACAAATATGGAGGGATTTAAAGCCAGACGTGACTATCCCACAATATTACAAAAATTAAGTGTCTCATCTCAATCACACATCCTTATCTTAATCTAGCTTATGGTAACATGCATGACTGGTTGCTTAAATGCTGAAGCCTGCAACTGTAAAATTAAGTTTGGTACCATAATTATGGATTTAACAGTTTACCTTCAGTGTCTCTGAAAGTTATTGTTGTTTTCTAATGCCAGGCGTTTGACAATAAAGTCATTTGACCTCTTGCACTCAAATATTTTTCAAAGATATTATCATGACTAGTCACTGAAGCACAGATTTTGAGGTGTTCCGAATCCATTTCTTGGTTTGAGTTGCACAATGGGCAGTTAGGGGACTGATATATTCCAATTCTATGCAGGTGTTTGGCCAAACAATCATGGCCTGTTGCCAATCTAAATGCAGCTACAGACGATTTTCGTGGTAAATCGGGAATTAACTGTTATACTGCCAGCATTCCATTGTAAGATGTTGAGTTGATTCTGTACCATTAAAGTAGTCCCTGCCCGGAGATCCGATTGGGGGACTATTTTACCTCCGGATAATTTTATCTTAATGGTACTCATTTCATATTGGAGTTAAATGGCAAGTTGTAGCCGATTTAAGTGAACACTATATTTTAACGTTTTGGTGGTTACTTCATTCACACACAATCCCCAGAATGTCTGGAGGACCACACCTGCTGTTGGTCGACGGGTCCATTGGACCTAGCTGGGAGATCTCAGAAAGTATTTCATGTGGATCAGTCATATCTGGTTTGAAATTCTTCAAATGAACGTGTTACAACAAAAATATATTTATACTTGAAATTTTGTATGCTTTATTGACAAAAATTCAAACTTTCACTACAACAAAACTGAACATTTAACAATATAAAATGCAAAAACTGAGTGTTTAATTAAACAAAATTACCAATTCTTATAATTACGTGAACCTGACCAACAATTTGTTATAAATGCTTTATCAAACAAAATGCATGCTGAGTTGAATTCAGACATCATTCAAGACAAACTGCACATCGAGTGCTCCGTTACAACATTTGAAAACTAAATACATTAAACAATCTTTATATTGGTCCTGAACAGCCACATATTAATTGCTTTCATCACATTACGTAATATGCGCAGCACAAATTCATTGCCAATGACATTCAGTGATATTAGAAAACAAAAAGTTATTTGTATGTTGTACACAGTCATATATTATATGGCCAACTCTGGTTACCAAAGAAGATTGGTACATCACGAGCTAAGTAGTTCATCACCGACATATGTAAACACTGTTTGTGAGTAGTTAACATGCCATTAGTGCTATTACAACTCATAACTCAAGAATAAAAATTACACCTTTTGTAATAACACCACTTTTATGAGCACAAAACGACAGTAAATTATAACCAGTACTGTCAACAACCGTGTAAATTAACATAAAAAGTACGACTTCCAATATTAAAAAAGTGGAAAATCTATCCTGGAAATTGATCCCTAAATTCCTTCAAAATTTTGGCCATTCACACATTACAGATTACTATCTTTAATTTTCTGTAGCATTAATGTCACCACGAGTAAAGGCTCTGAGTTATAAAGAAATAAATCGAGAACAGGTCAAAGTATGAAAGGGATAAGGAAGGGATTCAGTTGTCATCTTGGAGGCAAACGTTAAAATAATTACAAAACAACGGAATGGGAATCCTGAATACACTGCTTGTGTGAACAACCCATTCTTTCAAAAACGTTGCATAAGTCACTTTGCATCAGCGAGATATACAATATACATACACAATGTTCACAAAAGAATGGTGTGGTTTCTTTGCTATGGCAAAATGGAATGCAAGCTCATCTGTCCAAGTTTCATTTTATATCTAATTGGCTGTGCTGTTATTGTTTCTCGTTATTTGATTCAGACTTAAAAATGGCGACTAGGCACGAAAAATCATTTGCATTCTGAGAAATGAGGTTTCTAAATATGTCACAACAGTGCAACGGGAATTACATTTACGTCTTCAGAAGGATATATCACATTGAGAACAACATTCAAAGTTTGTGGAAATGGGAAGCCTGTGTGAAGACGAGAGTACAGGCCATCCAAATGTGTCCAATGCCAATGTTCATAGAATGGAGGAGACTTTTCAACAGAGTCCAAAGAAATCACTGGCTAGAGTAAGTAGAAAGTTAGAAATACCAAAAATGACTGCAGAAAAAGTGTTGATTAAGCAGTTAATAATAATAATGTGTTCAAGTTGCCATTACTGTAAGCACTGAAAGCAGAAGACCAGATAAAGAGAACTGTTTGTTGAGGGAATGCAGGGGAAGGCAGTTTTCTCGAATGTCTATTTTCATCGACGAAGTCACTTTACATCTGAATGAAAAAGTCAATACGTACAACGTCCATAACTGGGGAATAGTGATTATGATGACTACATTTTCCTACAGGCTAGGGCTCCCCCATTTCCATCATGACGCCACCTCAATTGTGTTCCGCCACAGCACTGGTGGCCACCACATTCCCCGGACCTAACACCATGTGATTTATTTCTGTAGGATGAGAAAGCCAGAATGTACGTACCCTCAAATGTCCATTCCCTCTGGATTCATCTGGAATGGATCAATCATGCTGTGGAGACTATTACACTGGCCGTGCTCAATTGGGAATGCTGGAAATACGGCTACCATTTAGATGTGTGTCAGATGACCAGAGATGCGCACATTTAGGTAATTGGAGTGATGTACACCAAACTTGGACAGTTACACTTCAGACGTCATTTGGCATAAAAAATACAGCAAACACACGGTTTTGAAACCATACCATTCCTCTGTGAACACATTTATTTGAAATGTGTAAACCCGAGATGATTTCAACTGTCCTCAAAGGTGCAAGAAAAATGCAGCCTTACTTTTGCATAAACCTATAATTTCATAAGAAAGTTTTTTTTATTATATAAGTTCTCCCATTCAAGCTGTTCATCTTCTTAACCAATTCCTTCTTTTAAAAAAATCATAGATTCCCATCCCAACATTACGGGCATGAAATGTGAAGGCCTCCACCAAAATTAATCGTTTTTAATTAATTTATATAGTCTCTTTTTATTATCATAATCATGATATGCTGCACTATTGTCGGGCCTGCTGCATTGGGGCCAATCGTGATGCAAAGGCAACAATAGACAGTAGGATGTTTCGAAGAAATGAAGGTGTTCCTGGCTTACTGGCAGTGCCTTCCAAGAGCATGCGAAGTTCGGAGAACATGTTGCGAGTATATGGATTGCGTCGGGATGAGTACCGCAACGTCAGGAAATGATAGTAGATGAATGGAGTCAGCAAACCAGCTCTTCCTCTGAAAGTTGTAACAAATGACAATGTCAACATGGCACACACATCAACACTCAATATTTATTTTTTAATTAAAAAGGTAGTCAATATTGAAGCTGTTCCCAGTGGTCTTGTGATTTAGAACCAAGGTTCGTGAGTTCAAACTCTGCTGAGGGAATGCCTTACAGCATATATAGACTACATCTTAAAAATTTCTAATATGACTTCTTTTAGAAGGCAAGTACAGTTTGAAGGCTTGTGTCATTTACAATGCATAAGAATGATGTCCCTGAATCAGAGGACTCAGTAGAAAATTCACCAATCAACTGCTATGGTCAATGCAAAATAATTGTCACCCATAATGTAAACAAATACAAGAGTTATAATCCTCATCCCATACAAGAAAACTTCGCATATATGAATAGACATACCACAAAATTCTTCTGTGCCCCAACTGCTGATTGGTTTTACTGTATGTTCGCACTGGAAAATGAGGCATGCATAGATACGTCTGGGGCAATGACAGATGATGTGACATAACAGATAACTATTTTAAGATAACAACCTAATATAAAGCATTGAATACATACGGAAGTTTTACAAGAATATACTTACATTATAGAGTGCCAGTAACGAAGTGTTTTTAAAGGTTTTCTTTCCACTTATGACCTTGTGATGTTTTACATCTGAATTACTGGTGACTATTATAGCTTGCACTGTTCCTGGACATACAGGGTGGAGCAAAATGTATGGTATATTTGGTATATTTACATAATACAACGCTGCATAATAGTACATAGCAACGGCGACTTTGGAATTGTTTGTTTATTCCATGACGTCTGCCATTTCATTTGCAATAAATCAGTAGTCCATACAAATACGCATTTAGGCTGTGGAAGGTTTTATAGGTTTAAATAGTGTAATTGCAGTTTAGCATTTCTTTCGCCAAGGACATCATCATTATCATGTTCCTGACAGACAGAAGATTGTGTGATGGGTCCAGTCTTGGAGGGAATATAGAAAACAAGAAATCGTCAGGCAGGCCAAGAACAGTCCGAACACCTGAGAATGTTAATCATGTTTTGAGCAGAAATGCAGCAAAGTCCACAGTGCTCAGCCCGTTGATATTTGCTGACAGTGCAAATCAGCCAGCGATTGCTTCACTGGAAATTGAAAGCAGATTTGAAATTCAATCGTTATAAGCTGAAAGTTGTTCATGAGTTACATCCAATTGACTGGGAGATGAGAATAGCATTCTGTGCACAACTTCAAGAAATCATTGCTGAGAACAACAATATTCTGCCTAATTTGCTTATGTCCATTTAACCAGATTATCAAGAAGCAAAATTTCCGGTACTGATCAGACACCAACCTTCAGTTGCTTCATGAAACTCCACTGCACAGCCCTAAAGTTATAGTGCGGTGTGGTATAGCCAGATTTGGAATTATTGGCCCATACTTTTTCAAGGATCCCCAGGGCAGAAACATTAGCTGTTAACTCTGAACAATATCTTCAAATGCTCAACACCTTCCTGGTACCTGAATTAAGAAGGATAGGACATCTTGAAACATGGTTCCAGCAAGACGGGGCTACTGCCCACACAGCCAATATCAGCATGAAAAGATTGTGACAGCTGTTTCCACGTCGACTCATTTCTCGCTTTGGTGACATCCAGTGGCCCTCCAGATCCCCGGACTTAAAAGTTCCAGATTTCTTTCTTTGGGGCTAACTCAAGGGAAAGGTCTATTCCACTCACAAGGAGTTACAGGCTTCATCCATGATGAAACTGCAGCCATTCCGTGCAACATGCTGCCACATGTGATGGATAGTTTCCTGAGTTGACTACAAACTTGTGAAGTGTATGAAGGAGGGCATTTACTGGATGTAATTAAAAAAAATAAACATCTGTTGGCATTAAAGTTGGAAAAATGTGTACACTGTTTGCAAATAAAGTGCATTTCTAGGTATGCAAACATTCTTCTATAATTTATTCTTTTGGCATCATAGCTACATTTTGTTCCAACTCGTATGTCGCAGGATGTTAATTACACGCAATTTAACACAGCACAGCATGAACACAGTATTATAATAAAGCACGAGGAGCAAGCAGTAACAGAAACTGAGTGACCGATTACCATTTCAATCTCTTTGTTTGGGTATTTCGAGTGGTGACATACCATTACACAACCTCCTTGTTATCATGCCTCAAGTATCACCCATGCCTATTAATCACATTTTTTTTCCTGACAGCCTGAATTAAGTTTTCCAACTGCTTCAAATATTGTACAGCGAAACCTGTTCAAATCGGAACCTGAATAAACCGGAATCCTGTCTATTTCAGAACAATTTATTGGTCCCAGCGAAATTCATATGTATTATGTGCAATTTTTCCTGAATAAAACGGAAACTGTCCAATGCGGAAACGGAAACTGCCTACTACTATTCAAAACGAAAATAATTTTTGGAGCATGCTATATTTTGTAACTATATTTTGAAACAGTGTGTAATTTCAAGGAATATTCGAAATATGTAGGTCACTGAGATAAAAACAAGCTTTCTTTGGAAAATTTTAGAGGGTACGAGGGTGTGTTGGCCTATCGGTCATAAATTTTATTACTCTGTTGACTAGGCAGACGAGTCCCTTCAAAGATTTTCAATGCTTCAACACCCGTACACTGTCGTAGCTAGACAAGTGTAGTGATTTCCTGGTAAAAAAAGTTTCGTAAAATGTAGCATTAATATTAAGTGATGAAGTAAAAGTTATCGAGGTAAAGGAAAATTAGAAACGAAGTATATGTGAAATAATGTTGAAGTTCAATTGTGGAAAACTCAGGTGTGACACTTTAAAGATAAAGATCATAATGAGTGAGTGGCTTGCAGCCAATATTGCTGCCATAAAAGAAACCAGAAAACAACTGTTTATGTAGAAATAAATAAACAGTTGTGGGAGTGGGTTCTTCATGACCTTTCAAAGAACATGTCAATCTCTAAATCTATTCTGCAAAGCAAGCCATTGTACTGGGAAAGAAATTACATAAAGCAGAATTCAAAGCTTCTAATGGATGGCTCCTAGTCCAATTAATTAATAATGTGCAGTCATATACAACACAGTATTATAGTATAGTTTTGGATATTAAATTGAATGAGATTATTAAACTTTAGTAGTGTTTAATGATTAATGAGTGAGTTACGATACTATTTTAATCAAGAATGATTCACCAACGGAATAAGAGACAGAAGGCTGATTTAATGTGAGTAGTGTTAAATGGAATATTTTGTACTCCTTGTAGTTTGTGGCATGCCATTTTGTTTTTCATGTATACAACTGATAAAATATTCCACTTTAATGTAACACCTGAATAATACAGAAACCTGTCCACAACGGAAAAAAAATTAGGACCATATCACTTCCGTCTTGAACAGGTTTCACTGTATTTCCTTCTCGTGTTTAGAAAAATAGCAAGTATATCATTAATAATACTTCGCATATATATAACAGTATGCTTCCAAACAGATAATTAATCAATGTTGCATTGTAGGCACAATGAAGAGAGGTATATATGCTACTTCTAATTCTTTCATCCACATGCTATCAAATCATTAAATAAATAAAAATAAAATTAAGAAATGAAATCACAACAATTTGAGCTGGTAGATAATAAATCCATAGGTTTAAAGCACTTACAGAAATATCAGCACAATTGTGAAGGGCATGAGAAATATTTCGGTAAAGGCCACAAGGCGAAGAATATTGCGAGACTGGAATTCAACCAGTGATATCAGTAATCTGGCTCCCCACCACGAATTTTGGCCCAGAGTCTGAAATGAAACGAAAGTAATTAGAACCATGAAGTGCAGAAGAATTACATTATGTATATCACTGCAGAAAAAATTCATACATACGTCCAAAAGTGTCAGAGAGTAACTTGCTGAATGCAACACTGCAAACAGAAACACCGGCAACAAGACCACTGGAAGCAAGGTTAAGGAAAGATGCACACATGTTCACCTTCATGAGAACAATCATTAAAATTACTTATGTGAAACGAAGGTTGTACAAGTTAAAATTACGAAAACTTTTAAAATATATCTCAAATTCACTTACTTCGAGAACTTTTTGCAGTGACTGTTTCTTTTTATTTTTTCCCGCAATCAATGGTTTGTGTTTTCGCATTTGATGAGAATGTGTCTATTGTTTCGTTCTCTGTTCAGCAACTTTTACATAGTAATGACTGATAATTCAAAGCTATGTAGGTATGGTTTTGTGACAAGATGTCCACTTCTAGCATATGCAGAAAATGTTGTTGTTGTTGTTTTCTAATGCCAGGCATTTGACAATAAAGTCATTTGACCTCTTGCACTCCAATATTTTTCAAAGATATTGTCATGGTTAACCACTGATGCACAGATTTTGAGATGTTCTGAATCCATTTCTTGATTTGAGTTGAGTTAGAAGACTGATATATTCCAATTCTATGCAGATGTTTGGCCAAACAGTCATGGCCTGTTGCCAATCTAAATGCAGCATGGTAAATCGGGAATCAACTGTGGATTATGATACAGAGAGTTCCATTTTTTCCCTTGAGATTGTGTTATCAAATTTTGTTTCTTGAAGTCTAAGTATGTAGATTTAATAAATCTTTTCACAGAGTAATACGTAGATTTAGTAACAGGTCTGTAAATAGCAGTGCTGCCCTTCTTTGCTAAAGCATCCCCATTCTCGTTTTCCAGGATTCCACAATGGGATGGTATCCATTGGAATACAATTCTTTTATTGAGTGTTATTAGTTGAGAGAGCATTTTATTTATTTCTGCTATTTGAGATGAAGGTGTGTGTCTAGAGACTATTGATAGAATAGCTGCTTTGGAGTCTGACAATATAACTGCATTTTTAAATTTATTGATGTGGCAGAGAAGATTCCTGAGACTTTCACTTATTGCAATGATTTCTCCACCAAAACTTGTTGTTCCATATCCAAGAGATCTATAAAGTGAGAAGATACAGCACGTAACATCTGCACCGGCACCTTGTTCTCTGGAGATCAAGGATCCATCGGTGTATAAAAATGAAGCCAGTTTTGTGGAGGGTACCTAATATTAATTGTCTCTAAAGACAATTGTTTCATTATTTCAGTGTTTACTTCTGATTTCAGTATTTCTTGTGTTAAATTTAGATTATGCAGAAAATATGTATATCTAGATAATATTGTTATACATTTTAATGTTAGGTTGTTTCAAAATTTGTCTAAGTTTTCTATGGTTTGTCCTTCCAGCCAATGTTGTGTTCACTGTTTAACCGTTAGATTTTCATTTCAATTTATTATTGTATTCCATAGATCTTATATCAGCAATGTAGCTTTGAGATGTGGAACAAGTAAAAAGTTATATAAAAATATATAATACAGTTGAACTTTGTTATAGCAAACATGGTTACTGTGACACCTCACCTACAGTGAGAATCATTATGAAGTATGGTTTTTATCTGTATTAAACAAATGTGATTCATTATTTTTATAACGACAAATTTTTCATAAACAACTCATTTATAGAGACATTTAGCAACAGTGTAAATTTTCTAAGAAGTCATGTTCTAGTTACATTAAATCCAGAATGTTGTTGAGAAATTCGCAGGTAGGCGTTAATGTCATTAGTGACAAATACTGTTTTCAGTTACTGTGACAAAAGTATTTGACAAGCTAAGAATTGGAATTCTAAGAAGAGAGAGTGGATCATAGAGTAGGTCAAACTCTTCCTTCTAACATGGAAACAACCCTTTAAAAAAACATCAGCAGGCCAAGTTGTATACTGACATTCAATTTGCAAACAGGTGTTACATACAGGACAATGCAACAATGCCAAAATTGTCCCTTAAGACATTATTGACATGTCTTACCTTTAGGAGCATGTTATATACAGTATAACTGTACGCAAAAGTAATTTAAAATTAATCTCATAGCACTATAATAATAATAATAATAATAATAATAATAATAATAATAATAAATTTAGCTTCCCTTATGAAAAGGTTGCCAGATTTGGCAAAGCGTATTACATAATTTGGAAATACACCTAAAAGGTAAAATGATATACATTTGAAACGGTTAAGGAATCGAATATACAAAATATCAGAAAAATTTACACCTAAGTAGTGTTTGTGCTCATTTACACTCAAGGGGAAAAAAAATTTATCATCAGGTAGGTTAGAATGATTTGAATGCCATATACCACAAGAAAAATAATAGTACCGATTTCTTGGCATTGATATCTAAACCAATCAACAGCCATCGGTTAAGATAACTTCAAATTTCCATTATCACACCCATACAAGTGATTTCTCAATATCTGAACCGATCCTTTGAGGGCACTAATGGCTATTTCCATCACATTGCTGTGTGTTAGCCCCAGGTTTTTACATTTGTTGGCAAAGAAGGAGGGTATGGTACCTCGTGCTCCCACCATCAGACCTATTACATCAATGTGGGACAGGCTATATTTATCTTTATAGAACGGGATTGTTGGTTCATAGATCCGTTTCTTTTCACTCTCCACCTCATGCGGTTGATCTGCATGTGTCTCAAATCTGATGGTGGGATCAAGAATGTATGCCGAGTTGTTCTTAATGGCAATGATATCAATTCGCTGAACACTTCCTTGTGTGGCTAGTCCCTGCACCTCTTGATGGACTGTAAACCCTACTTCTTTCAATGCCTCGGCCAGCATAGAACGGACAGCATGGTGACAGATGTTGCGAAGGGCCTCATTATAGGTGCAGAAGCCAAGGATATGGGAAAGAGTTTCAATCTCGCTGAGACAGCACCTACAGCGGGTACCATCCCGACTTCTACCCGGTACAGCTCAGACCAGAGCAACAAAGCCTACCATTTTAAAGGCATCTATCCATTCCGAGAGGGTTAGACCTTTGTGATTTCTTATCCAGCTGTTTGCTGGGGGAAACTCTTTATTAAGAATCACTCTTTTACCCTTTTGTTGCAAAGCACACCAATTTTCATTCAGAAACTTTTAAAATTGAAATTTCCTTTAACAAAACAAGTTGAAAATTAATGAAAATTTGTCATTGTAGATTACATTTAAAATATGTACCGGTACCAGTAATTAGAATAACTTTCATAGCATCATAGCACTATTCATATTTACCATTTAAATAGATAAATAAATAAATTACGGGAGAAACTATTATCAAATACATGAGACGAGAGACTGGCGAAAATATGGGTAAGATATGGGAGACCTGGCAACCCTAAGTTACAGCAATATTATTCTAATTATTCTGTGCTCTTTGGTTTGTTCTTCTGTTGTTACCAGGCAACTATCATTATAAAATGACAATCGATATAAATAGCTGTTACAGGGCAGCCATTTTTTTTTCTCTCTATACAACGCTTCAACAAAGGGCTTTCGTGTATATAACTACTGCAAAGCAATTCCCATGTATTGTTACACGCTGTTTATACATCTATCGCTTATGCATTATTTATTAGTAAAGTTTTCTGTCCCAATTCTGCATAAATCTCGTATAAAAACTACACACGGTTTATTAGTAAGACCGTTAATGTACAACAGGCAGAACTCAAGTTGGGAGTAATATATATTCTATGTGTGTTTCCAATTCAAGTGATTATCTAACTACACACCAAGGAACTTTGTGCTTGTAGATTCTCTGACATAATTTCCATTTAATCTATATGTACTCTAAGAAAACTGAGTAGGCTACTATTATCTGATTTTGATTACACTGGTTTTATCAAGTTCTAGTTTGTTTGCACTAAGCCAAACATCCATTAGATTTAATACTGTGTTAGAAGTGTTTATCAAGTGATAGTATTCATTCCTTGAGATAATCACTCTTATATCATCTGCAAATAAGATTACGTGAAAGTCCACTGCTGTGGAGTAATGGTTAGCATGCCTCACTATAAAACGAGTGTGCATGGGTTCAAATCCTGGTTGGGACAAGTTATCTGGTTAAGGTTTTTCTCGGGTTTTCCCCCCAACCCATCAAGAGCAAATACTGGGTAACTTTCGGTGCTGGACCCCAGACTCATTTCGCTGGCATTATCACCTTCATTTAATTCAGAAGCTAGATAACCATGGCAGTTGATAAAGCATCGTAAAATAATATACCAGTAATATAGATAAATTAATATAAACTAGAAACAATAAAGAACCTAAAACTGATCCCTGTTCATTTTAATATTCATAAATTCTGAGAAAGGACCTTTTTTATTTTTCTTTCGTTGTTGGTAACTCTATAGCATCTATTATATGCTTTATGGTTGTGCTAACAGACTGAGTTACTTTTCAACAATGTGACACTGAAACGTGTGTTCAAGTTATAGCCCAGCGACAGTCCTGACGTATTTTATATTTTGATGATTGGTTAATTAATATTAACCCCCACACTCACAATCACACTCATAATCATACAACTTTCCAGACTCTAGACACCCACGTAATTTTTCTTTTTCAAGAAAAATTCACCGAGAGCCGAGCCTGGGAATCGAACCCAGGACCTCTGGATCTGCAAGCCAGCATGCTGACCAACAGACCATGGAGGCAGTCTAAGAGAAAGGACCTTGTAACAAAATAAAAAAGCACTAGTGATGCCATGTTTCAAATAACCCAGACAATAATAAATGAACTCTAACAACAAATGTTTAGGTATATTTTCTTTGAATGCTACTATATAGGCCTGGTACTAATATACAATGAAATGTCGCTATTACGAATAACGAAATAATTTTTTATAATCCTGTCGCTCTAATTTCCGGCAGCCAATTGCGTTGCAGGTCGGCTACATTTAAACATGTGCGTCTTGTGATTCGCTGATGAAGATGTTATTCATTTCTTAAGGCTCGATAAATACTTAATATAATCACCCGCCATTTTGGCTCTTTCGTTGGCGTTCGCAGAAAGCACACAAAGACGTTATTTGCCGCTCAATTATTTGCTGAATTACAGGGCGTTTGATTTATTATCATAGGAGCTACGACATGATAATGTTTAACAGTGTGGAAAATAGATTCCTCATATGGTAGCTCAACAACGAAAGAACAAAAATGGCGAACGATACTACCTACCTAGACTTTATAGAGCCTTCACTTCCTAAGATGTAAGCAAAGAGGAGGAGTCACGCTGGGAATAACAGCGTCGCGACTATAGTCCCAGCCATTTTATAATTAATTTACATGTTAAAAATGTTCAGTTTTAAGAACGCTAAGTAACAAACTATTCAGTGTAACATAATAATAATTTATCCCGCTACAAAAAAAAAGTTATTTTAACGAAATTAAGCCTAATAAGCAGGTAAAAATTACTTAAATAAAATAAATAAATGAGTTATCGCTAGGCATTGATCACCCTTAGTTTCAGTGAGTTTTCTGAATGCACTTTTATAGACGCGATTGTTGTGGTTTGAATTTATATTTAAATGAAGCAGTTTAATAAAATCTAACTTTCAAAGGCAGTTTGTTTCTAAATGTTGTTGAGGGAAGAAGTAAAGAAGCAGATGAAGATCGTGATGCTCCTATTGATGTTGCATCTTCGTGGTCCTAACAAGGCCATGATGCATGAAAAATATTGTAAAATATCCAAGAATAATTATTCAGTTGTCGAATTTTTATTGAAGTTGCAATATAATATGGATATACAGTATAACCTAACTCAGGTACAGTATCTCTTATTCCGTAATATGGGACAAAATTTATAGGTATAGTCGTGACGCTGTTATTCCTGGCGTGACTCCTCCTCTTTGCTTACGTCTTAGGAAGTCAAGGCTCTATAAAGTCTAGGTATGTAGTATCGTTCGCCATTTTTGTTCTTTCGTTGCCGAGCTACCAGACCACGAGGGATCTATTTGCCACACCGTTAAACATTATCATGTTGCAGTTCCTATGATAATAAATCAAATGCACTGTAATTCAGCAAATAATTGAGTGGCAAATAACGTCCTTGTGTGCTTTCTGTGAATGCAAACGAAAGAGCCAAAATGGCGGGCGATTATATTAAGTATTTATCGAGCCTTACGAAATGCATAATGTCTTCATCAGCAAATCACATACGTTTAAATGTAGCCGACCTGCAACATGATTGGCTGCCGGAAATTAGAGCGACAGGACTATAAACTTAATCAATTTTCGGTGTAACGAAATTTCACTATAACGAAAATAATTACAGTACCCCCTCAAGTTCGTTATACTGGCATTTAACTGTAACTTCTTTTTGCTTACTACCGGTATGCTAGATATAAAAATGAACAAATACAATATACAATATGTTACTGTACTGGACATTTGTAGCCCAGGTGTAGTTAGGCTGACCAGACGTCCCCAATTTCTGGGAATAGTCCCCGGTTTTGAGTTACTGTCCCCTGGAAGCAAATGTCTCCTTTTTGTCCCCATAAATTTTGATTTTGTTTCAATGATATTTTACACATGAATATTTAAGTATCGTGATGAAACTGCTGTGATTCATGCACATTTCTCATGGTTCACAGTATGAGACAGAAGAACCAGCAAGCACAGTATGAGATATTCTGCACTCTCTGAGAACATACGATATACTATCTTTGTCTTTATTCGTGTTGCGCAGAAGCATTAGAACTGCCGCAGTGTCAATTTTTAACTTTAGTAGTTCAAAAAATGAAAAGTTTTGTGACAAACCAACAGGTGAAAATTGGAGTGATGTTTTTCAACATTTAAAAAAAAAATTCTATTCCATTTGAAAATCTTCTCAAAATAGTGTCATTAATCATGTGTCTTTCAGTCAGTAATTCGTCAGCTGAAAGACTTTTACAATGAACTCAATCTGGATTGATGAAAAGTCATGAATGAAAATTGAAACAGCTTTGTTGCAAGTGAAAACAAATTTTTATTTCTCATGTGAAGAACTTAGTATGAGCTGTATGGGAATGAACATATCCTTAAAAAAGATATATTCTTCAGACCGATACTTGTAAAATGTGTGTGTTAGAATTCAGTGTGTACAATATCATGTGAAAGACTTCGATACAAGTGTCAGTAGTGAAATTGAATTCTTAGTGGCCATACTTATGTATAGGAGTTACGTGTGTTTATTCATTTAATTCAGAAAGTTAAGATACTCTACAAATTTAGTGTGCAAAGTTCTATAATTGTATCTACTGTTACATTTAATTTCTGCAACATTTCAACGGATAGTGACTAGATAAGGGTTTGTGGTTTTTCTTGAGATTGCCGATGTCCCCAGTTGGACCATAAACAAATGTGGTCAGCCTATAGTTAGTCACAAAAGTTTCTGCACGAGAGGCATCTCCTAATGAAATTCTCTAGTTAAGCCTATGTTGTGTTGAAGCTTGATATGAAATATGTGCGAGATGAAATATTGTGACAGCGACGTGAGATTCGAACTCACGACCAGCGTCCCGCAAGAGAGCAGGTCGCGCGTGAGTCGCCATGGGCTCCACGGAGCACTGGGGACGGCGCGCGGCGTGAGAGGAGGTTGCGACACACTGTTCCGAGGCAGAAAGGGGAAAGAGCGACTGCGGCAGCGAAGTGGAGATATCCAGATAATTCGAGAGAGCTATCTCTGGACAACCGTAGAAATTTCGCGTAACTATGGTTTAGTTATAAAAGAAGAAACGCGAGTGAACTTGAGCAGTTTGATTCAGCCAGTCAGTAAGCCAGCGTTGTTACAGTCAGTGAACAGAGCAAGCCAGCCAGTCTTGTGTACCGGAGTTCGACTTGAGTGTGCGTCCGTAACTGTGGAGCCTGAAGCCCGGAGTTCGAGTGCAGTGGACCGCAGTTGAGGGACCTGAGTTCGAAGTTCAGCGGATCGTCTCTGAAGGTCTGGGGTTCGAGATTCTGTGAACGCGAGTGACTGAGCTAGAAGAACTAGCCAATACAAACGAGCTGTGAACTGACAACTGACAGTTCTGTGTTGTAAATAGTGCTTTGTGAATATTAGTTAAGATTAACAGTTCATTGTTGTTCGTAATAGTCCAAGTAAATTGTCATTGTCGTCAGTGGAGTGCAATAACGAACGCTGTGTTGCTGTGCGGAGGGCAAATCCCATTGTTGAAGGGAGTGAAATTAAATTGTAGAAAGTGAAGAGTTATTGTTGAGATAATAAAATTACATTGTTGTTCAGTATCAAAAATTTACAATATGTTTCCATTGTTGATGGAATGTAGTAATTTGCACTGGACTTGCCTTCTTCAGATAGTGAGCTGTATATATGTGGAGATGTCTGCAATACGTTTCATTGATCTTAAAATTTCACTGCTGATTTGCTTTGTGTTGTTGCTTGGTAAAGATGGTCAGCTAATCTATAACAAATCCTCGGCCTAATCCCGCCAATTACCATCTATCACCAACCTCATCGACCCTAAATAACGTAGTACTGTAGTTGATACAGCATCGTTAAATAACTAAATAAATAAAGAACTAAAATAGAGAAGTAACTTTGTTATAATAATATATAGCCTCATAACAGTGAGGGCGCAAAAAGGATACAAGTCACAGGTGTTACGTAGAGAAAGATAAGAGAGTAAAAGAGATAATGGCAACTGTCTTCCAGAAGTAGAAGTGAGAGGAACTCCCGGCTCAACGTCACTCTTGGAATACGCTGATGCAGGCGGAGTGCACTTGTAGCTGCATTTGACATCAATGCCTTGTAGTAAGCATTGTAAGGATTTCTGAAAACATAAATATGTATTTTATTTTATTTATTCATTAAAGACATCAGCTCAAAGAATTTGAGTGACCACAAGAGTCCTGAATACAATAAACATGTATAATATAATGTGATATTTGAAACATTAAAGAAAAAAGAAAGTTAATTGTTGAAGGCAAATATATAAATGGATTAATTGAAATAGAGATGATGATGTAATATTTGAAGAGAATCCTCGATAATATTTATAAGAATAGACATTACATAATCAAAAGGAATGTGAAGTTCCTTAAGATAATTCCATGTGAATTTTGTAATAGAACCTCTACTGCCAAACAGCAAACCAATGACAGACCACTGTTTAAGAGGGTCGTTGTACTTTTGAGAAAGATAAGGCAGACAAGGTTCATATATAGACTTTTTCTCAATATCAACTTCGGTGGCCTGATTTAGGTTCCTTTCGAAACGGATAGTAGGGTCAAGAACAAGAGCCCATTTCAAGCGTCCGTTAATAGCAATAATGTCTGCCCATCTGAAAGAACTATCTGATGATACACAATGTACTTCCACATGAATCTCCCAATTTAAAGTTTTTAACAATGTCGCCAAAGCATGTCATACACGATGATGTCTAGCATTGATCAGCAGCTCGCTTTTAGGCCATTGTCCAAGCACGTGTCCAAGTGTTTCAAGCTCGCTACAGTCTGGATGACGGCAGCGGGTTGTGCTTAGAGTTGTGCCCAGTATTGCGCGAACCGCAGAAATATTGCTTGACATTTTTAAAGCATTGGTCCATTCTGAGGAAGATAGGCCCTTTCGATTGCTTACCCATGAGTTAGCCTTGGGGAGATCACTATATACGACAACCCCTTTACCACGCAAGGTATGGTTTGTCCAAGTGTGGAATGCGTCATTTCTTAAGTGTTTACGAATTTTACGACCTGACCAGTTGATAGCAGTGCTGCTCATCGGAATGACTACTACCGCGGAGAAATCGGAGATTATGAATAAAGCTCTCCACCGGTGATCTCCAATACTACCGTAGGTGGAACAGGGGACATACGGAGGGGTGCGGGGGTTCGGAGAGAAGCGCCTTGAGCTCAAGGACGACCGGCGCGCACGGACTGACGATAGTTGTGAGTGGAATAAAATGGCACCAAATCGGATATCCGTCGCATGGAAATTCTTTAATTTAGTTGAAGGTAATAATAAAGTCGCACACTGTAAACTTTGTGGGCGAATTTACTCTAAGGGTGGTGGAACTTCGAATTTATTAGACCATTTGAAGTGATTGCACAATCGCGAACTTGATGAAAACAATTACGCAAAACATTTGATACGATTTATTTTTAAATTGTTTTAGTGCTATTGTTCCCAAACGCTCACAGTCTATGAAAAAGTCTTGAAATTTCTCTAAAACGTAACTTTCGAGGCAATAAAAAACAAATGAAATATTTACAAGACAACTTGAGTTATATTTTACTGTTTAGACAACTTGAGTTATATTTTACTGTTTGGATTAAAATATTTCTGAATGAAACTAAAGAAATATCTGGTAATAATATAATTACAATTATCCTTAAGTTGATATCCACTTATATTTTTATTACAGAGCAAGAGTGGCGCGTTTTAGAAGAGGCAGTTCAAATACTGACACCCTTTAACACAATAATCACAATCCTGTCCGGTGAAGAATCTGAATAAATTATGTTGGACAGTAAACTTTATCCCATGGATAGCCCACGTTTCTTTTGTTTCATTCTGAAGCTCCCTTAATATATTTTACGTTAACTACACCAATTAGAATAATAACTGACAAATCCTGTTTGCGATTAAACGAGAGTTCCAAGGAGAATTAAAGTATAAATGTTTACTTTAGCTACTGAAAAGCTTTACTTCTGCGTTAATTTTGCAGTTAGATTGAATGTTGTTAATTTGATCAATGACATAAAACTAATACGGCTTTCCACATATATTATGAATTTCAAAACTAGAAAAAAATCTGTCAGCTAATGTAGCACCTTAAGCAACACAAAAAAAAGAGCCGAAGAAAGAGAGATATATTAACATAAAAGAGAGATTAAACAACAACAAATTAGAACTTATTTTAAAAGATACGCGGACGTCAGCAGACTCGAATCACTACCTGATCCGATTAAAGGAATGCTCAGCGGAAAGTGTATGTCTGCGCCACAGCACATATACAACCTACGCAGCATCAATCGGAGGTAACCGGAGGTCTCCGATTGAAAGCGCACAAACAATCGCTCCAGAGAAAACCTAATCATAAGCAGCACTAGTTGATAGCATCAATAGTGGTGATATTCAATTTTGACAGAGCAGAAACTTTTTCACTTACAAGGTTCCTAACAATGCGGAGATGGCAGTCATCAACATGAAGAGTATTACCGATATTTATGTGTTGCATATAAGTTTTCCAAGATGCTTTCATTAACGAAATAAATACGAATATGTTAATACGAGTACAAAGATTCAAGCTGCTATTTTGCATTACTCAGTATTTTAAGAATTAAATACATTCTAGAAAACAAAATTACATGTTTACAAGTCCATTATCTTACCAACACTAACATATGAAAGTGAAAATTGGACATTCACCAAACAAGAAATTAAATTGAAAGTAGAATCTTGAGGAAAATTTTTGGTGCAAAACAAGGTCTTAATTAGCTAATAATTACATTTGGAGAATTGCAACTAATGAAATTTACACTCTTTATAAAGAACCTCACAGCAAGAAGGTTAAAATGAATAGAACATGCCAACAAAGCCACTTATTAGAAAATTAATGACGTGCTAAATGGACTTCCAAGAGGACATGGCCATCAGGAAGACCACACTTCAGATATAAGCCTATGTACAATTTGGAAAAGGACAACGAAATTCCAGAAGTGAGTGACTGGAGAGTGATTTGTCAGGGCAGAATTAGTGGTAAAATATTGTTCATTTAGCAGCAAAAAGCCTCAAGGCTTGTAAAATCTTCATTATAAAATAATAATAATAATAATAATAATAATAATAATAATAATAATAATAATAATAATAATAATAATAATAATAATAATAATGTCCTTCACGTGTTAGTCCCTAGTGGATCTGTTATGGTCTCATGCCAGTGTTTTCGTGGTCTTCCCAAATTTCTCCTTCCTCTTGGTACATAGCCAAGAATTTGTCTAGGCCACTTAGTGCGATCCATTCTTTCGACTATTAATAATACGTTAATACTCTTTTTTAAGTTTTAATAGTATCATTAGAAAGAGTACACCCTTAAACATATCATAAAGCATTATAAAAGATACGGATACAAATTAACGCTAATCTGGATAACACTGAATTGACATTTCAATGGCCCAGAACCAGACTGTTCCAAGTCCATTTTGCTATTTTTTTTTTTCAGAACCAGACTGATCAAAGTCCATTTTGCTATTTTTTTTTTTTTTTTTTCAGGATAGCTATTTTAAGCTGATGACATTCAAATCTTCATGAAACAACTTGGAATAGCTTCATAGCAAACTTATGGAGAGGAGTATTTACAATTTTGTTCGATTCATATATACAGGCATGAACTGGAACACAATGAAACACAGATTTCTTTCTTACAAAAAGTTGGATTTAGAGCAGTCTGGTTCTCAGCCATCGATTTATAGGCCTATGCGCCGTTCTTGCACTCAACCAAGAAAAATTTATATTTCATTCTCTACCTTCCCTCTTCGCCAGTCGAATGATCCAGCTATTCCCAAATTGACATATCTTAAGTTCTCATAAACCCATTTCACGTTAAAATGTTATCTACAGTATTTTATGACAAACCTTTATCAAGTGAAACTTCTTTAGGGAGAGTATGAGTCAAACACTGTGAAACAAAATTCTGTGAAGGACGTTTTAGGAAGGCTTTGCGTATTGTTGCTACAGGATTGCGTGCGTTGTTATTTTATCGCATAAATAAAATTATTAATGTTTGCAGTTTTCCACTAATATACGCAAATTAATGCATAAATTAATGAGAGTGAGGCTGATGCAAGGCAGTGCAACTTCTGTGCAGTGTTGTAACATTTCTTACGCAGTCGAAATGAGTGAATAAAATTACAGTGGTGAGAAGTTTCTGATAATAAATATGTAGAAGTCGGAGGCTGAGAGAACGAAAATGTGACTTCAAAGAAAGTGTGCAAATGAACCACCAATAATTGAGCCAAAAACGAAAAAGAGTAATCTGGAATGAGACCGAAAATGCAGGGCAAGGAAAAATACAAATAATTTTCTGCAGTTCAGCTACATAGTGAGAATGATTTAGTGAATGTTCTTACATTGCTAACAATCAAGGGGTTGTTTTATTTTTTTATTTTATTGGGTTATTTTACGATGCTGTATCAACATCTAGGTTATTTAGCGTCTGAATGATATGAAGATGATAATGCCGGTGAAATGAGTCCAGGGTTCAGCACCGAAAGTTACCCAGCATTTGCTCGTATTGGGTTGAGGGAAAACCCCGGAAAAAACCTCAACCAGGTAACTTGCCCCGACCGGGATTCGAACCCGGGCCACCTGGTTTCGCAGCCAGACGCGCTGACCGTTATCTCCACAGGTGTGGACAAAAGGAACAATCAATGAATGCAATGCCAGCTCCAACTGGTATGAGTGATCTAAAATTAAATCTTAGACTTGAAACCAAATAAATAAAACAAATCAAATAGCCTAAGTTATTTGTAAAACAATTAATATAGAATCAATTTGATTTTATGTGCTTCATTTATAAATTCTGACGAGTATTGAGTATAAAAGTGTCAAATTTAACCCAAATTTTGTTTATAATCTCTAATTGTACCGTATTTTTTTTTACTTGGCTATTTAACGACGCTGTATAAACTACTGAGTTATTTAGCGTTGATGAAATTGGTGATAGTGAGATGGTATTTAGTGAAATGAGGCCTAGGATTCGCCATAGATTACCTGACATTCGACTTACGGTTGGGGAAAACCTCGGAAAAATCCCAATCAGGTAATTAGTCCGATCGGGAATCGAACTCACGCCCGAGCGCAACCCTGGATCGGCAGGCAAGCACCTCAGCCGACTGAGTATGCTGGTGACTTTGTACCATATTATACCTAATTTATTTTTCGTAAATTTCTGTTCACTACTAAATTGGAAACTGCATACGCAACTACCTCTCAACTCACACCCTCCAGAAGTAATAATAATGATTTATTTAACCTGGCAGAGTTAAGGCCATACAGCCTTCTCTAACACTCAACCAGGAGTAAAACTGCGTTACAAAAAACACTACAAATTTACAAAGTACACTACAATTTTACATACAAAACTGAATATACGATTTCTATGCAAAAAAGTCACCGGTATTCTCTTGTTAACAAATTTTCGTGTTGTCTTCATAAAATTATTTTTTCTTCCCCCTAATTGGTCTACCAATTTGCCTAGCATTTACCTGTGAGTAATAAACATATAGTTAGATTCTTTAGTTAAGTTTTCTCATAAGACAGGCTATGTAGTATAGCCTATATTTAACCTTAATTTGCTAATAAACAGCTAAAAACAAACAACTATCTTTAAATCTTTCATTATAATCGTACTGTAATCATATTTTCCAACGTTTTACATTATTCAAATAATTTAATTGAATCCAATATACTCACAGTTCTGAAAAAACATAATTAAGGATTACATAATCATGTTGTTAAACAAGGACAGGCAACTGTCAAGGCTAACTAGATGCTTAGTATCACGAGCAACAGGTTTCACAAATACCATAATACAAGTCTGTCATTTAAAAAAAACATCATTACATTTATTTACTCTCAGAGTATATCATTCAATATGCATATAGATAGGTTCTACATCTATTAAGTTTTAAGGTCAACATTGAGAAAACAAGGGGGTTGTCATTGATGTAATATTTCTGACATAGGCCTACATTTAATTGTTTTTATTATAAATTGCACGTATTTTTATTAATATTTTCAGAAGTTTAACGCTCTCTAAAGCATCAGTTTATTCAACATTGCAACTGCAATACCGTTTATTGACGTGCCAATGCATGTGTCAGTAATACAATGACATAATATAAATATTACGAAGTAATATGAGCACTTACCCTAGAAGAGGTATGAAATATCCAAATGTGAAAAGGATTGTGAAAACTCTTGTAGCCCAAAGGGCTACCTCAACTTTATGATCGATTACATGTTGTTTTAGAGCTTCCCAGCCTTTTGGCTGAGGCTGTTCCGAACTTTGTGGTTCACTCTGGTCACTCATGTTGTTGGTTCAATGTCCTTTAAATGACAGTTCTGAAATTTGAGAGATCTTATTTGCACAAAAATGAACACAAATGTTATCGAATGAATTGACACAAATATAACCCAGAAAATCTAGTATGTAGGTTACATTATTTCAATCATTCAGAATATGATGTAATTTCAGCGTACATTGTTCATCACAACTGTATTCTTTGAACAGCTATAAATATCTTATTACCTCAACCGTCATGCAAATATTTTCGACAGAAGGTAATACTTTCACACCACCTTACGTGTTTAACTTATCCAACTCTTCGGTCTTCCTTCACCTTCGCCAATGTCTTTAATGAATTCTGAATTTCATTTTTGAGATACAAACTGCAATCAATAGATGGCACTAAAATGAACATGCACTGTCCCACCTACAGGAAGTTCTATGAAACATATGACGAAACTAACGCGCTCTGCAGTTCGAAGCTCATTGTTGACAACCGCGAAATTCGAACTGAAATTGTGAAAGTTTTAGATTTTATTGATTTTTACCCACTGGCTGCTGGATCGCATCTTATGGTTTTACCATAATTATTGTTTTTATTTTCCTAAATTAATTTTGTTCTTTTATTTATTAATGTCACTACAAACAATTAAATAATTATAAACGTTTATTTCTTTTGTGGGTAACTTGTTAAAATTATAACAAATTCGGTCTGAACATTTTTAACAATGTCGGCCTATGATCAAGCACCATTATTTTAAAGAGAAATGCAGAGAAAGAGAAATACCATTTCCACCTTCAAGCAATACATTAACCCAGATTCTGTTTGAATGTAATCTAATAAGTGAAGTAGGAACAGAACGTTAGATCAGCACTGCTTTTCTCGATATTTTAGTGAATTAATATGAAAAGCTTTATCACCAGAGGTAAACGAAGAAAAGAACAATAAAACAAGATAACAGATGCAGTATAGGGAACAACTTCCTTATTGGTTGAATGGTATGATATTGATATGTATTGTTGTTACAATCGATATAAAATATGTTGCCAACTTCTAAATGAAGTCAATTTTACATTGTTGACTTATACTTCAAAATAGAAATAACGGCAATAACAATAAAATATCAGAATTTGATAAAATAAAAAATGCCTATAGCCTAGGTTTGAATAGAGTTCTAATGCAACATCTTCAGTTAATAGATAAGTGGGCAAAACTGGAGGATTAAAATAAACAAAAGTCAAATGCTATTACCTCCACTAAATGTCGATCAATGCCACCACCACTACTAATGTTCCATAAATTTAGAATAGCGTATGTACAGAAAACTAAATATTTGGGTATTCTTTTTTTTGCAATAACTTACTTTTGAGATTGCAAATGCTTCAGACATATGGACAAAGACAAGGAAAGATCGAAGCAAAATTCAGGCAACAGAGATAATTTCTTTGCAGCACAGCACAAAAAAGAGAAGAAATAGAATAAAGAAAGAATGAAGGAATAACGAACATTTTGGGAATAACTCTAAGATAAAAGAGTTATACTATAAGATAGTTCGGACATGTTATGAGGATGAGTGATGGAAGATTACCACAAAAGACAATGACATTAGAAGTTTGTGATCAAACTTCTTAGACGATCTACAGTAGCGTGCAAACTAATCCGAACACGACGTATTTTTACATTTTCTGTCATTGTTGGCCTCACAGCTGCTCATACCGCTTTAATTGACATCTGTAATACGTGTAATTCCATTGTTGAAGGTCTGTCATTATTTTTTTTTTATAATATGTGACTTTTGCCTGTTGTTTTGTACTTATAAGCATTTCAGTTGTGTTGAAGACTTAATACTGCAATCCTGTGTACATTCTGTAGTCTTCACAAATGGATACAACTCCACGAAAACGGTCTAAAATTATAACATTAGCAGAGCATTCTTCTATGACACAGAGGCAAATTGCTGCAGAATGTCACATCGGTTTGGCTACTGTTAATTCGATCATAAAACGATACAGGGAGATTGGATCCATCACACCCCAGAAAAAAGGAAACTGTGGCCGGAAAAGGAAGACTTCACCTGCAGATGATCGTTTGTCAGGAAAAGTAAATTAAATCCTAGACTAACTGCTGTCGACTTAACCTGCAAGTTAATGGCTACCACTGGGGAGAATATTCACGTCACAACAGTGCGGCGTAGGCTTTTGGAAGCTGGATGAAGGGCTCGTAAGCCTATTAAGAAGCAACTGCTAACCCCTGTTATGTGCAAAAAACGCTTAATGTGGGCAAAATTACATCAACACTGGACAGTGAATGACTGGAAGAATGTACTTTTTTCCGATGAGTCTCATTTCGAGGTCCACGGCCACCGTGTTTTTTACGTACGGAAAGGATCCGAAAAAAGTAACAGCAGCTCATCTCCAACAAGCACCCAAATACCCCCCTAAAGTAATGTTTTGGGGTTATTTTACACATGAAGGGCCTGGAGCATTAATACCTATCAAGGGAATGATGAATTCTGACAAATATATTCACTTATTGGAAACCAGAATCGTACCCCAGCTGCAAAAATCATTTCCGGATGGCAGAGGTGTGTTCCAACAAGACCTGGCACCATGCCATACGTCTCGAAAAACTACAGAATTCTTCAACAAGAAGAATATTCAGGTACTCCCCTGGCCAGACAACTCACCCGACATCAACCCCATTGAGAACTTGTGGTCAATTTGCAAGAATGCAAAAAATGGATTGTTCTACAAAGGAGAAGATGATTTCTGCCCTCATTGGTGTATGGTTTCGCAATGAAGAAATGAATATTTGTGGGAAATTAGTGGAATCCATGCCAAATCATCTCAGAGCTGTTATTAGGAACAAGGGAGGCCACATAGATTACTGAGGTGTCTTAGATCCTTTTTTTTATCCCGTTTGAGTGCTTTTGCATAAGTAATTACGTTGTTCGGATTAATTTGCACACTACTGTAGAAGAAAATGGAAAGATCTGGTGGAACAGGATGTGGAATGAAGAGGAGAATAATGGATGGAAACGGAAGTAATGGACGAGAATATGTGAAATAATCAGAAAACTGGAGGCTGATATCTCACATTTGACTGTCATAATTGGGGACAGAAGAATGGATGATGTTTAGTCAACTGTCGAAGACAGGTTTGAACCTCATAAATAACACCAATGAGGCATCACTCATGAGGCAACTAGGCCAGGAGATAATATAGTAGAGTGGCCAGTTCCTTTCCCCCTCCAATGCATACATCACTGATTAGCTACATATTCCACTAATCAGACTTCAGATGCATACAAACAATTGTTCTTCCTCGGACAGGTATCGTCAAGTGAAATGTACAGCCTGATAATACATGTGTCACCCAGAACCTCAATCAGATGATGAAATTACTTTTGAGAAAAATCAAAATATTAATTTATTGGGGAGATGTCTTATTTTAACCAATACTGTACAGTATATGCTATATTTCATATCACTAACCTGCTAGAATTCATAATTTGTTTCATCATAAAATGCAGAATCACATTCAAGTCCAGCATTCACACGTTCATCACGCACAAGACACAATCAGGTATTGCGGTGAAAGGATTACAGGCAATGAAAAGGTTAAGCTGGGATACTGGAAACTCGTGAATAAAAAGTCTTGAATATAGCTTTTATTTATTAAATGCCATGCTCTTATATACACGATGCATTCACATTGGGGCAGCAACAGCAATGGGAGGGGCATCAGGTTTAGATGCCTTTACATCACTCATGGGCACTGTCGGCAAGATCTCTTCCTTTGGTTCAACGACTGATACATTATCTGGAAGAGGCTTCTTAGGGCCAGTCTTGCCATTGGGATCCCATGGCAACATAATCTTGACCTTGATTCCCAACACTCCTGAAACAATTAACAATGACAGTAGTATAGAAAAATGCAGACATAATTCACAAACCAAACATAACTCATTTATTGTTATGATGTACCGAAGTACATATATTTCCATACAGATATTCTGCATCATCATATGATGAAAGATGAGTGGAATGGAGAAAAATTCTCTCCGGCACCAGGATTTGAACCTGGGTTTTCAGCTCTACATGCTGACACTCTATCCACTAAGCCACACCGGATTCCCATCCCAATGTCAGATCGAATCCTCTCAGATTAAGTTAGTCACTCATAACGAGTGCACCTCTGCACACATGTGGACATTGTCCCACTGTCATACATCTATGACGCAGTGCATGAGGGTAGGCCACTAGAAGGAACCCAAGAAAAACATTGTTTAGCACAGGGTGGCGTATATTTTGAACACTTACTATGAAGAGTGTACGTACACAAACAACATACAGCATTTCTCAGAAGATACCATTTTTGTTGCTTTGTGAGTAAACAATAAAAGTTAGAGATGGAAAGTTTCAGTAAAAGTTGTTTCTTTTTAAAAATAGTTTCCAATGGTATCTTTAATGACCCATGTTCTCATTTGAAATTTCGAAGATGACCACAGGTAGTGCTACTTCCGGTTTGTTACAGGAAATAGTACTATCACCATATTTTTTTTTTTTGCCATAATATAATTTACATCACAAATTTTAAAGTATACTTTTGTACATACTTACTTACTGGCTTTTAAGGAACCCGGAGGTTCATTGCCGCCCTCACATAAGCCCGCCATCGGTCCCTATCCTGAGCAAGATTAATCCAGTCTCTACCATCATATCCCACCTCCCTCAGATCCATTTTAATATTATCTTCCCACCTACGTCTCGGCCTCCCCAAAGGTATTTTTCCCTCTGGCCTCCCAACTAACACTCTATATGCATTTCTGGATTCGGCCATACGTGCTACATGTCCTGCCCATCTCAAATGTCTGGATTTTATGTTCCTAATTATGTCAGGTGAAGAATACAATGCATGCAGCTCTGCGTTGTGTAACTTTCTCCATTCTCCTGTAACTTCAACCCTACTAACCCCAAATATTTTCCTAAGAACCTTATTCTCAAACACCCTTAATCTCTATTCCTCTCTCAAAGTGAGAGTCCAAGTTTCACAACCATACAGAACAACCGGTAATATAACTGTTTTATAAATTCTAACTTTCAGATTTTTTGACAGAAGACTAGATGACAAAAGCTTCTCAACCGAATAATAACACTCATTTCCCATAGTACATACATAAGAAATTGAAATACAAAACCAAACGCTTCTTGTTATTTTTTAATCTGCACTCTAGGAAGCACGCATTTACACTGTTTCATCTTCAAAGGCCTTCCTATAGCTTCAAGGGTCTGCTCTGACATGAATTAATTTTTCTGTCTTAAAAGTAAACTACTCCAATTAACCTGCTGTTTTTCATTCCAGGTAAATTTTGCATCCATTTCTCGGAACGCATTTATTTTGAATACATGCACTATTTTATTCAGTTTTGTAGCGCCTAGTACTTTATGCATGAATTCCATTCCAAATGCCCTTATTTTACTGTATTCACTTTGTATTGGCACCAAGTTATTACATTCTTAGGGCAACGTTGGTACAGTCATGATGTTATATTCCTACAAATACGAATATTTTACAGTTTTCTCTCACTTCCTTTTGTAACAAACATTTCTATCAATAGTTCGACATAATCTATTGGATTCTAGACAGACTGTTGAGGGACACCTCCAAAGAAAGGTAACTACAGAAAGTTAAAAAAAAAATCGTCGGAGATAAGAAATGAGAATAACATCAAAATTTCATATGAGTAAAATTGATTCGTTACATAGATTTTCGTTATCAAAATTTGTTTATGAACAACCAATATCATATAGGTTTCGAGAAAAAAGGCTGATACGGGTGGTCTGAAACACAGAGTATATATATATATATATATATATATATATATTTTTTTTTTCTTGGAGGAGGCTCAAAGAGTTTGAGACTTACTGTGCAATCTCCTTATATTACAGGATGACTTTTGAAATCCTTAGGACCGCATTACCATGAGTACATGATTTTCTGCTTGGTGCCATCTTATTGATTCAGCTACAGCATTCAGTTTTCTAATAGTCTGTACGTAAAGTACACTCCTCCATTTCCTGTTTATGGTCTGCCACCTCCTTACATTGATGGAAGGGTTTTTTTCGTAATTTTCATGATAAAGAGATCTCATTTTGCAGAAACCGACATATTTCGCATAAACCAAAAAAATTACTTGGCCTTACTTGGTTTAATTATGATACACGTAAGAATTTAAACAGTGGAATACCACTAAAAATGGCATTTGAAATATTTTCGCGTTTACTGTTACCAAAAAATCAGTAATGTGGTCCTTTCTCACTAAGTATACAAGCATGCTTTGAAAATGCAGTCAATGATAAACGAAATTAAACACGCATTGTAGTTTATAAGGACACCAACATGGTAGAAAAGAACTACAATGAACCCCCTATCATCAATCTAACTTTATATGTATAATACCAACATTAATTTACTGGAATGAATACCAGAATAGTAATCACTTCTGCCTACCACTCTATAATGGAGATGAACACTGACTTCCAGGTGCCACTAAAAGATTGACCATGAAGCTGCTAAATTAGTAGAAACCAGATCAGATTTGAAGTCATTCAAAACATTTCTATTTAAATGATTTCTTTTCTTTCTCTTGTATGGAGGAAAGACCCAAAGGCTTACATTGCAGCTTGAGGCTTATTGTGCTTACCACTCCTATTCTGAGAATGATTGGGTAGCCGAACAGCTGCACTCTTGTACAAGTACAGCACGCTGCACCATGAACAATCTAGGCTATGGTATGGACGATGATATGTGAATTAATGATGGCGAAATGGGTCCGAGATCCAATGCCGAAAGTTACCCAGCAATTCTGCTTCAATTGGTTGAGGGAAAACTCCAACCAGGATTTGAACCCGGGCCAGCTAGTTTCATGGACAGACATGCTAATTGTTACCCCACAGCAGTGGACATTCAAATGACTGACTTTTTCGCACATCAACTGGCATCCAGATGCGATGTTTTGGCACTAAAATTATAAAGGGAATTTTTATTTTCCCCACAACTTCAAGAATAGTTTTGGGTCCTATCTGAATTATTATCTAGCTAATGTAAACAAAGTACCATTACATACTGTTATATATTTTATATCTTTGAAAAATATTGGAGTGCAAGAGGTCAAATGACTTTATTGTCAAACGCCTGGCATTAGAAAACAACAACATATTTTCAAATTCTGTTTTAAATAAATAGAGAAGATACCAATGTCTGTCTCTTCCCTCTCATATGCATGCACACAAAATTGTTGAATTATTATAACTAGGGAGCAGATGCTGATGAAAAGTCATCTTATTTTTCACATTAGGACAATGCCTATTAATATAGAAATCCTTTTTATGTTAATATCAACGTAAAAAATTAATTTTCCATTTTTTGTCGTTTTTGAACTAATAGGTCCTTTTTACATTTTTTCGGCATTTTTTGGTAATTTTTAATATACTGACGAATTTTAGATCATTTTGAATACGTTTTACTTCCTTTTTTTTTTTTTTTTTTTTTTTTTTTTTTTTTTTTTTTTTTTTTTTTTACATATAGGCCTGTTAAATCTTTTTCTAAGCAAATAGATGAGTAGTAGGCCCTGCTAGTAATTAACTACTGAATAAGTGAATAACAATGAAGTTTCAGTTTTATAGTTTGAAACAAATTCTAAAATCCATCTCTCATTCCACTGAAGGCTTCACCTCACACAACATTAGTAATATAAAATGCTTGACAACAGAATAGTTTAAGTGAGGGCGTCAAAGCTACTGTTCTTTTGTTGGTACGAGGGTGTCTTAGAATTTATGTATGTTTGAAAGGGGGGAAAACTTTCACTGTTTCCTGGACAATAGAACGTTGTGTCCCCAAATTGGTTCAGAAGGGATGTACTACATAAGACAGTATTCTTAACACAAATATTGCAAGAATACACGCTGTGCCTACAATCTGTTTTTTATTTACCTCCCCATCTGGGAGGTCTGGTAACAAAAATGAAGAATGGAAAGAAGAGGAGACAGAATGAAGCACTGTCATGGACCACCCGATTGAAACACACTGTAAACCCTCATTAAAATCTATAATTTTCCCTTAAAACTTTCATTCTGTTGCATGCTCTTTTCCTTTATCTTAGTCAAATTCTGGGAAGTTGCCTCCTCTCTCCCACATTTGCAGGGCAGTTATTGAAACAAGGTGATTAATTTTTAAGAAGTTGTGGTGCGAATACAGTGAATAATATTTAAATGTCATTTTCTTTTAATTTTACGTCATTTTTTCATTATTTTAAGGGTATTTTAATGAGCATTTTAAGTAGATTTTTAGGTTATCAACATCCACTCCCTAATTATAACCGTTATTAGGCAAGTAAATTTCACTATTGTGTATTATCTTTATATATTATAAAACCGGAAGAAATGTCTCAAAATTCAGTGTCATTACCCTGTCTAAGTAGAACGTGGCGTGTAGCAGTGTCTACATAATCATTTGTTGGTTCCCCACTGTGAATCATCAGCCCATCCACGAACTTCATGGACTTGGCTCTCTGTCCTCTAAGCTTCCCAGAGACCACAACCTCACACCCCTTAGCTCCACTCTCCATGATGAAACGCAGAACACCATAACATGCTCTGTAAAGAACACATAAACACTTATATAATCATACAACACTATAAATATTGAATAACATGTTAATTCCACTTTTACCTTCATACTACAGTACTTCAAACATGAATCTACATTTTACAAATATTGTATTACAAATTAAAAAATAAAGGAGGAAATGAAGTTAATGACAGAACTCTAATAAATAGGGACATATGTGAAGATAATAAAAAAAAAAATCACGTAAAATCTTACTCTTCTGCGGTGTTCTACAGAAATATGTTTTTATACGAAGGTATGGATCCACCATTAATTTCTCATATATCGGTGATTTTGTAAATTGGCACATCACTAATGTGAACGAAAAAAAGTGCTGCAATTAGTTATTTTTGGAAAGGATATTTCCGTACTACTGCATTACCACGTTGAAGTACAAATGTATTTATATCCTTGGGTTTTAGTTGAGCCATACAAACTGTATACGAAAAAAAAAAATTGAGTGCCGATACCAATATCACACGAAAATTGCTGTGAAAGTGGTGGCTGGCAGGGAGGGGTAGCACATACATCTCAATTCCGTGCATTACCTTATTAATCACAGAGAAAATGCGGGTATTCGTAAGGTCGAATCAGTGAGAGATTAGGTCAGGTTAGTTTAGGCTTCTGGTACAATACCATTTATCGAGAGTTGCGAATATATATTTACAAAGAGTCCCAGTGAATTTTCCCGCCATTTCTGCTGCTTGCATTCGCGAACTGATGGCGCTTCGCCAGATTAAAACTTACGGACTAGGTAGGCTACGTTTAATAACATTCAATACATAATACATATCACATCATTCAAAGGCTGTTTCAATAAACCTATTCACTAAATTTAGTACCTATTGTTTTTCTACACGGAACTGGGCGGCCAAAAAATTTACGTCTGAAATTTTCCCTTGTTCTGCGAAACTATTTCATTTTTTCGTATTGACATTTTCAAAACTGGCGGATAAATTTCAGAACATGGATTCCTCTTACTTCAAAATTCCAACCTTGTGCACACAAAATAAATTATTGGCACTGAAAAGTGCCTTTTCGTAAGCATGATAATGTTCATTCGACAAACGCAGACAAATCTGCTCTCTTTAGTATTTTAAGATATAATTGTCAGCGAGGAATCCGTATACTGAAATTTCCCGAGATCATCACGTTAAAATTGCATGGTTGTGAATCCCTGTCCCCACGAAATTAGATACATCAGTCTGTAGTCTGTCCCTGACAGTCAGTATGTGAACATGTATTTACAGATTTCAGAAAAGTTTTTATTAAAACAGAAGGAAGATAAGCTTGAGAATCTCCTAAGTTCATGCAATTAATTCCAACAAGGTAACGATATCTTCACGAAAAATGGTCTAAGCTCGAAGATGCATTCATGGAATTTACATTCACTTGTAAAACAAGTAGTCTCAACTCAAAGAAATTAATGACAATTACTATACCGTATCATTGTGTTACAATGCATTAAATCCATACTCACCTCCTGACAGCAAGGCCGCCAATTAGCTTGTAACGTAAGGATTCGGCCTGAGCAATAGCACACAGACCTCTCGTCGCTACCTTCTCGGCATACAGTTCAACGGAGTGTTCTGGGAAGCTGAATCTCTTCTGAACTACTGATGTCAATTCTCTAATACGACGGCCCTTTTCCCCCAGTACATTCTGTGTACGAGTCGCCATAATGATAATTTCGGTACGAGTTGGGGTTACCCGAACTTCCACTCCCGAGTAACCATCTTCTGCCAATTCACGAGTTAAGAACTCGTTTAACTCAGCTTTAAATACACCATCGCCAACGAACTGTATAAACAGAAAGGATAATTAGCATCATCCCTATTTAAGGCCGATTAAGACATCCTTTGAAAGGATTGCTTTCTGTTGTAACGCAAGCAATTCTACATAAGCTTACATTGTGTTACTGTATCACTTACTAACCACATTATACATAAGACAGTTTATAACACTTTTATTATTCGTTCTAATTATTCAAATCTACATAACCTTTTCAACATCAACACGTTGCACTAGAAAGATACATCAAGCACCATGATCTTAAATCCATACCATCTACATTTCACAGAAGTGGAAATATGAAATTATTTACTGATACAAATACTAAACATATTTTTCTAATATTAATGAAGAGTTATATACAGTAGTTTTATATATTTCATTACATATTTATTCTACAAACCTTCCTTTTCTTGCTTATGGGGTTAGCCATGATGCCTGCATGCACACGAAAGACCTACAAACGTATGAAAAATTTACACTCCACTAAAGGCCGGAAGAAGAGGTCTGTGAACATTCGTCATGGCGGTGGTGTGGAGAAGAGTTGTGTGGGGAGTTTGTATTGTAGGGTTGTGTTTTTTTGGAATTCCTATAAGAGTACATAAAAGTGATGAACTTAATATAGAAGAAATGTTCAAGGACTTCTTACAAAAATATAATAAATTGTATGCAACAAATGAAACTGAGTATTCTAGGCGGTATAATTATTTCAAGGTATGGGAATTTGTAACGTCCAAAGTAGCACTCTAAAAACGAACATGTGTTCGCAATACGTCAAAATATCTTACAAAAATATAATAAATTGTATGCAACAAATGAAACTGAGTATTCTAGGCTGTATAATTATTTCAAGGTATGGGAATTTGTAACGTCCAAAGTAGCACTCTAAAAACGAACATGTGTTCGCAATACGTCAAAATATCGTGTGAAGTTGATTCCGTTAAATATTTTGACAGGTGAACTATAAAACTATAGATCGACCAGTCGATCGTACTGTATGCAATACATTTGAAAATTCCTTCACATATTATACAATCAGTTTTTCATTTAAATGAAGGAATCGTTTTATTGTTATTCCTGTATTTCTTTATTTAAAGCATTATTCTATATCTTTCTTCTCACGATGTTGCCCAAGCTTCCAGTCTAGTCTCATTCTTTGTAAAGATATTGTATTAAAACGCTATAAGACATAGTCATCCTTCGAGCATTAAAGTATTTTATGTTCGAAGTAGCCATCACAGGTACTTTGACGTTTCAAGTTCGACTTCTGGTCCAGGCGAACTGAAATTATTGTGCCGTGTTCAGGTCTTCTACTGTGCTCACTTTTGATTTGTCAATCACTTCACCAATTCCAATCTTTGTTCTTATTGGTTTATAAAGCGTGACTGCCTCTAGCTTGATGTGTGATATAAACTTTGGGCCTATTTATTTTTTTGGCTTATAAATAAATAAAAAATGAATAAAAGATTTTTCTCACCTTTCCATTAACATCCACATATGTGAAGCCTAATAAAATATAGGCTACATGCTGTGCCTCTAGTTCACTGTATATGCTACGCAAGCTATCATTTCAAGAAAATAATTACCCTTACAATGTAAATCCTACTATGATAGGCCTATAGCTATTAGGCCTATAGCTATTTCTTTAGGTACGTTTACACTGTCGTATAAAGTTTCTTTTTGAATGTTCATCATTCTATAAAATGGGAGGTAGATCCCATATAACCCTACAAAATAATAATAATAATAATAATAATAATAATAATAATAATAATAATAATAATAATAATCTACGGTACGGCAAATAAGGATTGGGTTGTAGCTATGTTGTTTCCCAACAGGATGCGTAGAATATTCTACACACTATTAAACTAGAGCAGTTCCTTGGTGAAATGAGAAAATATGGTGCATTTTTTTTTCGTGTTATAGATTTAGGAACATTAAACGTTTCTTCAGGATTAGGAGAATCTATCTCTTAGATCGCTTGCCCATGATTCACTAACAGACAAGCTGATAAATATATAACACCGAAACGTTAGATGTTTCTATATCAATGGAATATTTCGCACCGTATCGAACACCGTATAAGTCTTGAAGAGAACATTCAATAACCAAAGTAAATACAGTTATAAACTTTATTTACTACGTTTGCACGTAATTTTGGATTTTTATCGTAATAAATTAAATTCGTTTACATCAGTATAAAACTACTTATACACTTCTATAAGGCAGAACTAAAAAAAATTATTTACTGTGTCTTTTTGGCAGGAGTCGCTAAAGTTAATTGAAGAAATGAATAAAAACAGGCCTACAAATCAAAGTGCGCTTTACGGAGTAACAAGATATTCAGACTTATCACCAGAAGAGTTTGCAGAGCTTCATTTGCAGCCTTCTCTTCCAATGCATATGAATTTGTCAAGACTGAAGGGTAATCAGAATACTCATGCATATAGGCCTAAACATGTTAACAGCATTTACAAGAGGGCACTGGCAGATCATCTTCCTTCGAGCGTTGATTGGTAATTTTATTTAATATTATCGTATCGTTTTTTATTAGTTACTTTAATGCAGTAACATCACAGTCTAGTATATACAGTCACGAAGCTCAATACGTAGGGAATATGCAGCCATCGGTAGTTGCTAACCACTAGGATCGCTACTATCGCCTCATTACAGACAATGCAAAATAGTACCAGCACAGTCTATTGTTCCTAGTACCCTCAACAACTCAAGCTTCGTGACTATATACTAGACTGTGGTAATAATAATTGTAATAGGGGTACTTAATAGGTCTAGTTGTTTAAAGATAAGCTTTCATACCAGAAGAGAATCCTCCATGGTGATTGAGTGACAGCATTTCCAATTGCAAATCAGTGGATTGGGGTTTAATTTCCGGAAAGAAGTAAGGATTTATCTTTCATCTTTAGGGACTGAATATGTGTTTTATGTTTGTTCTGTGTTGTCATAAGCAAACACCGTGTCATACAGATAACTTGACCATGAATGCTTCTAGAAGTTAAATCTCGTGCTGGTTGAGACTCAATTCTTTCAGGTTAGGGGATGAAATGGGCCATTGGGCTCCGTCCTTAAAATAAGCAGAAGGAGAAAGAAGAGTACTCCAAAACTCAGAGTAATAATTTTTATTGTGCTATGAAAATATTTTCTATATGCATTGTATTCTGGTGCAATGCACCGGTACCCCAACAAAATTTTAACTAGACTACCTACATATATCATAATAAGTATATTCATTTACACTATCTCAAAGGCTGCAGTTTACACGGTGATGTACATATGTCATAAATTCTCAATAGAGATCTGTATTACAAGAATTACAAATTAACTTATAAAAATAAGAGTTAAGAGGGTTGCGTCATGTCCATTTACTTATGCAGAGAAACAAATGTACCGCAACTTCATAACTGTGGAAATGTGAAGTCTTGCAGGATTATTTTATTGACTAGGGCTGATTGCAAGACGAAAATTGAAATTATGTTCCACCTTCTGTAACAGTATTTATGTATGACACTTAATAGTATGGCCTTATAATTTGTCCATTAAATTTGATATATGAACATGACGGATTTCTATCAAAATCTCTATCAAACCTACACAAGACAGTATAATGATTTAATTTTGTTTGTAAATTCGTAATGATAAATATCATTAATCAGATCTGTGTAATCTTAATACAGACTGAAATTTATATTATGTATTGTAATTTTCTTTGAGAATTTCTATTGATATAATAAATGTTTTAACATTTCAATTGCAGGAGAAAGAAGAACGTTATAACGAAAGTTCGAAATCAGAAAACATGTGGAGCATGCTGGGCTTTCAGTACTGTAGAAACAATTGAATCTATGTATGCAATACGTAAAGGAACGTTGCAAACACTTAGTGTCCAAGAGGTAATTGTTCAAATGTTCTTTCCTTTCTGGTCATAATACATTGAATCTGGCAATATACAAAATAAAGTAAATTTTTCATTTTTGATAAATGGAATGTTTTTAGAGAGATTTTGTTTCCTGTAAAAAGTTAGATAAGCTTAATAACAGTAAGGCTGTGTCTCAAAGCTACATTTTCAGCTGAAGTGAACTAGATTGTTGACTAAATAGTCGGATGTGAAGTCAGAAGTTATGATCCAAAGCTACATAGTGTATAGCAATCAAGTCCGTAGTAGCTAGTAAACGAAAATACTTGCTTGATTGTTGACTTGTTCGCTAAACAAACATGGATACCTCATCAGCAATTGGGGTTATGAAATCTGAAAATGATTTGGAAGTGAAATAATGTAAATATAATGTAGAACAGGGAACGTCAAGTGACTACACTCTCGTGCGTACGTACAAACCCTCAAGCCCTGACGTACGGCTGAGAGCAAGGGTAGCTGCTTCCACAGTGGCGGAACTAAGAACTTGTATGTGAACTAAATTTGTGATAAGAATATAAATTAATTTCAACTTTTAACTGAAGTACACTTTCACTGTTCAAAACATTACTCTACATAATTTGGTACAGTTAACTCTATATACGAAATAAATTTTTGCATGTTTGCACAATAATGAAACAAAACAAAACATACACTTTTATACAGCTCAATATACTACGAAATAAAACTGTTCACCGTTTGTCTTCTTCTCATTGCTATACAATTCAATTAACAAAATAAAACAACAGTACAAACGTTATTATTCAAATACAATTCTCTAATAATAGTACTTTTTCTTATACATCAGAGATCCGCGGCGATTTTTGCAGTTTTTTTTTTTTTTTTTTTTTTTAGTAAGCAACTTTTCAATTCGCGGAGGTTTTGTTTTAGTACCAGCCAATCGCAAACATGCTTTCAAGTGTTCATCACTTAATTGGCTTCTGTGACGTGACTTTGTAAACTTCATTAAAGAAAACAGTGTTTCGCATACGTAGGTTGTCCCGAACATGCACAAGATTGTGCAGTTTAGGAAACCTTTCTCGTGGAAAACAAGTTCAGAAATGTTTAATACTTTTTCTGTTTTGATACTTATCCTTTAAGTTAGCTCAATATCACTTTGTAAATCAAGTATTTCTAATTGTGGTCCAGCAGGAATATCCAGGACACTCTCTGAAAAAGGTGTTGAAAATATCTTAAATTGTTGTTCAAGTTCTCTCGTATCCTGAAATCTACGTTCGAAGCCTTGGCACAATTGTTGCATTATTCTTATACCCTTATATTCTTTCAAGGCCTCTATCAAGTTTCCCATGTACATCCATAAATAAGGCAATTTCATTTCTAAGTGCGAGAAAACGCTCCAGAACTTTTCCTCGACTTAACCACCTTAGCTCGGTATGGTAGAATAAATCCCCATACTCACTGTTAATATCATCAAGCAGTGCCCTGAACTCCATGTGATTAAGTCCTTTAGACTTTATGAAATTAATTGTTCGCACAACAACAACCATTACATTGCTAAGATTAATGTTTTTAGCACATCAATTTTCCTGGTGCAAAATGCAGTGCACCGGTGCCCCCAAGCGACGTCGATAGGTTCCACCACTGATAGACTGCAGTGTACAAGTGTACTGCCCGCAGTGGAAGCCGTAAGCAGGCCTGTATGCCCTCTCGCGATCTTGACTCGACCTGGCGGAGCCTGATGTAGAATAACACGTTAACTATGAACACTGACATTGTTAGTACTTTCTGTACAATGTTTTAAACATTATTGTAATATTATTAAGCCCTCATCTTTTCCACATAATTCGTAATGAAACCGCATTAGGACACTGCCTTCTAATTCAGTGCTGCACCATGATGTCATGGTTTTTAGAAAAATAATCTATGAAGAAGGCCATGTTTCAAGCATACATTTCCAAAGCTCCCTAGTGTGTAGTTTACAAGTCACCTAGTTGCTAGTCACTAGTGTATAGTATGGACTTGAGCTTTGAGACACGGCCTAGCTAAAATACTCTTCATTACACACCCAGAGGAGAAAGATCACTTGGATGACCACCAGAAAGATGGCAGAAGACTGTAACAGCCCATAAAGCTTATAACTGAAAAGGAAGATGATGGTGATATCACAGTCTAGTATATACAGTTGCGAAGCTCAATACGTAGTAAATATGCAAACATTAGATAGTTGCTCACCACTAGGATCGCTAATATCACCTCATTACAGGCAATGCAAAATAGAACAGTCACGGTCTATTGTTTCTAGCACCCTCAAAACTCAAGCCTCGTGACTGTATATAGTAGACTGTGGTGATATAATAATAATAACAAAAATGTTGCCACGAACTTACAAAAGCAGCTTTCACTATACAGATATAAAACTACTAACATTTAGGAAAACAAAAATAATCAAACTACTTCAACAGGAGTATCTTTGCGGATAGAACAATATACCTCGATTGTTGCCAAGGCAGGATATTAATGGATAACTTACCTAATTGACATTGTCGTATCTGAAGAAAATTGTACTTCCACCAAACATCTACATCTAACTCTATAAAGTCCACCATTCTGATCAATGTGTGCAGTAGTCCATTACAGGGTGCTGATATGTGGGAAACCTTTGGGAAATGGATAGAGGATCTAAAATCAAGTAAAAAATTCGTGTGTAAATATATAATCAGTTTTGCATATTACAGCTTTATTATTTTTTTTCCACACTGTCACATGAATCATATTCTCAGTTTCTGCTATGCTTCTGATGCTGCTACTGCTATTGTCCCCAGTATGATTAAGGACTCGTTCTTCTATATCAGGTGTTGTGGTGCTCATTGGTCTTCCACAATCTGAAATTCTTTTTTCAAAAGAACCTGTTTCCACAAGACATTCATGTATTCTCTGGAAGGTCATGTTGTTTGGTGAACATCTATTAGGAAACTGTTCAGCTCTAGTTCATTTGCATTGCAATTAGCACGTCCATACATGAGTGCATATCTGCCATTTCCTGGTTAGAAACATTCTGAGCACAAATACAATAGCAAACCTCAATAGCAAATAACATAACTATCTCAAAGCTTCCACTATTTCTTGTTTTCAGTTGTCAAGTTGCAATAAAGAATAGATTATCTCTGCCTTTTTTTTTTTACAAGGCTTACTGATTTAATAAATGTGATACACTAATGTAAGAACTGAAGCATATGAAATAAAAAGTACCTATAATTGAAAAACAAAGCGCATTTAACTATATGTTTACTTGAAATTTTGCTTATTTTTAGGTCCTCTGTCCATTCCCCAAAAGTTTCCCACATATAGTTAACACACTGTATATCCTCAACATGAATGAGCAATAAAAAGCTAGCAACTTTTCAATGTAGTCATTTCTGTAACGGTGTTTTGGTTCATTTTTTTAACTATGTCATAAATGTAAAAATATCCAATAATAATAATTTATTTTATTTATTTATTTATTCATTTATTCATTCATTCATTTATTCATTCATTCATTCATTTATAATATTAATGTGCAAAACAACAGCACAAGGCCAATTACAGTTTAGCACGATACAGAACAGAACAAAACAACAAATGATGATGAGAATGAATGACAGAAAATGGCAATGAGATGAAAATAAAACAATATAATAGTCCACATCAATCATTGACAAAATGCAACAAAGCAAAATAGCACAAATAATTATTAAAACTAGTACAGTGAGATAATTAAAATAATGGCAATTAAATATAATGAATGACATAATGAATAGATATCAAAAACAGTGCATACAAATAATTATTAAAATTACAGACAAATACAAATAAACAATAATGACAAATTGAATAGATAATTACAAAAAATACATGACACAGAAAAGCTAAAAACAACACAAATGAAGTTAAAAATGAATGTGCTTAATATAAGAATAGCCAAACAACAAACTATACATTAAACGGATCTGAATTAATATAATGTAAATTGGCAACTTTCATGCATCTGACAACTGGAGAGAGAGATTTAGGCTTATAGGTATAAAAAATTAATAATAATAATAATAAAAGTGCTACTAGGGTAGTTCAGTCAGCTAAGGTTCTTGCCTGCTGATTCGGAGTTGCGCTCGGGCGTGGGTTCGATTCCCGCTTAAGATGATTACCTGGTTGTTTTTTTTTTTTTTTTTTAAGTTTTCTCCAACTGTAAGGCAAGTGTCAGATAATCTGTGGCCTCATCTTGTCAAATACCATCTCACTATTATCAATCCCATTGACGCTAAATAACCTAGTAGTTGATACAGCGTCTTTAAATAACTAAGTAAAAAAATGATGATGATAAAAGTACGCAGAAAACTGTTCAGCAAGAAGAATTAGACATAACTATTCTGATTAAAGTTATCAAGATTCTGTACTGTATATCCAGTAACCAGTAATAGACTGTAAACATATTGTCGTTTGCTTGCAGCTGATTGATTGTGCTGGATATGGTAATTTGGGCTGTGAAGGTGGAGACACATGCAGTCTACTTGAGTGGTTGATTGACAATAAGACTAGAATTGAAACAGATGGTAAATATCCTCTTACATGGACGACTCAGACTTGCAAGCTAAAAGGGTAAGATTTTTTAGCATACACACAAGAATTAATTACCTGCCTAGAAGAACGTTCTATGCAACAAACTGCGTAACAATAAATGAAGAGCATTTATTGCATTTTTAGTTTATAAAATAAAATTTGTTTTCAAATATTGCTATTCAGTAAGTTTTAGGCTTCTAGTCTGTAACTAATGACTATAGCTGGAATAAAAATAATATGTTCGTCAATTGAGGACCTAACATTCTAAATATGCTATATGCCAAAAACAACTTTCTGAGATATTGATGGGGGGGGGGGGAACTACGAAATGCATGTTGAGATGCCTACAACAACACAGTCTTTTGGCATACAAATGAGTCACTTACAGTTGAGTTACGACAAAGACAATTTAGTATGATATTCTAATATGGATGTTGCTCCCTTAGATTGAATAAAATGAAATTAGAAAAATTGGCCCTTAGCACATTTAGAATGTTAGGTCTTCAATTGTGAAATGTCTTAATTTTTGTTTCCTGAAAAGTTGGCAAATTGCTACATGCAACTTTCTTCCAATCAGGTATTCTATTAATGTGTAATGTAAAAGGGTGCACAGCACTTAAAAATCATGTAACTGCAACTTGTTTACTATAGATAACAAGTTTTTTTATTCATTTAGTCATGTAACATTTTTTATTGAGGTTGCTTTTTTTCTACTTCTTGCAGGACGGAACAGGGTATTCAAATAACAAATTTCACATGTCAATAGTAAGTATTAGTTTATTATTTAATTTCATTAACATAACATGATATCATTCACAGTTCTTCATCTCATTGTCTAATGAGGACGTTCTTAAGAAATATCAATGTTGCTTTTTCTTGTAGGTATAGTTCTGTTGCCATTTATATCTGTAGAACATACAGTTGAACTTCGATATCTCGAAATGCTTCCGTCAACTGGTACTAATATTTCGAGTTACTGAAAATTCGAGATATAGAAAGTATGAAAAAAATTTCTAATATCATTATAGACCTATTATTATTGATGACAAGTATTACCGCTTAACTTTCAACAAAGAGAAGTCGATGTTATCCATAGACTCTTGCTTTGCTTTTCAGGACAATGATTTTTTTTTTAAGTTAGTTATTTAATGATGCTGTATCAACAACTAGGTTATTTAGTGGTGATAGCGAGATGGTACTTGGCGAGATGAGGCCGAGGATTTGCCATAGATTACCTGGCATTCATCTTACGATTGGGGAAAACCTCGGAATAACCCAAGCAGGTAATCAGCACAAGCGGGGATCGAACCTGCGCCAGAGCGCAACTTCAGACCAGCAGGCAAGTGCCTTAACCAACTGAGCCATGCCAGTGGCTCAGGACAATGATTTTAGCAATCCATAATAAAGGTTATTAGAGAAGAAAAATTTGCTTTGGTGCCGGGGATCGAACCTTGGGTCCTTGGTTCTATGTACCAAGCGCTCTAATCACTGAGCTATGCCAAAGTTCAATCCACAGCACAGTGTAACCATTGTTACCATAACAGATAAATTCGTAGGACCAAAAAATTAAACTTTACGTAAATCCATAACAAAGTTTGAGAAGAATAATGTTAAAAGACATGCCATTATGTCCTCACAGTTGTACTCATTTTGCTAGTGATTGACGGATAGCATTAGTACTAATGTGTTGATTCAAGAGAAGACACTTTCAAAAGAAGAAAAATACTTATGTAGGCCCTACAATGCTTGTTAAAATAATTGTATTTCATCACATTCCTTCAATTTTACTTACACATGTGTACATAACTTTCATTTTCACTTTAAAATATAGTTAAAGAATAAGTATTTCCTACTGAAAAGAGAAATATTCATCAAGATATCGAAAAGATCGAGTAATAGAACTTCGAGATACATAAAAACATATTACATGTAAATTATATACAATTCTGCTGGGAAATTAAAATTACTTCGAGGTATCGAAAAATCGAGTTATGGAAGTTTGACTGTATTTATGGTTTGTCTTTATTCCATGTTCCTGATATAAAATTTATAATTTTGCATGTGATGCTTGTTAAGAGGCAGTTGTTATTTATATTGTCTTACATTTGACAGCTTGGTGGGTTCAGAAGAAGAGATCCTGTCGTACTTGTATCATCATGGTCCAGTTTCAGTTGCTATTAACGCACTTAACTGGCAGAATTATTTGGGAGGAATAATTCAGTTTCATTGTGATGCTAGCCCCCAGCATATCAATCATGCAGTCCAGATTGTCGGCTATGAGTTAAATACAGAAGTGCCTTATTATATTGTTCGAAACTCATGGGGTCCTGAATTCGGAGACGATGGATATCTCTACATTGCTGTAGGAGAAAATCTGTGTGGTGGGTATTATGTGATGACTAAGATATGTGTAAATTAGAGCAGTATAATAATTATTTAATTCTGTTTATACATCTATTCTCCTGCCATTCTTACTAAAACAATGAGGTAAAGAAAAGTAACAAGTATGAAAGTTTCCCATTGGCTACTGGAAGTAATTTAATGCTATATGGTTCATGGTTAAAATTGGATTTTAGTATCTGTTTTCAAACAGTGAATGCCCTGCTGTTAATATTCTGTCTATATTTCTGATTTGTTTTCAGTTGCCATTAAAACACAGATTTGTTGTTTGAAGTTTCTACGACATTGTGAAATTTATGATGAATTTCAATAGCCAGATATTGAACACTTTACGGAAAACAGATAAAATGTTCACTAATTGTAACATAGAAAATGTAATCCAAACTCGCCATCATCACCTTGCAATGAGTAAGCATTCGTATAATTCCCTGAAACATTAGTTTCGTATAAAAATATAATCAGGTAGTTGTAAATTGATGTATTGTGTGTTATGAGAAACATCATCAAAGAAAGCCTTTAACATGTGATGAGAAGATAATTATACTGAACGATATTTTGTGCGAGATCGTGTGTATTTGCTTGCTTTCCGCACAAAACCAATACGCGGTAAGTGTGAAATACCACATTCAGTATTCCCAACGTAACAAACATAACAATTTCCCTCTTCTTACCGCTTAAGCGCCATATTCATTTTATTGCTTTAGGCTTTTAACATATTATTTTTAGAGACGCTTAACATAGTAATAATTATAAATTGGAAACTTACCACTGCAATTTCACTGTTAATTATTATTTTTAAATATTTGCAAAAATTAAGTAAACTCTACAACACCACAAAAGTTACTGCATTTGTAATGCAAGTAACATTAAGGAAGCCGTGAAAAAATCAACAAGATTCCAGATGCCGATGTTATTACTGCAATATGTTATATAAATAATATTGTTAAAATATTAAAATGAAAAATAAATCATTACATAACCTTACCGTTTGTTTTAAGTTCGCATTTATAGACTGGGGGAAAAAAAAAAAGAGACATATAACACGGCTGCTGGAATATAGTAAACACAGAAAACATTTTATAGCAACAATGTTGAAGATTAGATATTTTAGTTTTTAAAAGTTGCCGTTATTGAACAGGAACCAAGATGGAGATTTCATTGCAACTAATTAGAAATTCCTCTTTCAGGTATGTAATAAACGATCTTCGCACAAAATAATGTACAATACACGAGCGGTATGTTTGTTTTCATGTTCTCGGAAATTAAAAAAGCTCAACTACGTTTCGCTTTTTCATTCTTTTCCTCGAACATGAAAACATCAACATACCGCTCTTGTAATGCATATTACTATTATAAGTTCGCTGAGAAATACCATGAAGTCACGATTGACGATCCTATTACGGAATTACAAATGAATTTATTGGTGTTTCCATTTCAGCAATTTGTAAGACTCGAAAAGAGTTCCAAGAAACAGGGAAATTAACCATGTCAGGTAAAAACGACATAGGGAAAACCCTGTCTGTGACAAGCGTGTAAAAAGTGCAGTGCATTGGAAAGTACATAACTTCTTTTTTAATAATGCTTATGTTGGTAGCACGTGAATGTAAAGGCCAATAGAAAATGGTATCTTGTGGAGGAGTACATTAGTTATCACGTGCTTTTGTTTACTACACTTTATAGTAAGAATGGCAGGAAAATAGTCAACTTCTAAGCATTTTTTTTTTTATAGACCTTTCATGATTTACTTTTGTACTGTTGTTTACAACTAAAATTTAAGGACTAACTATAATATGAATGCAATTCAGAGCATAATGGCGTTAATTACACAGCACGATTATTCAAAGGTTAGCAGAACTGCTAGAGCATTAGCATTCCATGCTGGTAAACTGAGTTCAAATCCCGACAGGTTCAACTGGAATTGTAATAATAATAATAATCATAATGTGGTGCTATGTAGTTAGTTTCCCATGGTGCACTGAGAGGAAAAACCTATAGCTCATAGATGAGGATGCTTGGGTGAATAAAGGCCCATTCCCACTTAGCAGAATCGAATGGAAGCTTCTGCCTCCACTGTCATCTAGTGGAATCGAAGCAAACCGAAGCATGTTGCAATTTAAAATGTATAGCACAATTGGGTATATGATGAGGTGATAAAAGAATAAATATCCAAAACAAGAAAAGGAACATGCCTCAAGTCCAATGGCTACACTATCTATGAAGAAGTCCATGGAATAGCGTATACCGGAAGTCATTGGCGTATTGATATTATAACATTTAAACCTGGAGAGACAAAAAGTTGTATTCTGGATCCGACCATCAGATTCGAGACGCATCAGAATCATCCCAAGGAGGTTAGAGAAAAAGACAGTTTATGAACCAATTATCCCTTATTACAAAACATCATATAAGCTCAGGGATATAGAAGTCATCGGATTAATGGTGGGTGCTAGAGGGACCATAACAAAACAATTCGTGTCATTCTGTCGTAAATTTGGAGTCCCAACAACAACAATTAAGGAAGGGTTCTCTGCAGATTTTACGGTGACACTTGTACTTCAATTCAAATTACAGTTGAATTTTCTCATTCTATTTTTGATCTGTATTTTTTATTTTAGTGCAAATTTTCATTATGTGAAATATTATCTACTGTAAATTTTAGTTTATTGTAAACAAATTTCTTGTAAGGCATTTTTAATGTCATCTTAATTTTAGCATTCTTTGTCTTTGATAACCTCACCAAGTGAAAATATTATTATATTTTTTACTAGGGATACACATGGAGAATTTTCGATTTTATTTGACTATCTTCTGAGAGATGAGAAAAAAAAATCGTTCTTGCACGTTTATTTGAATTGTAATTTTTACCCAATGTTTCCGTTAATTCACTTATTTCGCCCCAAGGCTTTATTAATACAGCAGTACTTTCATGTTTTGCCATACAACAGAGGATAATTCTGAACATAATTTATATTTTTTTCGTTCACATTATTAAATTGTAATTTTATGTGTACGTATTATTTTAACAATAAATTTCCATGAAGAAATTACGCTACCAAAAATATTTGTTTTTATATCAAAACAAGGAATTCTGTTCCTGCAGTGGAATACATATTCTAGCTCATGAATTCTATTGGTTTGATTCGATGTGCTGGTTTCTGTTATCTTCCATTTAAATACATTGTGAAGAGAAACTGTTCAATTCGATTCCGTTAAGTGAGAGAGAGCCTTGACTTCAAGTCAAGTACCTTCTATTGGATAAAATATAATTGAGATCAGATTGGCTCACCCCGTGATTTGAACCCAGGACCTCCTGAATGTGAGTCCAGTGTCTTCCCACTGAGAGATCTTGCTCGGTTATTCATCTTATTTTTCCGTGATGTAAAGCAAATATCTGTAAGACTTACAGTAAATATAGTTATAAAACTTATTGGGATTGTTTAACTAATGATACACGAAATGTTTCTTTTTTTTTCAGGGTTGGCTACAGAAGTATCTACAGTTGATGTCCAGTGAGTGAAATGACATTACTTAAAAAATATTGAGTCATTGAATGTTTATTGTTGTATTTGAGTACGTAATCTATGTTATTTACATTTTGTTGTAAGTACGTAGTTTTTACAATTGTTTATTGTTGTGCATAACTGGATCTGTTCCTATAATTTAATGTGTAATGTACATAATTTACAAAACCACAATGATCAAAAAGTGAAATATATTAGTTACTTAGGAAATGTAATCAAATTTGTATGTATAAGTGTATAGCTAAATGTAAAGTATAATTACTTAGCTATTAAGTATTGTTTGTTCCGTATTCTGTCTCGCAAGTCATTAGATGAGATAAACTTAAGTCTTCCACACGTGGAATTGATGCAGGGAATATTTTTCTAAAATGAATAAAATGACCTATTACTTGTAAAATATTAACTTTCTGACAAGTGTACAAGATTTGTGATCAAAGGTGCTATATTTTGTACTTAGAGCTTTGTACCTGTTATGTTTGTACAGCTTTATATTGAATAATAAATTTTACATATTGCAGTTACAGTAAAATTATTTTTATTCGATATATTCCGATTACACAAATACAAGGATAATTTGCTTAGTCTGTGGTCTAGAGATGAAAAAACTAACTGCCATTCTCGCTCACCGTGTTCGTTGCATTTGTCTTTAGAGTCTAGTCTTGTAACTCTCGTGCGCTTCGAGTCTCGCTCATCATTCTCGAAGTAGCATTTGGTTGACATGGAAAGATTTCGTAACTTTGAATAACATACATAATTGAAAGAAATAACATTAGAGATGTTTAAATGATACAAAAAGACAATGTTCTGGTTCTACTATCAGATATTACCTATGGTTATATAAATAAAAAAAAATTATCAAATAAATTTGAATTTCTGAGAAACATAAAACATAGCGTTAAATAATGCTATTTTTTTTTACTTGAGATTTTATACTTGAACTCAAATATACAAAAAAAAAAAAAAAAAATTCCTAGTCTTTTAATAAGGGCCTAGTAATTAAATAAAGATTGGGGAACGAAGTACTACACTGAAAGGTAGAGATGATGTTTCAAATAGGCTACTTGATTGTTTATACATATATGACAGTTGCCAAAACAGATAAAAGTTCAGTCTGGTATAAACAACTGTGACAATTGAAGGCTGCTTTACGTTCAAGAGCTGATCACTCCCGAAGTCCCGATGTCTTGGAACGTTTGCTTGCAAGCAGTCAACGACAGGCAATACTGTCATGTGGGTTTTCGGCTTTGTGGGCGCTGTTAGTCTTGCATTCTCACTCGTTCTTATCTACTGAGGTCCTATTATCATTATACAGGGTGGAAGTGAAATAACCCTGCGGATTGAAAAGGACGATAGGGTACACTTAAATGAATAGAAAAACCTATATTACGTTTTGTGATTAAATGCACGGTTAATTAGAAAACTGAGTTGGAAGTTTCAGCAGTCTGACAACATCACCGCTAAGACACTTCTATTTCTTCTCGTAATACAGATGTAAGAAGTCAACGAACTCAGGTCTGTCTGCCTTAGTGAACTACCTCCCATATCCCTTTTTGGCCACAACATTGTAAGCAGGTCGCATCTGTCAGTGGCTTCAAATTGGTGGTTTTTAAGCTACATTTACACGAAAACCGTCCATGCTAATGAAATACGCTTGAGGGATAAATTATTTTTTATTAGTTTTCCTATCAATATGGACAAAAATCTCGATCCTACTCGCAACAGTTGCCGAATAAGAGGGTGTTAAACATTTGGAAAGAATTTTTTTTTTTCTGAGAAAACTATGGACTTTACACCGATATGGTGGTTATACTTTTTTGTTACGTACAACATGAGCTCTTCACTCTGAAAATCTGCAGGGTTATTTCACTTCCACTGTGTATTGCCACAGTATACTTCTTTCAATGTTAAGTTTTAAAGTAAAATAAAATCACAGTCTACTATATACAGTCACGAAGCTTGAGTTTTGATGGTGCTAGAAACAATAGACTGTGACGGTTCTATTTTGCATTGCCTGTAATGAGGCGATATTAGCGATCCTAGTGGTGAGCAACTATCTAATGTTTGCATATTTACTACGTATTGAGCTTCGCGACTGTATATACTAGACTGTGGTAAAATAATACTGATGTATACTGCCTAGAGATGGGTAAAAATAAGCTGGAACAGTTTTTTTGAAACTGATTCGAAATAGTTTCGTGAAATAACCTGTTCCAACTGTTCCAAGAGTGTTACACTGGTCCAGTGATCACTTCAACGTCCCACATGTTTCCAAGAGATAAACAGTTCAATTTCTAAACAGCTTCCCTGTTACTTTGCTGTCTGCTAAGACCACGTGTAGCACTATCATCCACCTCCAATCGAAAGAAGATATAATATCGATGTTGCACATTGCCTTCGTGCAACAGCAGCCTATGGAGGATAGCGCAATTTAATTGTACGAAACAAATTCCCTAATAAATCTGATATTAATTTTATTATTATCAGCCACCCATTGATGGAGAATATGTTCATGGTGCCCAAACATAATGTTAATTATTAATATACCGCGAAAATATTGGCTAATGTCTTATCGCTATTAGACTCTGCTAGGGTTATATGCGTTATTTTTACTAAAATCGATTCATTTTGAATTGTAGTTATTTACTGCACTCTTTAACAGTGATCTACGAAAAATGACTTTCGTTGTCATAATACACTGAACAGCTGATTTAAAGACGATTCAAGGGCTTTGAAACATGTTCCCGAAGCAGATGAGAAGTTGAAACAGTTGGCACTGACGTTATAAACATATTCTTATGGAACTGTTATTTTGGAACAGCTTCGTTCATTAAACAGTTACAGTCGAAACTGTTTCATAAAAAGAACACTTTATCCCATTTCTAATACTGCCCAGTCGAAAAAATAATGCGCGAACCTTGGTGAGTAACATTATTTACTGTAAATATACCATTCAATTGGAAAAATATTTAGAGTATTAACTAAGTTGGTCTGTTGATTGGAACAATGGTAATATATTATATAATTTGAATATCAAAGGTGTAGAATCTGGAATGTGGTCATAAAATTGGAAAGCCACAATATGTGGCGAACTCTGATTAAAGAAAAGCCAATTAACTGAATCTGTGAAGACTTGTAGCAATGACCATGCAGCGCCCTTATCCCATCTGATAGTTTGACTACTAGATGGCAGGTATGTACTCTGCTTGGCCCTGATCCTTGTGTGACTGCTGCACAATGAAGAGAGGAGCAATGGTGAAAGTTAAGGAATTCAAAATAAGTTTGTAAGCATCTATCCTCGTGTTCGCCTGAATCTGAAATATTACACATTTGTATAGGAATCAATGCTATGGATTTCTGGATAAATTATGCATCTAATCAAAAAAATTAACTACATTTAAACCAAAGGACTTCTTCAGGATTTGTAAATGGAAGGGGAAGAAGGAACACAAACCTCACTGGGGAACTAGGAAAGAAACAAAGAATATATAACAAATAATCCACTTTTATTATTGAAAATTTCTTAAAAGTCTTACTACTATATCCGATACAACATAATTTTAAAGCAATGGTCAATTTTAACGTACCCCAGCAATGTCATTTCCTGCACTTCTTGCAGTTCTACTCTTAAACTTGACCAATTTACACCAGACTAATATTAATAACATAGTATAAAGTGAGTAGTGGAATTCAGACAATAATAATAAATCCCTGAAGAAAAGCTATGGCATAAAAACTAACAGTAACAATAAAATAGAAATACTTTGAGCAGAACACACTATGCTTCAGATATCGGACTCTATTTCATTAGACTATATATATTACGTATAAAGTTACACATGTTTTGGCAGTGTTGGCATAAGGCCCATTCACAATGAAAATTAAACATAACGTAAACATTAACATAAGCACATAAACATATGCCACAAGCTTAAGTAGCCAAGGCCCATTCACAATGAAAATTAAACATAACGTAAACATAACACGTGTGTGGAAACAAACATACCGAATCAACAAAACTACAGAATCTATTACATAAAAATGGAGAATTGCACAATGACTGACGATGTAGCTATTCAATTTATGTTTCTAATAACTACAATGGCATCAGTATATTGCTTTCAATACTTGAAATCAAAGAAACGGAGATGTAAAATAATCAACTTTTCGTCATATGATTCCATGTTGCGCGCCTAGCTATCATCACGGCCAATAGATCAAAATATTGCCTGTAGGCAAAGCCCATGAGATGTTAAACAAAAAGTGAAAACACGCTTTCCGCTTGTGTACTGTTTCCAAATCACATAAACATAAGCATGAAAGTTTGGAGTTTGCAAACTTTCATGTTAACGTCTTATGATTAAGATTAAGTTTATGCTTATGTAATTCATTGTGAATGCTTTCATTAAATAACATGGACACAAGATTTTATGCTTACGTTATGTTTATGTTTAATTTTCATTGTGAATGGGCCTTTATAGTGGCATTTAGTAAACTGGAAAGTACTTATTGTTTAAAAGAGGTGCTCGTATGAAAGAATAAACAATTTAGTGGAATACATTCTTTTGATGTCTTGGTGTATCGATCATTTGTCATGTAAACTAATCTTGAAAATATTGTGAGAAACACCATGATATGTTGTCAGTTCAGATAATCTGATGAAATGATTCGGTTCACGCAACAAAATTGTTGACGAAGCTAATAATTCAGCATTTCTTTTATTTAACTTCTCCCCAACTGTTAGACTTCGGAGATAGGCATATCAAGTTAAATCAATGTAGATTAACCCGAACTATATTATCCTGAAGTATTTTACATTTCTTCTGGGACATTCTGTATAAGTAGGCCCTGTGGACTATTGTTATGGTTGTGTTGATATTGTTAATTTTAACTGATTTCAATTTTATTATGAAGCAATTAAACATGATATACAAATTTGCCTTTGTGATTGAGGAAAATTATGAAACACCTCAGTCATACTGACCAGTCACGGAACCTCTCGAACGCGAGTTTACTGCTTTACTACTAAGCCTCTTTGATCGGTTAAGGTTCTTTTACAACACGATATCGTAGCTTTTCTTCACTTTCGAAGCCATACTACACTGCAGATCTTTATAGTACTTTAAGAGCTTTTTGCTATTGAACGAGTTTGAACATACGCACTTTGAATCCAATGGCAAACATGGAAACCGGTAACCACTAGACACCCACGAATATATTTATGGTGCGCGGAAAAAGGGCATAAGTCAGAAATGGTTGGCTTTGAGTTGTGACCTCTTTGTGAATACAAAAACTATGCTGTACTTCTTCTAGTGGTATAAAGGACATAACCCTATCTTCTTTTATAATGTTATAGAGCTTTAGCTAGATTTCCAGCTCGTCATAGTGATAATGATTTTAGACCTCAGTTCAATGTTTGCTTTTGCTCTACTCAAAACTTGCAATTTGTGACTTAACCAGTACTGGTATTCCCTTTTTACTGCGCACCATAAATATAATTATCAACAGTAATCTCACGAGAGGTTTTGATTTATCTAGAAAAATCAAAACTCGAGTAGGATTTAATTAACTATTACACGATTAGAAGGAAGTATATAAAGATTAGAAGAAATTAAGTATACTCTAATACAAAAAAATATTAATTGACTTACTAAAATTCTATTTCACTAATGTTAGCTTCACCAAAACGTTTGAACGGAGCCGCCATTTTCAGTCGACTATCTATGCGGTAAACAAATGACGATCGCAAAGCATGTTTTATAGTACCGTAAAGAATTTGCAGTTCGAAATGTTGGAAAACAAAGAAACAAATAGTAGAGAGGTGATCGAAACAAAAGAAAGTATATAAAGATTAGAAGAAATAAAGTACCTACTCTAATACAATAAAATAGATACCGGTGTTCATTGACTTACTAAAATTCTGTTTCACTAAAGTTAGCTTCAACAAAACGTTTGAACGGAGCCGCCATTTTCAGTCGACTATCTATGCGAGAAACAAATGACGATTGCAAAGCATGTTTTTTTTTTTAAATTATGTTTTATCCCAGATCATAATTATATACCCAGATTGCTCGGCGTTATAGGTTTTGATGGTAACAGTTTTTGTCAGGTTTACTATGCTGCCATCTAGTTGTTACATAAGGAGTCACGTCATAACTCCCATTTGAATTGCATTAGCGACTGTATTGGCATCTCGTGTTCGTTTACGGCGGATGGGTAGCGATCCTTGCGGTTGTTCTCTTCCAAGTTCAAACCGATTTTAACATAGGAATGAGCAATCTATGTGTGATCTAGGGTTTTATTTAACAACGCTCGTAACTGCAGAGGTTATATCAGCGTCGCCTGTGTTCCGGAATTTTGTCCCGCAGGAGTTCTGTTACATGCCAGTGAATCTACTGACACACTTAAATGCCATCGATCTGGGCCGAAATCGAACCCGCAACCTCGAGCATAGAAGACCAGCGCTACATCAACTACGCTATCAAGGCCGACCCAAAATATGTTTTATAGTACCGTAAAGAATTTGCAGTTTGAAATGTTGGCAAACAAAGAAACAAATGCTAGGGAAGTGATAAAAACAGACAAATGCTAAGGAAGTGATAAAAAATAAACAAATGCTAGAGAAGTGATAAAATTGTTGCGATAAACAGACATGATTGGTTGAAATACGTTCTTTCGTACCGTTTTATTGGTCAAAAGTAATATGACGTAGTAAAAGTGTAATAGTCAACGAAATCCAAGTTTCGCTAATATTTATATAGCATTTCACCACCTCTTTTTTCAAAATAGTGAACTTATAAATTTACACATGCGTGACTTACAGACACATTCAATACATAAAAAGTTTATAGATTTATACATTATCGAAATATGAATAAACTTTCTTAATATGAAGGTAACAAAATGAACTTCAGTTAAAAGTTTTGTTTTATGATAAAAGAAAATCTATGCAACTGTATATGGGATTCTAAATATTAGAAAACAAAATAATATTTATCTTTGTATCATAGCCAACATTACGTTAAAAAGATAACACTGATGATTTTTACGTTCAATGCTTGAAAACAACTGGTTACATTCTATGGAACCAAGAACAATGTTAACCAACATATCCACTTTCGAAACTTCAGACTGTATTCAAATCTTTTTGAACACGTATCGAAAATTGCATGAAAACAGGGATAGGGGGGATCGTATTCAGCACGCCAAACGTATTAAAATCGTTTTGAATACTCTATGAAAACATAGAAAATGTTAGGTCTATGCAACTAGTTAGAAAGTATTCTCTTTTAAACTCGTTGAGTCTATGTCTATTGCCATTTTGCATATGAAAGAAGCCATTTTGACATGCTGGAACTCTTAATATAATTGCAATCGTAAACTGTGCTGCAAACCAGTTATTTTCGAGAAGAAAACATATTCGTTTAAACAATGATGTATTTTATGAGATGTTCTCTTTTCCACTTATAGGCCCATATAAACAAACAACTTGTCATGAAATATTAAACTGTGAAAATTACAATTAACAGCAGAATTTGCTAAATTGATAAGTTATTCAAGAGAAGTCTTGTCCCTTTGAAATTATGTTCTTTACATCTTATTCATATTCCCACTGTAACAGACAGGAAATCAATCAATTAAGTTATGAATTGGATGTCTGTTAATGTGTATTCCGATACATGCAAACCAATTTCATTTCAAACTTAGACTATCTTTTGGTAATGGAAAGGGAGTAAAATTATCTTTTTAAATCCAAAAGTCCAGTTACGTCATATGGATGCTTCTACGGATCTCTCAAGAGGTTTGTCACCATCATCATTTCCTTCCGGATCCTCCCAAGCTGCTATTAGGTCTCTTGACATCGCTAACTTCGTTTTCATGTGTTTTGTTAGAGGCGGTATGTATCCTCGAGGAATTAGAAAGGTTGAGAGATTAAATAAATCCAGAAACACTTTATAGCGGTCACTGTAACAGAACGGGAAATGCACATTGAAGACACAAGTTATATATAGATATTAACATACAGTTTTTCATCAGAATTTACGTAGGCCTATATATGTACGGTAAGTAATACTGAGGACTTAATAACAAAGTTATTGTCTTCCTCGTTTTTCAATATTTAATAACTATATCTGGATACGTCTTCAAGGCTCGACAGGATCTGATGTGTTCTATGCCCACAGTTTCCTCTTCATAACATAACAAAGATCGTTGTGATGGTGTAAACTAAGTTTATGAAGGTGACTGGCCGGGCAGTCATGGCTAGTAAGTTTACAAAATAGAAACAGTAGATTTGCGTGGTAACCAGGAATAATTTTTCATTTTGAATTTTTATTCTCGTGCACTATTTCTGTAGAATAATTAATATTGAAATTCCTCATTATAATTCTTTCAACACATTCATGAGAGAACTTTATATAGTATTTCATGTGATTTTTGTTCCATTCCTTACCATGACGTCAGTATAATAAATCAATTAGCTCTAGATAAATCTTTAAATAATATAATAATATAAAGATACAGTAATAGAAAAGTTATTTTAATAAGTAAATACATACATATAAATAAGTAAATGAACGAAAGAAAACGAACGAATGAATGAATGAATAAATAAATAAATAAATAAATAAATAAATAAATAAATAAATAAATAAATAAATAAATAAATAAATAAATAAATAAATAAATAAATAAATAAATCAATGAAACAAAGAAACAAACGAAACTAAATAAATAAATGAATGAATAAATAAATAAATAAAACAAACAAAGAAACAAACGAAACTAAATAAATAAATAAATAATAAGACTATATATGTAAGTAAATATGTAAATAAATATGTATATAAGTAAATAACTAAATGAATACATAATTACATAAAATTTAAAGAATAAAAGTAATTAATTTATTTTATTTATTTTATTTATTTTATTTATTTTATTTATTTATTTTTATTTATTTATTTTTTATTTTATATTTATTTTATTTATTTTTTTATTTTATATTTATTTTTTATTTATTTATTTTATTTTTATTTTTACTTTTATTTTTATTTTATTTATTTTATTTATTTGGAAAATATCATATGTACTTCGGTACATCAAAAAAAAAAAATAAAAAAAAAATATGATATGCGTAATAAATCACTTTGTGATTTAAGACGGCGCCCATACCGTCGGATCCCGGCCAATCAGTCACTCATCTGAGTGCACCTCTACACATGTATGGACTTCGGTCCTGCGTTCATAGATATCTATGACGTAGTGCAGAGGGCGGCCACCAGAGGGAACCCAAGAGATGGAGCTTAATCTGAGACGATTCTAAACGGCGTCGGGATTGTATCCGGCGTGGCTTAGTGGATAAAGCATCAGCACGTAGAGCTGAAAACCCGGGTTCAAATCCCGGCGCCGGAGAGAATTTTTCTCCGTTCCATCTCTCTTTCATCTCTTTCATCAAAAGTAATTAAATATACAATACAAAATTTAAAACATTTCTTATTTGTTCAATTAATGTGGCGATAAAATACAGGATGTGTACTAGCAAGGGTATTGTTTATGAACTCATGTCGAAACCTCCTCTCCAACTGATCTTACAGATTTTCACAGCAGAGAGTAAACACAAAAAAAATATATATATATATATATATATATATATATATATATCTGCCATGACACTTGAAGATAGTAATAAGTAAATAAATAAATCAATCAATAAATCAAACAAAGAAACAAACGAAACTAAATAAATAAATGAATGAATAAATAAATAAAACAAAGAAACAAACGAGACTAAATAAATAAATAAATAAATAAATAAATAAATAAATAAATAAATAAATAAATAAATAAATAAATAAATAAATAAATAAATAAATAAATAAATAAATAAATAAATAAGAAGACTGTATATGAAAGTAAATATGTAAATAAATATGTATATAAGTAAATAACTAAATGAATACATAATTACATAAAATTTAAAGAATAAAATTAATTAAATATACAATAAAAATTTAAAACATTTCCTATTTGTTCAATTAATGTGGCGATAAAATACAGGATGTGTATTAACAAGGGTATTGTTTACGAACTCATGTCGAAACCTCCTCTCCAACTGAGCTTACAGATTTTTACAGCAGATAGTAAACAAAAAAAAAAAAAATATATATATATATATATATCTGCCATGACACTTTAAGATAGTAGCCGAGCGTTCTTTTTTAAAGTTGTTTTGTAAAACCACGGTCGGCTTGATGCTCGGTAAAGGAGAAGCGAAGCGAGCATCAAGTCGGACGTGGTAAAACATTGTTGCAAAAAAAAAAAAAAAAACAAAACAATCTGCAAAATGTGGAGAATTAATACTTGCTGCTCATACTGCAGTATTATTTAATCTTAACAGAACCGAACATGTTAAATACAGTAGTTTCGACTACCATGATAATATATGGAATTACTGTTACTAGAAGATTTTAACAACAATAAACGTTGTAAAAGACCAAATACGCATTTCGCCATGATGTACCGTGCAGCAAACTTCCTACAGCGATATTCGGAGTTGCCGCACGGACTGTAAAGCAAAGTTGTGGCGAAACCTATAAAAGAATGGATTGCTGCGGCGAAACCTATAAAAGAATGAACTTATTTATTATATCTGTCTATATCTTGTTGAGATCCAGTAATGTGCGCAGTTTAATGGAAGGTTTCGATCTAAGGTCATTAACAGTTCTATTCTAAGGTGTAAGTAGGCTGTGTTAAAATTAGATTTCTGTCTTTCCTTAATACTTCCATAAACGAAACGTAGGATGTAGTTGTATCATTATTTTTAGCTTACTGAATCAGTTATTAAAACGAGATCGGTTCATCGGTTCGGTAAAAGCTTTACCTGAGCGTGGATCGTAAATATTGGTATCCCGAGGATCCACCAGTTCCCAGCTGTGCTGAGCCAATCATACGTTGCACCATCAGCACGTGATTGTCTGCAATAAATAATAATATCTTTAAGTATCTGAAGTTCAGATTTTGATTCATAAATAATAATTTTATTAAGAAACTTGAACGACAAAAATTGCACGCGTAATGTTTATGTATGAAATAAATTACAAATATATCTATAATACATATTTCTTTTTCCATATTTCCGTCATGCTCTAATTTTAATAACCTGAATTTCGTTTTAAGCTAAATTCGCTTTTCAGAGGATAGATTTAATTTATTTATCCTATATGATTTCTCTTTAGATTAGGTTTAGTATTCTACGATATTTTTACGTACTCAAGTTTTGCTTCAGAGTACGTTTGATAGATTAGGCCTAACGGAGTGTACGATTTTTTGGTATATTTACCAATGAAGAGTTACATTTACGAAAATATTATGGCATTAAAAGATCTCACTTTCGACGGTAAATAAAACCCATGCATGCTTCCCATAAAAATAAAAGAAACATTTGGAATATACAGTTCTTCAAGCCTGTCAATTAAAATAATGTAATTAATAAAAAAACAAGTCTTAATAATCCATTTCTGTATTAGAAGGTATAATGACTTGAAAGTACGAAGTGTTCGCAGTCATATGAGTATATCTAATGCCATCCACTTCACTTGCGTGATTCGGGTTCCACATATTGTGGATAGATGGCAGGACTGCGACCCATTTTCAAGTTGCACACTACTTGGTCGAGCCACGCTATGCATGATGTGTATCTGTGGAGGGTTATGTCGTATACTAGAATGAGTGTAAGTGTAGTGTAGGCAATAGGTGAGGATGATGGTTAAGATGAAGAAAGGAGATGAGAAACCCGGTGCCGGCACGTAGCCTACTCCTGTTGAATATCACCAAGGGGCCGACGGACGAATCGGAGAGATTTCGGATTTAACCAAGGCATATTTGTGCACAATCTTATTGTATGAGCGTGTTGTTGCCCTGCCAAGTGCCAACTGAGGTAGCGGTAGCAGAACGGCCTTACGTTGGGTTAGAATTTACGTCACGACTAAATAATAATACGCGTAAAAATAATTATTCATTCACTCTGTGCATACGAAGTACCCATAAATAAATCAATCGAGAAAAGACTCGATATCTGTTGACGTAAAGTAAATATATAGTCTAACTAGATATCTTATAATTAGTTTTTATAATGCAGTATTTTATATTGACCTACACAACTGGTATTTTTATCAACAGTAATCTCACTAGAGGTTTTGATTTATCTAGAGAAAATCAAAACTGGAGTTGAATTTAATTGATTATTACACGATTAGAAGAAAGTATAATATAAAGATTAGAAGAAATAAAGTACTCTAATACAATAGAACATTAATTGACTTACTCAGATACTAAACTGTCTTGAAAATGTATTATTGTACCATCTCATCATTACAAATATTCCGCTAGATGGTAGTAGTGTGTTACGATTAGCTGTTCTCTTGTTACCAGTTTGTGCCAACTATATAATCTTCATTGAACTCTATGGACGATTACTAGTCAAGAAGCTTTGATGATTCAAAGGTTAAATATGTTAAGATTGTGTTTGCCGTCGTATTTAGCTTATCAAAATTAACATGTGATTTATTTATTCACATACATCACAACATATAGAAAGTAATAACAGATGAACGTTTTCGGCATGGTATGCCATCATCAGATCGTAAGATCCATTAATAACAAGATATGAACACTTTACAATTGTTATGAATAAAATACCGTAGTTGTAAACAATCGCCGTATGATGATTAAAATAAGTTAAAAAGGTTGTGATGTATGTGAATAAATAAATCACATGTTAATTTTGATAAGCTAAATAAGACGGCAAACATAATCTTAACATGGTGTGTGGATAAGCTTCAGGGCTTCTACTGCGTTGTCTTGGTGTGATTGGCTGACGTTTCGACCGCTGTGTTGTGGCCATCTTCAGAGCAGTTGTTGGATAAGGAAATAGTCTGCACTCCCCTTCACACAGACTCCAACCGGATTGGTATCAAGGTCACTCTTTCGGACCTTATGAGGGCCAGTATTTAATATGAATACTCCCCTTCATACAGACTTCAACCGGATTGGACAACGTAGGCCCAATCAGATGCCAGAAGGAGAACCTACGATATCACAGCAAGTACTCCCACCATCGAGACTACTATATATATATAAGTGCTGGCAGACTATTTCCTGACCTGCACCCATATCCCCATTAATCTCCCTAATTACTTTAAATTAATCAACTAATTACATCTCTCCCCCTCTTCGTAATTGAGCCATCATATAGCCAAATGGCTTGTCTCAAAATTGAGACGATTCAACAAGGCTCATGACAACAATCACCTCCTACATAATAGCCAAATTGGCTAGTCTCTTATACATGAGACAACTCATCTTGCCTAAGGTATTCCGTGGTTTTCCTCAGGCGTAAGACAAATGTCGGGATGAGCCCTATAAGAAATGGGCCACGGACCTATATGCCCTTCCCCATATATATTCCACCCTTATTATAAACGATGTATGCCCTAGTTCAGATAATATAAATAGTCTATTAAATATACGAGATCACTTAATAAGTCGCAAATTGAAAGGACAGGGACCTCTCAAATTGCAGATTAGATTTCACGGCGCTTCTTCCGACGGCCTTCACATGCTTTGTCATCGAACAACAGATGACGGCGTCTTGCCATTCTAACGGCAAACACCAGCCAACTCCTCCTCGCCCCGTTCCGTGATCAGTTGATCAATGTCAGCCCCCCTCGCGTATGTGGTACCTAAGAGGTTACGTCCAATTTCGGCTTCCCCTTCAACATTTTCTAGAGCTCCTTCAGGGGAGCAGCGTAACCCGGAGTGAGACTAGTGGCCAACAGGCTTGGAGCTCACATATTTAGTTTTGTACAGCCCCCAACCCACTTGCAAGGACGCGTTTTGCGTACCTTTTAAATTTTCCTCCCAATTCTCCTTCGATTTTTCGATTTCCTTATCCAACAACTGCTCTGAAGATGGCCACAACACAGCGGTCGAAACGTCAGCCAATAACACCAAGACAACGCGGTAGAAGCCCTGAAGCTTATCCACACACCATGTACACCAGCCGCGGAAGCCTACGCGAACACATAATCTTAACATATTTAACCTTTAACAATTCAGCTTATCGGAAATCCTACAAACATGACTATAAAATTTGTTGATGCAGTTTCATTTTTATTAAAACAGTTGCATTCCACTTCAACTATCAATATAAATTAAACAATCTCTGATACGTGACTATCTAAGTAATATAAACAAGATAAATGATAGAAAAGTTTTATTAAGGATGATGAAATAGATATGAATCATTTTAAAAGATATAGCCTAATTATTGAAAGGACAATCACAGTCTATTATATACAGTCACGAAGCTCAATACGTAGGGAATATGCATCCGTAGATAGCTGCTAACCACTAGCATCGCTACTATCGCCTCATCACAGACAATGCGAAATAGTACCGGCACAGTCTATTGTTCCTAGTACCCTCGTGACTATATACTAGACCAGTGACGTCAAAGCAAGCACATTTTTCTGACCTTGACATCGTGCGCGGGCATCAAGCGCTCGTATGGAAGGAGGAGGATTGTGTATAGGAATAAGCAGCCTGTTGGATTAAGAAAACAGTGGTGTACAAACTTCAAACGGAACGTGAAATTTTATGTCGTTATTTTATATGGCTATTTGCTGTTTGATATTATCTAGATTGTCCGTAAAAAAAGTACTAACACTGATTTCTTAATGTTGCAGTTAATAACTTAATAAAGAGTTAAGAAGCAATATTCACATAAATTTCATAGTAATAAAACTATACTATATTAAGTGAATGAAACATCATTCATAAAGAAAGTAGTATCACAAGAAAGAGATTAAGTATGACATGGTAAGTTGGTATCTTTAACCTTATAAAAGTAATCATTAAACTAATCAAAACAATGTTATAATACAAAGCAAAGTTACCTAGGTATGTGTTTCAACTGTAACTAATATTACATAACAAAACCCTTATCGCATTACGCTTTTAAGGTGATATTGGTGAGCAACTTTCTATCATCACAATATTAAATTATTTTCTCGAAATTTGCTGAAGCTATAGAGCTGACTTTTTACAACACATGGCCACATATCTTTGCTTATGCTGTAAAAGTAGTTCCTTTATTAATTCATTTCCTTACAAACATTTTCCATGCGAATATTTTCAAAATTTTCAATACGTATCTTCAGTAATACATATTTACGATATATTAAATTTACGAAAACATTGTTTTAGTACCTGTAAGGCTACTAAATAATCATACTTATCTGAAAATTTCACCTTTCTGTAAAAAGTTGAGAAAATACTGCTTTTGAATGAAAAGGAAACTCGTGAATAATGAGCATTAAAATTGAAACTTAAATTCTTTAATGCACTTATACTTCTCAGACAAATCTAAAAATTAACATGGATACAGTTTTAATAAGTTCTCTTTCCTTTATCCATTGAATCAGGACTGGCCATCCCTTTATATAGCTCGACCAAGCAATATATCTACCTCTCTCGTCTGTCTCTTTCCTTTCTGCTGTAAAGCGCTCAGGCTCTCCTGAGCTCTAAAGCGCGCGCTTGCCCGTATGGGCATCAGTTGACATGACTATACTAGACTGTGGTACAATCTTGGCAAACAAAGAAACAAATGCTACGGAAGTTATTAAAAAAAACAAATGCTAGGAAGGTGATAAAAATTGTAGGATAAGCAGCCATTATTGGTTGAAACACGTCATTCCGTACCATTTTATTGGTCAAAAGTAGTATGACGTAGTAAAGGTGTAATAGTCATAATAACTTAATAACTACCGGTATCATAATAATGCGGGAACTTCCGTAAATATTAGGCCTACATATACTTACACCTCCATTTTGTGATAAGAGAGTCGATATCCATAAGCAGCATTAACAATTGATGCGGTTGGCTGAACCTGGGCTCATCTCTGTAAAATGTGATCATTATAGCACCCTGCATTGCTTTGTGAGAGAATCTCCTCTCTCCACGTGATACTAACGCTGCATGAATTGTCGGGTCGAAAATGGAGTCAAATATTTCTTTCCGCTTCTCATAATCCATAAATCTATGTTGGCGAACTGTTTCATTAGGTTCTGCCTGCGAAAGTAAATGCAAGATTAGTCATTGTCACTATGTCAGGGGTAGCTATCATTGCGGAGATCCTACTGCGAATACATAAATTGAAATTAATTATGAAATGAAGAATATCTAATGTATGCCTACAGGGGCGAATGCTAGTCACGAAAGTTAGACTTGCTCTTTTATTCATTGGGGAAGATGGGAGGATATAATAATTCATAATTAATAAAAATAATCAGACCCACATAAATAATTTATTTTATAATTATGAAATCATTATGAGTCATGGATCATATTCGCTTATCAGATGTAGAAGTTCGATATAACGTAACAAACATGTTAATAATTATATATAATAATAAATTTTCAGTCAAATACACTTTTCAATTTGTGAGGTCAGATAATCTGTTACATCACAATATTTAGTACGAAGTCACTAATATTTTCGACTTTAAAAAGTCATCTTCAGGTGCATGAGATGAAAATAATATTTAAAAATAGGTGATAAGTTGATCTAGAAATTAATAACATGGTAAGTAATGCACGTACTGGCATTTACAATTATATAAATTTCGTGCCTCTTGAGGTAAACTGTACATGGTAAAGCTGAACACTGAGGCTAGATTTTCGTGTGTATATAAGACAAGGAGAAGGCACGGCATGATATTAATCTTATACAATTAAAGGCTAAGTATTCTCATTAGATCGTATCATTAAAATTAAATTTGTACAGTTTGATATTAACTATGTTAAAATGTTAAATGTAATGTATAAATTTAAAAGAGATGGAGAAGCTGTGATGCAAATGCTGTTGGTGGGAGAGCACGCAGTCTAATTCGTCGTGGTGAATGCCATAGTTGTATAGTTGTTCAGTTGTTTGCATCCAGACAAGGGGGCGTGTTTCACCCGACGTTACATGTTTTAGTCTAAAACACGCCCCCTTGTCTGGAAGCAAACAACTGAACAACTATACAACTATGGCATTCACCACGACGAATTAGACTGCGTGCTCTCCCACCAACAGCATTTGCATCACAGCTTCTCCATCTCTTTTAAATTTATACATTATATTTAACATTTTAACATAGTTAATATCAAACTGTACAAATTTAATTTTAATGGTACGATCTAATGAGAATACTTAGCCTTTAATTGTATAAGGTTAATATCATGCCGTGCCTTCTCCTTGTCTCTTATATACATACGAGAATCTAGCATCAGTGTTCAGCTTTACCATATACAGTTTACCTCAAGAGGCACGAAATTTATATAATTGTAAATGCCAGTACGTGCATTACTTACCATGTTATTAATTGCTAGATCAACTTATCACCTATTTTTAAATATTGTTTGCATCTCATGCACCTGAAGATGACTTTTTAAAGTCGAAAATATTAGTGACTTCGTACTAAATATTGTGATGTAGCAGATTATCTGACCTCACAAATTGAAAAGTGTATTTGACTGAAAATTTATTATTATATAAAATTATTAATTGTATTCACACTTTTATGAACCAACATGTCTTTCAAAAAAAAAAAAAAAAGTAACAAACATGGCCAACAAAACAGTTTATTTAGTTTTCGACCCTGCCAACCAATGCATATTGTTGTATTGAGCTGCACTGAACGAGCGCACATATTCTCTATAATGTCTGTCTTCTCTTGAATAGTCCTTCGGGAAAATGGATTTAATAATAAGGTTTCAGTAACACAATTCCGAACTCATTGCAATACTTCAAATTAATGTTTAAGAATTAATAATACATGCAGCAGCTAACACATGCATTCCGCTCATACAATTACATTGCACTCGCAAATCACAGCACATTCCCTCTGTCAATACCGGTCTGTGTAACGTTAAATAGTCGTTGGTGTAGCCCTCGGACCAGAGCTTCAAACAACACATAACAGAAGCATGTGCGCCTAGGACGGACTAAGGAGGAAGGCACTTGCGCGCGCATCATATTCTCGCTATTTCTACGTCTTCCCTGTAGCTCCGAGAAACGAGCAAGCGTTGCGATACTTGCGTTGTGCAATCTGCGGATGGTATTACATCTATACAATATTCCAAAAATCAAAATAAATTTTAATGTACGTAACGCCATTTTGAGAAACACACATTCTACGAAAATATTGGGCTTGCCCAGCAAGCATAGCATGCCCTGAGAAATCGCCCCGCAATTTGTATGTGACATTAACTACAATAAATTCAGACACAAAATGTGAAGGGCCCCCGTTCTCACCTCTGCAGCCTGACGCTGCTTCAACAGCAGTGTTTCAACGGCTTGTCTGTACTTCCCCCAGAAGTTGAACCCATCTGCCTCCAGACCTGGAGTTCTCTCAAGCCATCGCTGCACCAGCTGTGCCAATGCTGGTTCCATTTCTGACTTCTCAATAGCTTTTATTGCTTCTTGGTCATCGCCGAAGACATTGGAATACTTTTGGTTGTATTTCACACGATGCTCCTGAATAACCAGAACAAAGAGTGTGATATGCAATGTTATACACAGAATTCGGTTTTATAATTTGTACGAGAGAGGAGGGTTAATAATTTTTAACTGTTAAAAGGGAATTTCCTTACCTGCTTTACACCTAGTTTGTTCTCCAGTAATCGGAACTGCAGACTTTGAAATCCCGATGCTGGGGATAAATAATTTCGAAAGTCCATAAAATCCAAAGGTGTCATAGTTTCTAAAATCATCACCTGGTCCACCAACAACTAAAAGAGGACACAAAGGTAAGTTATAAAACCTCGATTACATAATTTAAACTTAAAGATATCTCAAGGTACGACATAAAATGTGCAACTCTGGCAAAAATCTTCCACAAGCCAGTAACACATAATTTAAACGATGGATTTTTTATTTTCTTTTTACTTGGTTATTTAACGACGTTGTATCAACTCAAATTCAAATTTTTCAAATTTCAAATTTATTTACAATTTACATTTGAAATGAATACATATGAATAGATACCCGAAATGAGCATATGCTCGTGCTCGGGTACAGTCCACGAGGTTATTTAGCGTCGATGGAATTGGTGGAAGCGAGATGATGCCGAGATTTCGCCATTGATTACCTGACATTTGCCTTACGGTTGGGAAAAACCTCGGAAAAAACCCAACCAGGTTAGCAGCCCAAGCGGGAATCGAACCCGCTCGCGAGCGCAACTCCGGATCGGGAGGCAAGCCTTAACCGACCAAGCTACACCGGTGCCTTAAACGATGGAAACCGAGCGAGTTGGCTCATGGGTTCCCGAATGCGAGAGGTCCGCGGTTCAAATCCCCGAACCGACCAACCTGACTGTGGTTTTTCCGTGGTTTTCCATAATTACTTAGGCAAATGCAGAGGTGGAATTTTCGTTGCCACAGTTCATTTCTCTTCCTCTTCCCTATAGAAAAAAATAATTTAGATTTTATATCATTCATCTTCATCATCTCATTCCATAGGCATTCAGGTCATGAAGTATGTCCTCGTCCGCTTACAGGAGGGGAGGGGCGTCCTCTCCAAAACCGTCTGAGTCCTTTTGAAGTTTGTAACAGAAAACAGCTGTGCAGCTCCACAGCTACATGCTAGTCAGAATACACGTTGGTTCAGTTCTGTTAATCATTCTATAAAGACGGTAAATATGCCAAAAGTACCACATTCAACCACTTTAAAATTAAGAAGTTACATTTCAGAATTTAAAGCTGATTTATCAACTGACAATAAAATATTATTTTGTAATTTGTGTCAATGTGCAGTATCGTCTATACAAAAGTTCCTCCTGGTGCAACAACATACTAAAACCAGTAAACATCAGGCTAACAAATAACGAAATTCCAAACAGAGACAATTGTTTTTAACAGAACCAACAATGTAAGGTCCGAGTTCAACATCGACCTGTGCCGTTCTCTCATTTCTGCTGACATTCCTCTCTATAAACTGAAGAATAAGTACTTCAGGAAATTCCTTGAGAAATACACTCAACTTACAATTCCGGATGAGTCAACACTTTAGAAGACGTCTACTATGAGACAGTACAGAAGATAAAAGATGAAATTAAAAATGGTCTAATGTGGGTTTCCAACAATGAGACTACTGACAAAGAAGGTAGGCTTGTTGGCAATGTAGTTATTGGTTTGTTAAATGAACACTATTCTAAACGAATTCTTTTATATTGTGAATTATATTCTGAAGTTCACACAACAAAATACACTATCTACCAAAAAGTAATTGGGCACTGTTTTTGCCCCTTTAGAACCTCGTGGTACCACCTCTTGTTGCTATAACAGCAGCCACCCTGTCAGGCATGCTCTCCACTAGTTTGTGTAGGATATCCACTGGAATGCGTCGCCATTTCTCTTGCAACATGGCACTCAGTTGGAAAATGGAAGTTGGCCGCATCTCCCGAGTCCTCAATCGCCGGTCCAATTCGTCCCAAAGGTGCTCAATGGGATTGAGATCAGGACTGTGCAGGCCAGTCCAACCGTTGAACATTATTGTCTGCATACCACTGCATAGTAGCCGCTGAAACATGGGGCCAACTTCCATTGTCCAACTGAGTGCCATATTGCAAGAGAAATGGCGACGCATTCCAGTGGATATCCTACACAAACTAGTGGAGAGCATGCCTGACAGGGTGGCTGCTGTTATAGCAACAAGAAGTGGTACCACGAGGTTGTAAAGGAACAAAAACAGTGCCCAATTACTTTTTGGTAGATAGTGTAGTACAATGAAAGTTAAGTTACGTCCATTATATTCTTTGTTTTAACGTAGATAGTCATTTTATTTTTATCATTTTAAGTCCATATTTCATTCCATATTTTGATAAAAATAAGTAAATAATATATTTACATATTTCATACATTTTATTCCATATAAATCTGTTTCCTGCTGATAACTTTGTCACATTCGTTTAAGTTAGGGATCCCATTCGTCCCTTTTTTTACAGAAAGTCCCACCGTTCCAAAAACATTTTTCGGGACAGGAAAATGTCCCGCTTTTTCTATATCTCAAAAAAGGGCTTTATTTGTGAGTATCCTACCGAATGAATATATTGAAACTGATGTAGCAAGTTTTAAACTCGACGAAGATGAATTATTTGGTAAGTTTCTATATGTGTGCAAAAATATTGTGACAATAAATCTGAAGATTGAAATACCAGAAATCAAACTGTAAGTGAAAAGTGATGTGAAATGTTTGAATATTTTAAGAAGGAAGACATGAGTGTTATGAATATTCCGATGTTCCTTTGTTCAGCATTATCAGGTTCAAATACAGCCGTAGCGATTGTTTCACTCAATGCAATGTGGACAGATGAAAGAAACAAACTCACTATTCAAATTGTAAAAGCATTAATAATGGTAAAAAACAATTTTAGTACAGTTAACGTGTGTGTTGAATGTTTCAATATAATGTTGAAAGAGCCCAAACTTCTTGAACAAATACACAGTTCGTGTAAATATAATATTCACTGTGAATCTACTTCAGCAGAAAAAATAACTGTAAGATATACTTCAGCAGAACGTTCAACATAATTAAATATCTGTATGTAAAGAAAAGTGCGTAAAATTACTATGCTGTGATGAAAATAAAATACAAGTAGTTCAATAGTAGGTACTTCAGTTTAATACTTTAATAATTAAACTTTAATTACCTAATAATGTTGAAATTTTCCCCCCTTATTTGTGTGTCCCGCTTGTTTACAAAATGTTCCATGTTTTTAGTGAGATATTTTTAAAATGCCCCGGTTTTCAAATAAAATAAAATGGGAATCCTAGTTTAAGTCCAAGATGGATGAAATTTGGAGACTCTAGAATTAATTTTTCCTTTATTTATCTTCGTTAAAAGTAATTCATAACATAACTAGCTAGGATATCCCAACGGCATAATTTTTTTGGGTTATTTTACGACGCTGTATCAACATCTAGGTTATTTAGCGTCTGAATGAAATGAAGGTGATAATGCCGGTGAAAAGAGTCCGGGGTCCAGCACCGAAAGTTACCCAGCATTTGCTCGTATTGGGTTGAGGGAAAACCCCGGAAAAAACCTCAACCAGGTAACTTGCCCCGACCGGGATTCGAACCCGGGCCACCTGGTTTCGCGACCAGACGCGCTGACCGTTACTCCACAGGTGTGGACCCAACGGCATAATATCCTGGTTTTTTTTTTCACGACAACTTGTTTAAATTTTATGTAGTACAAATTTAAAATGATTAACACTTTTTATAAAGTAACAGAATACGACATATCTGTTCGTCCCAACACATATTTTAGGAATGTCGGACACCTTGACCAAAAGAAGGGACAGTAGCGTTTTTAAGGAATGTAATATGGTAAGCTTAATATTGTGTTGTTTCAAGTGTACAGCACAATACACTTTATTAATAGTAACGGGAAGTTATTTCTATAGTGAGAGCTCTTTATTTCTGTCACTGTTTAACGACCCAAGACTGGTAACTAACCCTGACTCAGACTTGAAGTGACGTATTGGAACCAATCTCCGCTTCAGTAATCTAATAGAAGAAGAACTGCGAATAACAAATTTAAGTAAATGAGGACAGGGGAGATACAAATTTCTGTACTAGTGTTTCAACATTAATGGGATAGTGGTGTTATGTTTTGACACCCATTGAGACATACAATACCGAAACCTCAAGAATGCACACTCTAAACCGAACCAAATCTGCAGGCAATTCGACCTATATTCCATGGTTTGTAGATGGCTATAATTGATACTGCAAGTGTAAGAGCGTTTGAGATGTGGATATGGAGAAGGATGGAGCGTGTGAAATGGACAGACAAGATAAGAAATGAAGCTGTGTTGGAAAGAGTGGGTGAAGAAAGAATCATGCTGAAAGGAAGAAAAAAAGGAGTTGTTTGGGTCACTGGCCGAGAAAAAACTGCCTGCCGAAAAAACTGCACTGGAAGGAATGGTGAACGGGAGAAGAGTTCGGAGCAGAAGAAGACATAAGACGTTAATATATATGACTCATATGCGGAGACTACGAGGAAAGCAGAAAAAGGAAAGACTGGAGAATGCTGGATTTGCAATGAAAGACCTGCCCTTGGGCAGAACACTATGTATGTATAAGTTCTATAGTCGCGACGCTGTTATTCCCGGCGTGACTCCTCCTCTTTGCTTACGTCTTAGGACGTGAAGGCTCTATAAAGTCTAGGTAGGTAGTATCGTTCGCCATTTTTGTTCTTTCGTTGCCGAGCTACCAGACGAGGAATCTATTTGCCATACCGTTAAACATTATCATGTCGTAGCTCCTATGATAATAAATCAAACTGCATTGTAATTTAGCAAATAACTGAGCCGCAAATAACGTCCTCGTGTGCTTTCTGCGAACGCCAACGAAAGAGCCAGAATGGCGGGCGATTATATTAAGTATTTATCTAGCCTTAGGAAATGCATAACGTCATCATAAGCGAATCACAAAACGCACATGTTTAAATGTAGCCGACCTGCAACGTGATTGGCTGCCGGAAATTAGAGCGACGGGACTATAATTATATCTACAGTATGTGAAGTTCCCTTGTGCATAGTTATGGACTCGTTTACATGTTCACATTGATGAATTTATCACATAATATGTAGGGCTACTCTTTGACCAACACAACCTTTTCGAGTTCAGAAAATTTATCAACAGTAATCTCACTAGAGATTTAGATTTATCTAGAGAAAATTAAAACTCGAGTGGGATTTAATTGACTATTACACAATTAGAAGAAAGTATATAAAGATTAGAAGAAATAAAGTACTCTAAAACAATAAAATATTAATTGACTTACTGAAATCCTATTTCACTAATGTTAGCTTTACCAAAACGTTTGAACGGAGCCGCCATTTTCAGTTCACTGTCTATGCTGTAAACAAATTATGACCGTAAAGCATGTTTTATAGTACCGTAAGGAATTTGCAGTTTGAAATGTTGGCAAAGAAACAAATGGTAGGAAGGTGATAAAACAGGAGGAAGTATATAAAGATTAGAATAAATAAGGTACTCTAATACAATAAAATAGATATTAATTAACTTACTAAAATTCTATTTCACTAATGTTACATTCACCAAAATGTTTGAACGGAGCCGCCATTTTCAGTCGACTGTCTATGCGGGAAACAAATTACGATCGTAAAGCATGTTTTATAATACCGTGCCGTAAAGAATTTGCAGTTTGAAATGTTGGCAAAGAAACAAATGATAGGATAGTGATAAAAACAAACAAATGATAGGGAAGCGATAAAATTAAACAAATGCTAGGGAAGTGATAAAATTGTGCGATAAGCAGCCATGATTGGTTGAAAGATGTCCTTTCGTACCATTTTATTGGTCAAAAGTAGTATAACGTAGTAAAAGTACAGGGACATCATTTTATTTTTACTTCAATTTTTATTGTACCTGAGTTTTTGAATGTACTTCACTCCCACCCCTTCTACTAATGAAGTTCCAACTGTCCTCCAGACAGAATTAAGGCTGCATATAGTAAACAGCGCTGAGTTAGTGAGTATAGTACGTTCCAGAAATATGTTCGCGTTTTCCAGTGACGAAAGAGCTTTCAATATTGAACCATATTTTCGCACAGGTACTGTTCGTTTGCCTACGTCGCATCCCGATTTCCTGCTTCTGAACGCCCCTCTGTAAAAGCTGGGCTGTCTTAGCTCTTTTCTGAAAAGATTAATTTCTGTTAGGAATTGGACGTTTACGTAAGTTAATATTATACAACTGTTTAAAATAACTTAAATAAAAGGGCCTCGTTAAGTAATTAACTGTCACGTGATTTCCCCCCTTTCTACGATCCTGCGGCATAACCACTTGGACAGACAGTAGATAGCATGTCTGAGTAATTTTATCTCTGCGGGTCGGGCAGAAGTGAAGATTGAATTTACAGTACGTAAGGTACTCTTTTATAGAGTAGGTACAGAATTATTTCACATGAGTTACTAGTACGAAGGACGAAACTGGCAATTAGAATTAGATGCAATAGTCTATAGTGCAATGATATGCACAAAAGAACTGAATCCTGTATCGAAATGAACGGCCACCATTTTCAAAAATGTGTTTGAATATCCATATTATGATTATTTTTCAATTGAACTTCATTCTCTATATTGTACGCTAATGTGCTGTAGACAGTATAATATACACTGCATAATGAATACGTTCGCATGGATAACTCAGTTCGTGAGTAAAAACACTTATTCTTAATGCAGTACTGCATTTTGATTAAATAAAAACCTAATGAAAATTATCGAACTCAAAATTGCGATATTTCCTAGTTTACGTAAATGGATGAACTACTTTTCTTCCCTCCTATACCTAGTAAAGCGATGTGTTTGTGTTTTACGTCAGTATCATCGAACTCCAGTCGTGGAAGGGGTTAGCGAACGGTGTTTCCGGTTCTCTAAAGGTATAGACAGCTTAATATTAAAAATGTTAGTAAAAATAAAATGATGTCCCTGTATAATAGTCTCCGAAAAACCGCAATGCTCTCTCTCTCTTACTTTTCTTTATTGAATTAGTTCAGTTAAAACATGAACAGGACTTGTGGACAGTAGGGTGTAAAGACAGGATATTAAAAGAAATTTCATTAAATATATATTCAATTTCTGGTGTGTTTAGACATAAATTACAGACATTGTTTCACACAGTTTATCGTAAATATTTTAATAGTTCTGGCCAATAGCCTATCATGAGAAAATACGCACAATTTTAGTTAGACTGTTTCTTTTAAGATTCGTGTAAACACTGGGGTGCGAAATGATTTCGTAATTCGGTAGACTCTCCCATTTGTCTAGAAGGCCCTAGGCCTCTGCCGCGATGTCAATAGCCTCTAGCGACCACAAGCAGACCTTGTCTCGTGTTTCCATTATTGACTGGGAATGAAACCGTACAAGCTTACGCCTCGTAAGAGGGCGACGGAACAAAAAGTTACAGCAAGGGAGTTGTGTTTCAGCACACGTGAACATGCACCGTAACATGATTTATTGTAGAGATGTCCTAAATGCGGTTCACAAACCGTCAGCGGAATAACATGGTCAAAAAGTAACGATTTGTTACTTTCCAGAATAAAATTCGTTTTAATTTATAACAAAGTCAATTTCATGATATGAATTTGTCACTTGCAGCCCTGAGGAAAATATCAGACGACGACGAAAGTCGTGATATTTAAAGAAAAAAATCAGTAGCCGAGGTTTGATATGTGAAACCTCCCACCAAACCCTCATCCCAATTGACATTCGTTATTCATTTCGAATCTACGAGATTGCTCACAGATGCCGCGACAAGCCTACACCTCTTGGTTCATCAGAGACTATCCAGAGTGCATCACAAGCGGACTACGTAACAAAGACTGTTCTTAAATATAACAAAACTTTATTAACAGATCGTACCAAAATTCCTAAACCATAAAAGCTACCTAAAATCTGAAATCTAGTGTTTATTTACGTACTTTACTCGCATTATGTACAGATCCAACTCTTGTACTTTGTGCGTGTCAAGGGATTGAAAATGGGGAATGAGCAAAAATTGTTGCATGTTTTCAGGATTGTAACAATATGTAAAATATATATTTTTCTTAATTCAATGCCACCCGGTTGTCTTTTCGACATTTCTGGTCTTCTCTCCTGGCCGTGGCTTAGTTGTAACCCACTTCTGAGTTGGGGCGCCTGGAAGGCGGAGTTACATTACCCCGATGGTGTGATAGGATGATTATGATAATGTGGTGCCAGGAGAGGTCTTAAATCTAAACTTAACCTAAATTCCAGACCATGGACGAACACAGAAATAATCCCCTTTAAGGAAAAAATATGTAAAATATTCATTATGGAATAAAATAAATTACATAGATATGAAGCTATTTGTTTACTTTTTAGTTTACAGATAGGTTTGTGTTGTCTAACTTCCATAGCTCCTGAATTATTGACACTTTAACGAAGTTACGCTGTTTGTTCACGATACAGTTTTTCTTCCAATTCAATACTTTACTAGAAAATATGTTAAATATTGATCAATTTTCAAAAATGTTTATGAAAGACTGTTTCATATTGCTAAAGATTTGACAAGATTATGAAAGATGTGCTTCAAGTTCATTGTAACGTATGTAGGCCTAAGTACCAAATAGGATATTACAAAATGATTTTGTAAATCCCTTGGAGAATAACTACGCTATATAAAACAATACTTGTACCACAGTCTAGTATCAGTCACGAAGCTTGAGTTGTTGAGAGTACTAGGATCAATAGACTGTGCCGGTACTGTTTCTCATTGTCTGTAATGAGGCGATAGTAGCGATCCTAGCGGTTAGCAACTATCTATGAATGCATATTCCCTACGTATTGAACTTCGTGACTGTAGGCTATATACTAGACTGTGCTTGTACTACTTAATTGTACGCTACCATAAAACCAAGAATATTACGATTTCATATTGTTTTAAAACAAAATATTTATGATTAGCGTTTGCCTAATGTCTTAGGACAGGCCTGCACAAGGTTTGCGCTCTCCGAGCCGGCTAACAGCTCACGAGCGGAATGCAAATATTAGCTGCACTCTGTATAAGGGTGGACTGGAAGAAGGAATGGATCTCGTACAAAATGTACACAAAAGGTACTATTACGAGTGCTTATGAAATGAATTCCCGTTCGGTGTTTGCAAAACTATCTTGGACTATTATTAATTAATAAAGAAATATTTATTTTACAGAAGTAATAGAAATTCTATAGCTACTTAAATGTACAATATCATTTTGTTATATTTTTATTTATCAGTACATCAGAACGAGGTTTTATGCTGTTGGCAGCTGAAAGGAACAGTAGCCTACTGATCATAATGAAACATCAGTTACAGATGTTCGATGTCTGCCTTTATTAAAGTTGATTATAGAAAACAGTTGCTCACAAATATAAATGTTGAGCCAAACATAGAAATCATTTTCACAGCCAGCCTGTGTAGTCGTGGATATCATTGCTAATGTTTAATCTTGTAAAACTCAACCAGGCTAGTAGTATTATTGAAACGAACTTATTTATCTCGAGATATCTGCCTTGCAATTTCCTCATATACATTATTTTCTCCATTTTATTGTGGTATTCCACAGAACTCGTGGCGTACAGACCTGTGCTAAATACTGTAATACGACTGAATCATCTCAAACATATTTTCTCCGCGAGGATGCCATGCTTTTGTATTTCTTGGCACCATAATATTTTCCAATTCAATTGGTCAATTCCTTCAAAGAATTGTCAAATCCCTGATCAATTAGAACGCATTCTTTCAAGACAATAAAAGACTTTTAAAGTACTGTAAGTGATTTGGCAACAAAACTTGTAAAGTACTGACAAGTTTTGAAAAGTCTTGTGAAGCGTTGAATTTGACGAAAATTTGATAGTTTGAAAACAGCTTTACGCGTTTCGAGAATTACATCTTATGCCTAGATCTGGTTTATATATAAACGTTATTCCATGTTAAAAGAATTTCAGTTAGCAGGTAGGGTATATTTACATGCCTATAATAGATAAATCTCTGTGTGATTGAATACTGTTACGATAATTAAAGCAATAATGGTAACTTTTAACTAATTACACTTGATCTTTATTTCTTAATATACGTATACCAGTGTTTAGAGAACATTTAGACGCATTTGTTTACCAGACGACAGTTGTTGTAATGTAAGATTAAAATTCAATATTAGCGTCAATTATTTCTTATGTAAAGAAAGTTTCATCAGACGAATCTTGTCAGTCAGGGATCATCTGCGTGACTGAGGGCAATTTCACGAAATAATCTCATTGACAAAAATGAATATGGAACTTGATAGGTTATCGTGTATTGAACCCTTCTAAGCTTCTACGCAAAATGTGTGTGGGCTACATCTAAGGCGTGAAACATTAATAACGAATTACAGTTATGGTCGTTGATTGCTTGCAGTTATGGTCGTTGATTGCTTGTTCATCATGCTTGCCATTACATCAGAGGCAAGTTCAGTGGATACTCCAAGAGATAAACATATATAGTAGGCTATGTTTTCGTAAGAAGTGAAGCCAAGCCGGGGGTTGTGTTGTAAACACAACATTCTCATGGGGGCAGATAGAAAAGTTATTTTTTTCTTCCAACGCAGAACTGCACGCATTGTATTCTTCACCAGACATAATTAGGAACATTAAATCTAGACGTTTGAGATGGGTAGAGCATGTAGCACGTATGGGTGAATCCAGAAATGCATATAGAGTGTTAGTTGGGAGACCGGAGGGAAAAAGACCTTTGAAGAGGCCGAGACGTAGATGGGAGGATAATATTAAAATGGATTTGAGGGATGTGGGATATAATGATAGACTGGATTAATCCTGCACAGGATAGGGACCGATGGCGGGCCTATGTGAGGGCAGCAATGAATCTGCGGGTTGCTTAAAAGCCAGTAAGTAAGTAAGTAAGTAAGTAAGTAAGTAAGTAAGTAAGTAAGTAAGTAAGTAAGTAAGTAAGTAAGTAAGTAAGTAAGTAACCATGTTAATGTAAAAAAGTGCTTATACAAATTTTGGCCACGCGAGCGCAATTACGAGCCCCCCCCCCAGAAAGTAAGTTTCGCTGGAGCCGTTTACAGAAAGAAAACACAATTTCATGGAAAGATTTATTGGAATAATACAAGTATTGTTGAGCTACTTTTCAACATATTCTTCACCGGAAATGGGACATTTGTCATACAGTGGGTTCAACGTCCATAACCCTTTGTCGTAGAAGTCTGCCGCCTGGAATCGGAAGCAGTAGTGTGTGACAGCCGTCTGCACCTCTCTGTTGATTCCATGGTACGATGTCTCAACCCAACGAAGCCGCGGCGGCCATTTAACTGACGTTCTTTTCCATACGTAATGGCATTAAGTGTGCTTCAAAATAGTAGTAATTAATATTAAGTACATAAACCTCTTTCGTTTATACAATATTTTATTTCATCCTCGGAATATGTATTATGTGACTTTCTTGTGTTAAATTCTATCGTAACTAGTTTACATGTTTCGACATATTATGGGTCATCCTCAGAACTGGTCGTTGTTGGTCTTGGCGCTCTTGTTTTGTTTCCTGTGAGGGTGCGTTCGTGTGGTGTAATGTGGAGTCAAAGAGTGTGTGTGTTCTGAAATTGAGTTGTGTGTTGAGAATTTCATTGGGGTGTGTTTTTGTGTGTCTGTATATTTCATATTGTTCTAGTATGTTTAGTTTCTGGCTCTTTGGTTGGATGTGTAGTATTTCCATGTCTGTGTTGATGTCTCTGAAGGTGTGGTTAGCGTTTGTGATGTGTTCTGCATATGTGGAGGTGTTTTATAATTTTGTTATGGCTGTGATCTGTTCTTTGTAACTTGTTTGAAACGATCTGCCTGTCTGTCCTATGTAGGAGTTGTTGCAGGTGTTACATTTGAGTTTGTATACGCCTGTGTGGTTGTATTTCATTTTCATTCATTTATTTCATTTTAAAAGTGTGACACTCTTAATGGAAGGTCCTTTTTTCTACACAATTATGCCCTCTCCGCCCAAATCCCGAATTACGTTTGTTGTTTCTCTCACTGACAATTGTAGGTTAACAATGGAAAGAGTGTCGTCCTATTTTTCGTCATTCTTTCCGCAACATGCTTTAAATCCTAGCAAGATAACGCTCCGTAATTAGACTGGAGATAGCAACCGAGAGCCACAGACCCTATAAAAAGGGTCGGTCACGCTAACGGTCCAATCACAGCGAAGCGTGGCTGTGGGCATTCGCTTATTCGACGTATGTGAATGACACAATGCCCTTCAGGCTCGGCTTTGACGTCTTATCGTGACATTGTTGACCCTCTATAGTAACGAAATGGCCTGTGATATAATGCTACAGAATTTGCGTTGCCTAATGCACGCGTCATATATGCGAAGAAACGATGCAAATATCTTGCAAATGTGTCCTAATTTACGCCTTATAATTTGCAAGCTCATGACACCAAAGTAAATATTTTCACAATGCAAGACGCACAAGAAAATATATCGAAGTTGTTATCACTGTTGATTCACACTGAAAATCGAAGAGCTTGATCTGTAGAAGCTATTATAAAAGACAACATAGTGACACATTCAAATAATGTGAGAAAGATTTGTGTATAAAATGTTACCAAATTTACTAAACCCAATATCGTAATTAATTCAGTAATAATAATAATAATAATAATAATAATAATAATAATAATAATAATAATAATAATAATAATAATAATAATAATGATAATAATAAATTTGAGAATTCTAAATGAGGCAGTAGAGCAAGTGGATAGCTTCAAAACTTGGGGTGTACTACTGTATATGCAGTAACATGAGCTCGTAGCCAGGAAGTCAAAAGGAGGCTTTTAATAGAGAAAGGAGCATTTTCTACGGACCTGTGGAAAGAGGACTAAGGAAGAGACTACAGACGTGTGAAAATTATTAGACTCAGCATAACATTTTTTACATTTTCATAATTATCATGAATTACTGGCCACAAAATAATTCTGTAGGACTCTATGCGACAGGATCAGTACAAAAAAGTCCTTGAAACCCGAATTTTTTCACAAATGAGGGACTGGATTCCTGGTAGTGAATGTGACTTCATGCAGGATGGAGCATCCTTTCACAAAGCCAGATCAGTAACTAATTTTCTGGATGAAAATAATGTAGAAGTTCCTTCCTGGCCGGGTAACAGCCCAGATGCAAATCCAATTGAAAATCTTTGATCTATCGTAAAGAGAGAGAGAGAGAGAGAGAGAGAGAAACGACGATTACCAACAAGGTGGACCTCATAGAAGCACTTTATCCAAATATGGCACAGGGATATGAAGACATTAAGAAACAATGTGAAAATCTCATGAACAGCATGCCAAACCGCATAAAATTGATGATAAAGAACAAAGGGTTTCATACTAAATATTAACTGTTGCAAACAGTGTGTAATAAATGAGTTTGGTAGAATAAATGTTAATTAAATCATATATATTATCGTTTGAGTCTAATAATTTGCACACGTCTGTAGTGAAGTGCTTTGTATGGAGTGTGGCATTGTATGGGTCAGAAACATGGACATTACGACGAAGTGAAAAGAAGCGAATAGAAGCATTTGAATTGTGGATATGGAGAAGAATGGAACGTGTGAAGTGGACAGCCAGAATAAGAAATGAAGCTGTGTTAGAAAGAGTGGAAGGAGAACGATTGAAAATTGATTTTACTGAATTAAGAGTTGCCAACCTAGATAAGTATGTTGAAATATTATAAATAACTACACTAGTGTTGTAACGAAAGCCACAACCTTCTATGTATGCTACAATGCATGTAAAATTCATACGCAAAAATATACATTATGGGAAACAAATTGTACTGAACTTAATTTAAACAATTAAAACTTCATTCAACAAAAAGAAGTACAACTGAACAATATTACAAGTAGGCTACCTGAATCATTTTTACTTCTTCACATTGAGTTGAGGGTGAAGTTTGTACGTTGGCCAAACTGCTAACATCAGTCAGCTGTCCATAGTGTAACGTACTGTACAGTGAGGACAGAAATGTTGAGCGGCTTGAGTATTTTCTAAGTCAAAGCACAGTCTAGCAGGCCTATATACAGTCACGAAGCTCAATACGTAGTAAATATGCATCCATAGATAGTTGCTAACCATTAGGATCGCTAATATCGCCTCATTAAAGACAATGCGAAATAGTACCGGCACAGTCTATTGTTCCTAGCGCCCTCACAACTTAACCTTCGTGACTGTATATACCAGACTGTGGTCAAAGGATGCCACACTGCTCATGCTCCGGGCCCAAAGCCTGCTTCATACCATGAAGAGGCTATTCGTGTCTCTTTCCTGTTTAAAAATGTTATGTTTTATTTAACGACGCTTACTCCGCCTTCCAGGCGCCCCAACCTCAGAAGTGGGTTACAACTAAGCCACGGCCAGGAGAGAAGACCAGAAATGTCGAAAAGACAACCTGGTGGCATTGGATTAAAAAAAAATTGACGACGCTCGCAACTGCAGAGATTATATCAGCGTCGCCGGTGTGCCGGAATTTTGTTTCCTGTTTAAATATTACGTATCTCTGCCGAGAAGACATTAAAACATAGAGGGGATTACTATTTAACATACGTATACAAAATAATATACAAACATAAAATGTTGTAGTTTTTTTAGAAAAACAAACCTGTAACATGCAGAAGAGCCGCAAGATTCTAACCTGTTATAAAAACATCGAATGCTTGAAAGCAAGCGCAGTGGTCGAGTGATGAAAGCGTATGTGTCTAGAGTACGGGATCGCAATTCATAACCACACAAAATTGACCCAAATGCCCACTGGCAGAATGTAGAGAAGCAAAGCCTTCTTCTTATGTTTTGTTCGTGGCCTTTGGAAATAATGAAGAGGTGGAACAACTGGATAATACGCACGGCAGACCAACATCGATAGTCGACTCTACTCGCTGGCCACTAGTCACCGGGCCGTACCGAGCCGCATCAAACAAAATATAATCGAAATGGTGGTAGTCAAATTCGCGACTATATTCTTAAATAATTCACTCCATTAGTCAAGTTCAAGGTTTTATGTAGTACAACGGCGGTTTTTTGAATTCATTAAGAGAACATGAAGATGTAATAAGATAATAAACTAGGTTATCACAAGGAAATTAACAGGAAAAAAGGTGTGTTTCACAGAATACCATTAAAATGACGGAAAGTAAATTTCCGGTTAATGTTCGCCAAAGCGTAAAGTACGTAATTATGACAGCGTTGCTGTTTTATTTCTGGCCTATAGAAAAATACCTAGCCTTTTACGAAAAAAAAATTAGGGACCATGAAATTATTCACCGCTTACATTATAGGCCTATTATTTATTAACAATATTACGAATCAAAAACTGTCATATTATATAATTTTAACTACTACATGGACGAATGAAATCAAGCTAACCTAACCAAAGCTAACCTAACCTAACCAAAGCTAACCTAACCTAACCAAAGCTAACCTAACCTAACCTAACCTAACCAAAGCTAACCTAACCTAACCTAACCTAACCTAACCTAACCTAACCTAACCAAAGCTAAGCTAACCTAACCAAAGCTAAGCTAACCTAACCAAAGCTAAGCTAACCTAACCAAAGCTAAGCTAACCTAACCAAAACTAACCTAACCTAACCAAAGCTAATCTAACCTAACCAAAGCTAACCTAACCTAACCTAACCTAACCTAACCTAACCTAACCTAAGCTAAGCTAATCTAAGCTAACCTAACATAACCTTCGTAAATGCAAGGCCTGTAACCGGAGCAAGAAGGGATCTCAATCATTTAATCTGCAAGTACACGCAAAAATAAATTCAAGTAAGGATCACGCTCCCACTGCATGAGAGGTTCGCGCATGCGCTACAGCAAAACTGTTTCTGTCCCGAGCCTCTCATCTAAGGCACTCGTCATAATTTACTCGCAATATTTACGCAAATACACATTGTCGCTAACAGTGGTGCTATCTCTCAATAATGTTCAGAACGAAGGAGGTAGACAGAGAAAGAAAAAATTCCTCCCGCCAACTACGCCACACACCAACGTCATGTTCTTATGTTGGTGACATTGTGTATTTACTTAAATTTGGTGGTAAACGTAACGGCACGGTTCAAAGCGACCGTGCTAATTCTCCAGTATAGCGGAAGAGGTAATATAGTACTAGCAGAAATGTAGTAGCGGAAACCTATTAGGTAATTCAGCCTCAACATGGTCATGCATACTAATTCCACTCGATTCAGCGTAATCTCCAAAACGGAAAGCCAGCTTGTATGGGACTTTACTGTAAGTCTAGCTTGAACTATTAAAGTTAGCAACAGAGAGAAACAGTGTGGACATAATCGTAAACGACACAAATAAATAATCGCAAGTAACAAATGAATAACAAGATAGTTTTTTACCTTCAAAATTAAGACGATTCTATTCATGCGTTTCAATATTTCCAGTGACTGAGATTCATCCAAAACAAGATCCTGCAACAAAATGTGCATGTAAACAGCAAATCAATACTTAAAATATATGAACATTCAAGGTTTGGCCTATATAATGTCTACTGACATTATCACTTATTAGGTTATTATGTATAGAACTCCAAATTATATGTAGTTCTCACCTCAGTGTTGAATTTTGCTCTTACAGAATCTAGCTCAAATAGAATCTGCTTAAACCAGAGTTCATATGCTGAAAGCAAGCAAAGCATGAACATTATACTCTTATAATATGACCAATTTTTAGCTCGTCCACTTACAGGGCCTGTATTATTTATCTACCATGAATATGCACTAATACACAGAGAGAACGGTAAGTAAAGCCATTTGTTTCAAGGGGTTATTCTTTGAGATTTTTCAAACAAAAAAGTTTAATACAATTTTGCTCATTTTTGCTTCCTTTTCGTGATCAAAATTGTTTTATATGAAACATTTCATAGTGTTTTTTGGGAAAGCCATTGATTTAATTCCCAATATGTTCAGTTAATTTAAGACAGCAGTGTAAAATTATTGAAAGAATTTCAGTTTTGTCCTTTAAATGTGCAGAAATTTGATCCAAACAAATATAACACTGTACAATTCCTTTGCAGAAAGAAAAGTTACATTTGTTCGGACCAAATTTCTATACATTTAATGGACATAGCTAAAATTCTTTCAATAATGATTTATTACCATAATGCACTGCTCTCTTAAATTGACTGAGCATAGACTATTAGGAATGAAATAAATGGCTTTCCCTAAACACGCTATAAAATGTTTTATATAAAACAATTTTTATCTCGAAAAGAAAACAAAAACGAGCAAAATTGTATTAAACTTTTTTGTTTGAAATATCTCAAAGAATAACCTCCTGAAATTAATGACAATACTTACGGTTCATTCAGTATGTATAAATTTACAAGTCAACCAAAATCAATAAGTTAATGATCTTTCACACATCGCATACTTGCTGAAGCAATTAGCTTGCCTGACTTTAAACGAAGAGCTTTCGGGTTCGAACCCCAATAATATCCAATAATTTTTTAAGGTGTAGGGTCGGGAACGGGATCCATCCAATCCCATAGGATCCATGATTAATGACGAACGCAGATCAGTAACATCAGTAGGGCTTCTTAATTTTTAGTTGGTTATTTAACAATGCTGTATCAACTACGGGATTAGGTTATTTATAACCGATGGAATTTATGATAGTTTTTCTACTCGGTTATTTATTTAACGACGCTGTATCAACTACTAGGTTATTTAGAGTCGATGGGATTGATGAAAGCGAGATGAGGCAGAGGACAGGCCACAGATTATCTGACATTCGCCTTACGATTGGGGAAAACCTTGGAAAAACTAAAGTAGGTAATTAGCCCAAGCGGAGATCGAACCGACGCCCGAGCACAATTCCGGATCAGCAGACAAGCGCCTTAGTCAATTGAGCTACGCCGGTGGCCAATTTATGACAGTAAAATAGTTTCTTATGAGATTGGGGGGGGCCGAGATCTCGCCATGGGATTATCTGACAGTTGTGTAAAACTTACAGTTGTGTAAAACCTCGGAAAAAAAACAAACCAAGTAATCATCTTAAAGGGAAACTGAACCCACTCTCGAGCGAAGTTCCAGAACAGCAGGCAAACGCGCTACCGTCTGAGCTACGCCCCTGGTTACTCGTCAGGTAGTTACGTAGTTGATAAGTAGATTGCAGGCGGTCGGCTCGAACAATTAATGCAAGTAGAAGTGCCACAATTATATTCTCAAGAAGGCGTCCACAGGAATATTTTTCACTTAAATTTTCTATGAAATCGTACAAAGAAAGTCAACAACTACATAATCAGGCATTACACTAGATCAGCGCTCGACATTCCATAATTGTGTTAATTCTGACATGGCCGACTGTAAACAAATCGCTATTTTTCAGCCTTCGGGATGTTCAAAGATCAGTCCTTGCAGTATAGTCTAACAGGCGCAGACTATTTAACAAAATTCGTCAATGAAATATTTTTACCTTCATGATCACATCTAACCAGCCTCATCTTTAACATCAACGCTGAAGAAAGAAATGATTTGTCTTTAAAAAAAAATAAAATAAATAATCTCAGGGCTCATAGCTTATGATTCTGTTTTTACATGGGATTGGTTTATAAGCTGACAATTATTGGACTTCCAAACATCATTGTAAAAATTACTGCTGCTTATTTATCAGGCAGAACATATTATGCAAAAGAATAAATTATCTTTGCTCGAAACCCATGACATAAAATCCGGCGTCCCACAAGGCTCTGTACTTGGTCCGCTTCTGTACAATATTTGCATAGCAAATCTATCCATAACACCTGAAACTAACGTGACTCAATATGCTGACGATACTGGATTATTTTCTCATGTAAATCCGTTGTATACTACAAGTCGATTACAAGAACATTTCAACTTAATAGAAGATGAGTTTAAAAAATGGAAAATATATCTTAATGTTGAAAAGACGAAAGCAGTCGCTAAGAAGAGTTCCTCAGTTATGTATTTATGATCATGTGTTGGAGTAGCCTACAGAAACAACACCAAATACCTAGGTGTAATCTTATACAGAAAGTTAGACTGGCAGAAACATTGCGAGTATTCGAAAGGCAAAGTCATGGGTCGAAAAGTACAACATTTCCCCCTCTCCAAATCTGAAGCAATATCTATAAATCGCAAATTGTTGCTTTGTAGATCCTTGATTCTTCCAGTTTTAACATATGCTGCTCCAGCATGGGCATTTGTCTTAGAAAATAAGCTGAAGCCTTTAAAAGTTGCCCAAAATAATGCTTTGAGGATTATTCATGGCTCTAATTGATATACCAAGACTACACTGATTCACAAGGACCTAGAAGTTGAATATTTGTCTGTGATTTTGAAAAATCTTACACAGAAATTCTATTCATGCCTTGACAAGAGTTTCAATCCCACAGTGCGGTAAATTGGACAATTTAAGATAAATCAATTTGTAAAATACAGGGCTCTAAAAATGACTATAAATCCCTGAAGTTTATCATTGTTTTGAGCGTGTGTGTGTGTGTGTGTGTGTATGTGTGTGTGAGCGCGTTCACGCGCGTGCGTGTAGGTTTGTGTGTTTTAATTATTGCGGAATGTATCTGTATTTTTATTTTGTGTAAATGTTTTATGTGTTAATTTATGTAGCCTATTGTATTTATTATTACCCTTTTGTATCTTGTCCTCATTGTATCGTGTTTTCAGTGTCTTTGAGATTTTGATCTCCTGTTAGGCGAATAATGTATTAATTTATGAAAAAAGAACAATGTATAGTCACGGATTTTTTAATCCGATACTATATCTTATACTATAAGAATGTCGTATTAAAAAAGACTCATAATTTAACTAGGAGTCAAAAGTGAAAGCTTAGTCTCTGAATTATAATCAAATTAATATATTAGCATGCTGGCATTAGTTTGACTATAGCGCCAGTGTTGAAAATGGCGTTTCATAATGTGAATTGAAACAAAAACAAAACATTATGAATTTTCAATATTTAGGAACACTAATTGCATTCAGTTAACAAGTTCTGATACATTTCAGAAGGTAAGGAACAAAAGAAAAATTAATTTCTGGTTACTATAGCATTTTGTGAATAGAATTAAGTTTGGATCTAGAAAAAGTAAAAGTTATTATAATAAGTAGAGCCCGGATGTTACGCAAAATTCCTTTTTTAAACTTAGTGTAGGCCTTGTATGAACGATCTATTAGAGATAAACACGTTGCCACACATTTGGGGACGACAGGCTCAATTTTTATTTTGCCTTTTTTTGCCTATTTTAGCCCCCGTTGCATATTTTAAGGTTAAATGCCTTTTTTTAGCTTTTTTACGTCGTTATTGCACATTTTTTATATTTTAATGCATTTAAAATAAACCGCAAACAAATTATATAAAAAAACAAAAAAGAACGGTTGTACAAATTAAAAATATATATTCACCTCACACAAATATTTGCTAAGAATCTTATTCTCCAACAATACATATGTTTCCAAGAAGTCGTAAACTTTTCTCCCCAACCGATTCCATCTTTGTCACTTAACAAAAATGTCTGAACAGTATAACCCTCGTGCTCAGGTCACTTCGAGGTTTACCAGCGAAAGAAAGGGGATGAGGGAAGCATTAAAAGCAAGTTTCCAGATCCCGTTACTGTTGTCGCTTGTACGCACAAGTCACGCGTACTTTGAAGTCTCTAATCCCTTCTTACACCCCTCTTTTTGAGACAATATACAGTCGGTTTTCCCGATCTCTGAAAGAAAGTAGAGACAGTCTTCTGAAATAAGTTGTTTTAAGTTTGCGCCAATCACTTCAGTAGAATTAGAAAGATCTTTTCCACCATGAAAAACGTTCTCTCTGACAGTTGACAACTTAAAAAAAGCATCTTACTGTGACATGTAACCAAGGAAAGTGAGTACCGCATAGGATAGTATATTAAGTATTTCTCTAATTTTTGTCTGTTTCCATGAATAACAAATGCATATTTCACTACCTATTTTTACTATTTTAGTGCCTTTATGCCTGCCTATTTTAACCAAAATAAATGCCTTAACATCCGGGCTCTAAAAATAAGGCTCATCCTTGAATAAATAAAATTGAGTTAGGAATTTTCATGGAAAAATTCTTCAAATTTTCTGATATCTAAGGAGCGGTTTCTCCTAAACTACTTTTGATGACACTGTTCATATTCAGCGTATAGTTACTTACCTTGATGAGTAACAATGAACAGGTGTTCATCATGAACTGGTTGGCTACTGCGCGCACTGAGCATGCGCTGTGCGTTCAGAATCTTGTCCAATTGTAGGTACTCTCCATACATCATACCTGCCTGACTGTCGAGCTGCTCGCCTTCCTGTGCTGGGTCCAGGCTGTCAAGACAAAGCGATATAAACTGCTAGTACGAGTAATTATATTCCTTCCCGTGGCGGTTTGCGCACCCACTAACTTCTTATTTTATTTTAATTGAATGGAAATTGAATTATTTCTGTCAATAGCATTTCAATTCTTTCTGACCAGCGATTCGTTTAACGGCAACACAAAATTAATTTCCATTGTCGACCTGGTTGACGAGTTGGTATAGCGCTGGCCTTCTATGCCCAAGGTTGCGGGTTCGATCCCGGGTCAGGTCGATGGCATTTAAGTGTGCTTAAATGCGACAGGCTCATGTTAGTAGATTTACTGGCATGTAAAAGAACAAAATTCCGGCACATCCGGCGACGCTGATATAACCTCTGCAGTTGCGAGCGTCGTTAAATAAACCATAACATTCATTAATTTCCATTCAGTTCAGCAAGATGCGACGATTGCTCTGCAACCCAGTTGATGATTGGAATATTCATTAAATTCTCGTGCGTGCGCATCTAGCATAACGATTTCGGAAACTAAGCCGATAAACTCTGCATTGTGAATAGTGGTGGCAATCGACGTGCAACTTAATAACAATTGATCAGGACCGCCCATAATAGGGTGACGGACACCACTCGAGTGGGGGACCTGATTTTTTATTTTTATTTTTTAGAGACAAGACAAAATATTCACAAAACTTTTCTATACGAAAGAAGAATTCTGTTAAATCACATATAATTAAAACAGTAATTATGTTTTCATCCCTCTTCCTGTTAGCATAATATCTGGTGAACGTGAGTTCAGTAAACTGAAGTTGATCGAGAACACGTTTAGGTAAAGGAAAACTATGACTATTTCGTTTATATGACGTCATTCCATTTTCGGCCAATGAAGTGTAATGAAATTTTGAATTCCAACCAATCACAGTCATACATCGCGATAATTTCTGCTGCTCGATTTATCACTATCAATTTATCGCATGGTCATTCTTTTGTTTAGTCAGTGTCTCCAACTGTTTCCACGTAAATCGATGAGCATGAATCCACTGTACTAAATAAAGTGCGAAATCCTACTTCCACATCTATACCTTCATCTTGTAATTCCATGTCCATTGTATCTAAAGAAACTGACACTCCTTCATGACAATTGTCCATTTAATTAATGTATTAATCAGGTTATTTGTAATTATACTATAAAATGTTTAAATTAAAATATGATTTCAGCAGATAATAAAAACTCACTCACTTCAGTGAGAGATACAAAATGAATATTAATACATGGGAAGTGAAAGGACTTCTTTTTGGCGCTAGGGTAACTTCATTTAAGTTAACCAAAACCATTCTCCTTTCTCTTAAATTTTCTAATGAGGACATTAACAAAATTTGTTTAATGGTATTGAGAGATTCATTATCCATTTTATCCATCACTTGTATAATAGTATGTATTTTTTTTTCACTTCATCTCATTACTCTTCAATGTATTTTCATCTCATGTTTCTCCGAACTCAAATTCTACTTTATTTTTAAATTTATCATTGTTCCGTATTCTCTCCGCAATCATATTGTATTTTTCATTTAACCTCTGCTTTGTATTCTGGATCCTAGTGGTCAGCCGTGGATTTCGGCCAGATTTCGCAAATTGTGGAATTTGTTGTTGTTATAATAACAAGAGAAAAGCGCAGTAATTAACATTTTAAAATCTGTATTTCGCTTTTCTCAATTGGCATTATTGAATAACATTCAATCTAGAAATCTAGAGAATTAATGCTAACATTTTTCATTCGCTGGATTAGGCCTACACATTCTTGAGGATACTCTTTTGTTTAGATAATTTCCTGTGCATTTTCCTTATATTCTTCAAATAAATATCGCCATTTCTCTTCTGTATCGTCAATCGGCACATGATAAGTTGGCTGCGATTTCATAACAACGGGTTTGTCGGTTCTTGGAAATGCTTTGAGGGGAACCGCCACAACACGACGAAAGGGAAGCAAATGCATAGAGCCAAAGACTTTATTAGAGCTAACCGAACGGGCGCGATAACTTTGAACAATCAACAGGGAGTTTCCTAGTAAATCGTGCGATTGTCGGCAGGATTTTTAATTTAAACTGCACACCCATCAATATGTTGTTACCTGTTTCATGCGGAAAGAACATTATTGTGGGCACAAGACAAGAAACCATCTACAATAGAAGATAATAGGGTTAACGTTTTCTTTCTTATGGAGGGATTGCGGGAGCCTCCCTCCCAGAATACGATGAACGCGATATCTGTATAATGATAAGAATAAATGTTTGTAAATCTGCTCTTGCTGTCTGTTAATGAATTCTATACATTTATCAGAGTCTATCAGCAGCCAAAATTTAATCTGATAGAAGATGACTTTCTTATACAGGGTGTTTCCGGGCTAGTGTTACAAACTTTCATGGATGATGGGGAAGGAAACATGTATCAATTTGAGATAAGGAACCCTGGTCCGGAAATGACTGAGTCGAAAGTTATAAGCAAAAGTAGTTGTGTGGAAATGATATAATTTTATTCCTCTGTACACCTTATTTATGTCTATTTATCTGTACATCTTACACATACCGTACTGTATTCATCTGACGTTGTTTACGTTGTCTGCCTACAGTATTCCGTTCAGTGCACTGTCTGAGGGGTGGGGACAGGAAACTACACTAAAGCAATGCAGATGGCGTAATGTGTAACGGACATGGTCCGTCCTGATATACACGTCTGTAGACAGCAGTGTGTGTGTACAAGTTGCAGTGTCCAGTCGATCAGTCCTAGTGAAATGGAGGAGTACACGAGAGCGGAATAAGCAGACCTGATTTTCGAATACAGATGAGCCAATGGGAACAATAGACAAGCTCACAGATTGTTTCGGGACAAGTGCCGACGTAGGAGACATCCGGCCCATATCATCTTTCCACGACTGTTCCAAAGGTTAAGGGAAAGAGGGCACGTGGTGCGAAATTACAATTCCATTTCCACACAACTATTTTTGCTTATAACTTTCGACTCAGTCATTTCCGGACCAGGGTTCCTTATCTCAAATATTGATACATGTGCCCTTCGCCATCAACCCTGAAAGTTTGTAACACCAGCCCGAAAACACCCTGTATATCCTCAGCATACGGTGAACGTGAAGTCTGTCAAATGAGAAGAAAAAAGTTTGTAAATTTGCTCTTTCTGTCAATGAATTTCACACACATATCAGGGTCTATCAACAGCCAAAATTTGAGCTCTTTAGATAAGATATTGAAAGTAAGTTTGTGAGGTTAGCATACGGTGAACGCGAAGTCTGTAAAAAAACATAATACGATAAAATTATTATTTGTTAGGTTACGTGTACAGGAATTTCAGTCTTCGGTCCACATGCAAACCGGTTTCATCTGCGTAGTATGCCTTCAGGAGCTAACGAGTCTTGCGTAGTATTCAATGAAAACAGCAATTACTTGGTTCCAATTATTGGGCAGAGAGAAGTCCGATTCAGAGAAGGCGTGACGTTGTAAAAAATTGCAAATCATTTCCCAAGCACTTCTTCAGGCAGGTGCTGGGAATGACAAAAGCTAGAAGAAACCAACCTCAAGACTTCACATTTTTGGGCAGGGAGTCAGAAAATTCAATCATATAAAAAGTATAAATTAATTCTCAGAATTTATTATTACATAACTTACCCTTAAATTTTTTTTCTTTTTATTGTTTCTTTATTGATTATATCTGTTACACTGAAACATTAGTTAAAACGTAATAAACTTTCATGCCTTAACTTCAAGACCATACACAATCTTATTCCTCGTTGTAGCATTTGAATTAAAAGCCTGATGACAATCTAATTGGCGTTTTCCTTAAAATGTCGTAATGAACAATAATGTCAAGATCTAGCTACCAGTTTTCACTTTATATTACATATTACGGTGAATCCTCGTTAATCCGGACTCCGATAAGACGGACTTCGCTTAATCCGGACAGTAAAAAAACGATGAGTTTGCAAAAATTAAAGGACCTCGATTTAAGACTTACTTTTATAGTACTTTATAACTATGAAATTGCAATATTACACCTGTAGTATTAAAAATAAAAAAAATCCATCAAGTTTGCATTAAAGTAATTAAACTATGCTATGAGCGTTTGCTCATACGGGGGTAAATTCCTTAATTTGTATTTCTGTTTTCTGTATATAATAGTTTCTTAATGTATATTTTTAATATAAATAAGAAGTTGATTGATTGAAAAAAATATTATTATCGATTACACAAACAAAGGTTTAAAGTATAAGTAAGATACAAAACGAGAATGCAAAGTGTTTTGTTGCTATAAACGAAGTCATAATGCACTTTATACTGTTATTTTAGGTTATTTTAGTTAATCCGGACTTTCGTTAAACCGGTCAACTTATCCCTCCAATTAGTCCGGATTAACAAGATTTTACTGTAGGTATGTGGTTTCATTGCTTTTCGATGGTTTGTTTCATTGATGATTTTAGAATATTTCCACATAGAAGGGGTAAGTTAATTAAATGACAGAGAGTCTTACCAGCTGTAAAGTTCGTGCTGCGATTCACTTTCTTAATGCAAAAAGAGTGACAGGTGATTTGAGGAAATCCCTATGATTGCGTGTGTCTGTATATGAATTGGGGTAACGGAAATAGGATAAATAAATACAGTTAATTAGCTAAGTGTATTTAATGAACGGAATGAAATATGCTATGGATAACAGGCAAAGAATTAAGTCTTAAGAGGTAGAGTAAAGAAGTGTTGTTGAGCCACAGATAATTAAATCGATTCTGAACCGTGCTGGAATAAACCTTATGAAAAATCGTTTTCGATTCTTTGTTCTAGACCGCATGTATTCTTTATTGAGAATCAGTCAACAAGATTATCTCATCTCCATTGTATTGAAATTAATTACCTTAGACCAAACACTTCGGAAGCATCTGTTTTTTGTTAATTGGTCTAGGGCACATGCATTCTTTGCTGTGAATCAGTCAATAATATAATATTTGCGGCAAAAATTCAAGAAATAGCTTCTCTTCATTGAATTAAATGGATTTACTTGGACAAAACAATTTAGAAGCATCTTCGATTAATCGATTAAATCAGTTGCAAAACTTTGGGTGACAAAGACTTCAAATCACTGCCTGCTTCATTAAATGTTAAGCACAGGAACGCCATTTCGTAATTTCTATTAAGAAACACTCCAAACGAATTATCTTTACACCAAGAACGGATGCTCCCTGGACCAAATTATCGTATTTTATAAATTGTTTGAATGCAACAAGCCAGAAGTCTTGCTAAAGATGTTATTACTAAAGCACTATGAAATGGCGTTCCTGTGCTTATCACTTACCCCTGCTTCAAATAAACGCAATAATAACGGATGAATATTATCATATATGCGTCAGAAGATAGCTGTACTTAATATACAGAGTTTTTGAGTCATTTCTGTATTGCAGCAAATTTAATTATTTACCTCGCTTTAAAATTATGTCCTCTATATTAAGAAACGTAAGTACTGTACTAAATTCGATGTGGAAGTTATTGCTTTACTCTATCCGGCTCTTAAATTCTGTAGACTTGTTTATATTTTTCATTAGAGATGATTGTTATTTTAGTAAAGCTGATATAAGGAAATATGTTATATAGTACGAATACTCATTTATAAATTTAATTATTATGTATTAACTGAGATTAGAGTTAGACAATAATAATACATAACTTCCACTAAAATTGAAGAAATATTTCTATATTATAACATCTTTAACTTCAGAAGAGTTTGATTGATTTATTTATTTATAATATGCAGTCCCACTATCCCCCATATTCTACATAAAGATACAGTTTTCTGTCCTTCCAGAGAAGATCAACTTACCCATTGTTGAAAACGCAGGAATTCATGTCCGCGAAACTTTATACTTGGCGGGATCGTGTGTACGTACGGAGGCTCGCCCGAGGTCCGTCTCTCTCTACGGCTAATGTGGTGTTGACTGAACTGCCCTCCTGTCTGAACAGCCAATAACTTGCCATGCGTCGATAACTACTTTAAGTTGCATCATCGACTTCTGTTATACAACTGTAGTTCGAGTAAGCTCACCTTTTTTCAGACTTGGCGCCAGTGTTGTCAACTTCAATTTGCGATAAAAACATTAAACGCTTTAAAAACATCTCACCAAATATAACACAAAACCTCTATCCAGAAATTCGTTCCTATAAAATCATCATCATCATCATCATCATCATCATCATCATCATCATCATCATCATCATCATTGTTATTATTATTATTATTATTATTATTATTATTATTATTATTATTATTATAACAGAGAGGGCTTGGAATTGAACGGGTTACATCAGCTGCTTATCTATGCGGATGACGTGAATATGTTAGGAGAAAATCCACAAACGATTAGGGAAAACACGGGAATTCACTGGAAGCAAGTAAAGAGATAGGTTTGGAAGTCAATCCCGAAAAGACAAAGTATATGATTATGTCTCGTGACGGGAATATTGTACGAAATGGAAATATAAAAATTGGAAATTTATCTTTTGAAGAGGTGGAGAAGTTCAAATATCTTGGAGCAACAGTAACAAATATAAATGATACTCGGGAGGAAATTAAACACAGAATAAATATGGGAAATGCCTGTTATTATTCGGTTGAGAAGCTTTTATCATCCAGTCTGCTGTCAAAAAATTTGAAAGTTAGAATTTATAAAACAGTTATATTACCGGTTGTTCTTTATGGTTGTGAAACTTGGACTCTCCCTTTGAGTGAGGAACATAGGTTAAGGGTGTTTAAGAATAAGGTGCTTAGAAAAATGTTTGGGGCTCAGAGGGATGAAGTTACAGGAGAATGGAGGAAGTTACACAACACAGAACTGTACGCATTGTATTCTTCACCCGACATAATTAGGAACATTAAATCCAGACGTTTGAGATGGGCAGGGCATGTAACACGTATGGGCGAATCCAGAAATGCATATAGAGTGTTAGTTGGGAGGCCGGAGGGAAAAAAGACCTTTAGGGAGGCCGAGACGTAGATGGGAAGATAATATTAAAATGGATTTGAGAGAGGTGGGATATGATGATAGAGAATGGATTAATCTTGCTCAGGCTAAGGACCAATGGTGGGCTTATGTGAGGGCGGCAATGAACCTCCGGGTTCCTTAAAAGCCAGTAAGTAAGTAAGTAAGTAAGTAAGTAAGTAAGTAAGTAAGTAAGTAAGTAAGTATTATTATTATTATTATTATTATTATTATTATTATTATTATTATTATTATTATTATTATTATTTTACTTCAGTGTTAAATAATACACCTAAGATAATTTAATTTATCATAGCAGAAATAATGACTAAAAATTAACCAACAATAGAACATAGTGATTCTTCATCTTTTTCTTCAGTTTCAGGTACAGCTATAGAAATTGAAGTTTAAACACCTGCTATTGGTGGCTTGTAGGCTTCCACTGTCCTAATTTTTGACGTGGAATACGTCTTTCCCCGCACCGAGTATGGACATCCGTTCCGATATCCGTAGTGCAAAAAAAAAGTCAGAATTTTGAACGCTTACTGTAATAATACTGTTATTATTAGTTAGGCCATAAACTAGTGTAACTTGTGTGACCACGCTCAATGACGCCACTTCCTCTCGGTACAGGCACGAGGGCGTCGAAATTCCTTATAAAATTAAGAAAACTGATGCACCATTATCATTTTTCTTCTTATTAACTTTCATTTTTTATTTTTGTTTGTTACTTTTCTTATTCTGTTAACAGCCTCTCTCAGTAATATCTGGGCATCGGCAGCAGCTACAGACCAGTGTGACCGCTTGTTTGATTTGTAATTGCGATTTCTGCAATATTAAAGTGACTATTTCGCTCATGTATCAATGCACAATGGAATGTAAGAATCTATGAGTTTTAACCAATCAAAGCCAACTATCAACTGCATTTTTTTTCCACTCCCACTGCCGCAAGTATGCTGTTATTAGCTTGTTTTTAGAAATAAATGATTTTTAGCGTGATAAAGTTCGTTGCTATTGACGACGGGACGTAAGTCAGGCTAAGGCAGGCTACGTCGCGACGTCACATTCTAAAGGCTGGTCCACAATAAACCGGGAACGAGAGGCAGAACGAGAATGGGAAGCGAAGAACGTGAAACGTGAAGATTTTTTATTCGCAATAAACCGAGAACGAAACGGATATGCATATCGATATGTATGTCAATAACGATATGTAAAGTCGATATTACGCAATCTGATGTTATTTGTGTACATTTGACCAATGGCATTCTCTCATGAGTACAAGTCAGCCAACATAAACACAGGCTAAGCAACTTCGAAATTTAAGACACGGAATATTTAAGAAATCAATTCAAGTGGTACTCTGGTCACTTAATTATACACGTAACATATAATATTAGAAGTGATTCTTCTGATTTTCTGCTTTAGTTACAAGCAATGGTCTCTTTGTTACAAAATATATGAAGACCAAAATACAGTTTTATGATGATAATAGAATGAATCTAGTAGACTGTGATCGGAAACGAGAAATGCAAAGTTAAAATTTGGCCAACTCTCCGTTATCGTTCCCGGGCTCCGGCAAGCTTCTCGTTAATTGTGAATGCTCACATTTAAATACATTTATTTTTTAAATTTCCGTTCTCATTCTCGTTACCGTTCCAGGTTTATTGTGAACCAGCCTTTAGTCTCGACATGGCAAACAATGAACACATTCAACATTAGTTTAGGTCTAATATAGAAATTCGTTTGTTTTTTGTTTTTGTTTTAGGAACTTTGAACATGTATTTTATATTAGGAGACTGTCACGATGGCCATGACTAGACCGAGATAACCACGTGACTCCGATTCGTGCCGTAGACTTCTCTAGAGAAGTAAGTGAAAATATGTTTCATTCAACAGTAACATAGAAAAAAAAAACATTTTGTCAAGACACTCGCTATGCGCAGTAGGGGAACAACGTTTCTTTGGAGGGGGTAGGAGTAGAAGGGAAGGTAGTTCAAGGCAAATGCTATCTCCTATAATTCGTAAGTAGACTCATCCGAGCTCGTGCGCAGCTCTGTAGGAAGAGTACGGGAGTGTCTGGACATAATGCATGAGCTGCAAAATTAAGAAATATATTTTTATTACGTAAAATGTGGAAGCGGAAAAAGCATTATAGTCTATGCAATTCGTGAGTTAAGTAGTATTTGTTACTCTGGACTACTTAATTGCAGTTCTCTATTACTTGGGCGCTAACTCGTCCTCGACTAGTAAAAAACTACTTACCTCTCTTAATACATAAATAACTTTTCTTTTACTTTATTGTGTTTTCCGGCTATATGAACTGTAATATTGCCGAAAAATTCATGTCGCATCTGATGCGCATTTGTTTAGCATCTTGTTACACCTAATGTCTATGTTTATTTCCAGATAGACAATTTAGAAGGCCATGGCGGTCATGCTATTAATAATTTAATACCAACAAATACAGAAAATAAATAAAGCGATGATTTGCAATCAATATTTAGAATTCTCTGTTGAAAGACATTACAAGATTCAAGAAATATCAAGACATGAAATGACTGCTTATACTACCGCGAACTAATTCAGAATAAAATGTTATAACCACAAATATTTGTCTAGCTTCGATGTTTCGTTCAATATAATTGCGACAACTATCTACTGAGAAATGTTTTGCTATGAATTTCATATTACAGTAAGCCAAGACCATGCCGGTGAATTAAGTACGAAATATTAATTTAGTAAATTGAATATGTTATTTAATTACACCTACAGTTCATGTTATTTTCCTTTTATTATTTATTTATTAATTCGCGAAATATTCTTATTCAAATATCACACGAGTTCTCATTTATTTGGATAATTCATTCATGCTACGCGTTCGCGAATTTATCAACAAGATTGGAACGATACACTTTAAGTGAACCATAATGGAACATTTGCTGTGAGCTGGAATTAATTTTGGAGTGTCGCCTAATATGAAGAGAAAATATATTGCACGTCCTTCATTAACTTCTTCTCTTATCACAGACCCATACTCTTCATTTATAAACCGACACAAAAATAAAATATTCAAACCAACACAGCTTTACTTTAACTTCATTCCCGATACAGCGTGACGTATTCTACGTGCTATCTCTGATACAGCACAGATTTTTTTAATATGTGCTAAGGCAATTCAAAATTATGACAACATACAAATGCAGCCCTGATTTTAAAATTGACTGTAATAGCTTCATTCCCAGTCAATTTCTAATTTTGTTTCAATTATATTAATTTGAATCCACGTCTGAAAGATATAACATTGATAGCGTGAACTCATCAATTATTTGAAGGGGTTCATATATTTTGTGAATATTTCGTACCGTACAAAAAAATCACCGGGACAGCTGAAATTTTTCCACTTAAGTGCATTGCGCGACACTGTAATTCAACATACCTAGCAACCTTTTGGGTTATGTTAAATTTCTCCATGAATTGAATTAAGAAATTCTTGATTTTTTTAAAAAACATAGTGAGGACTAATTTGTATGGCAACATTTTTGAGTATTTTCATATATTCAGGAAGTATTTTCTGTAGGTGCTTGATCGGAGAAACAACGGAAAAAAAAATAACGTCCTCTAATTTCTTACTAAGTATATTAAAACCCTGTTTCGTTTTCAATTCATTGATTTGTTATGCGATCAATTACAGAATACAATGATAGCCATCTAGTATTGCAAGACATACATTTTAAAAGCTCATAACACTCACGATTAACATTAATAGCTTAATTAGTGTTTTATATACAGTCTGCCTTACAAATCAGTTTAATTATATGAAAGGCACTAAAATTTCCACTGTCATAAATATGAAATAACTACATTTCCCACTGCCCACCATTGAATACATTTTTAGCAGCTGACAGAGGGTTAAAAAATCTAGGTTTAGTGGATAAACCACCGTATTGGCAACACTGCTTCATGCCAGTATCGTATTCCTCGATTCTTCTGTTTTTTGCTCCCTGTAGCTACTCATGCACACATAATGTATTACGATGTGTCAAGGGCAAACCTGTAACACAGATCAAGTAGGAATATTGCCACCATCCGATATAACAACTTCGTGATTATTTATTTCTCTACCTATATTTCGGTATCGTAATAACAGTACTCGAAATGAACTGATATATCACAGCATCACTTTCTCTTGCTTCTGATTTTAACATCTTTGCAGCTATCATGATGCCCGTTGACAGGGCGATAAAATTCTTAGCATGGCTTCTCCGGGAGAGAAGTAAAATTGCGGGTTCAATTTCGTAGATATACGACACGCAAAAGAACTCTGTCACTAATAGAGAGTTCTAGGAAAAATTTGTTGGTAATTTCGTGTTATATGCTTGTATAAGTCCTACTGTAAAAATACTTCGTAAAAGTGTTTTCTTTCATAAAAAGAATAACCGGCTATTTTTGATAAGTTAACGTTCTTCGGGTTAAATTAATTTTAAAATAACAGATTAACAAATTACAGATTATTTTCGAATGATCTCCCATCCCTATTGTAATCCATTATTATATCACAACACAATAAGCATAATACATTTTTTTTTTTTGCTAATACGAAAAAAATCATGTTTCCAACCTATCTTCGAATAATCTTCCTTCCTCTTTCAATTTTCGTCAACTCCAAAGTTCCAACAGCAACTAACTGTGGAAATAGTAACATTAATTAATTAAGTAATTCATTCATTCATTCAGTTGGTATAACGCTGGCCTTCTGAGCTCGAGGTTGCGAGTTCGATCCCGGCCCAGGCCGATGGCATTTAAGTGTGCTTAAATGCGACAGGCTCATGTCAGTAGATTTACTGGCATGTAAAAGAACTCCTGCGGGACAAAATTCCGGCACACCGGCGACGCTGATATAACCTCGGCAGTGGCGAGCGTAGTTAAATAAACCATATATTTTTTTTTTCATTCATTCATAACTTCACTGTAAATCCAGCATTATCTAATCTTTCCTTTTTTCTGCCTTCCTCTTAGTCTGCGCATACGATCCATATATCTTAATGTTGTCTACCATCCGATATTTTCTTCTGCCCTGAACTTTTCTCACGTTCATCATTCCTTCCAGTGTATCGTTTAGTAGGCTATGCAGTTTCTTCTTAGCCAGTGACCCAGCAAATTCCATATCAGTTTCACCATTATTTTTTCTTTACCCACTGTTTCTAGCACAACTTCATTCTGTCTGTCCATTTCACACGTTCCATTCTTCTCTATATCTACGTTTGAAATATTTTTAATAGTTTACGAGTACTTCGCAACATCCATGCTTCTGCCCTATATAATGGCACACTCCACACGAAGCACTTCACTAGCCTCTTCCTTAATTATTTTTCCAGAGGTCCGCAGAAGATGCTCCTTTTCTATTAAAAGCTTCCTTTGCCGTTGGTATCATTTTGACTTCCTGGCAGCAGCTCATGTTACTGCTTTTAGTACACTCCAAATATTTGTAGGTGTCCACTTGTTCCACTGCCTCATTTCTAATTCACAATTCTACCTTCTTCTTCTTCTTCTTCTTCTTCTTCTTCTTCTTCTTCTTCTGATTACCCTGCTCTTCGTCTCGTTGCATTTATCTTCATTCTATACTGCTCACAACTGTCAATTATCTTTAGTATTATATCTCTGAGTACCATCTACTCTTCTGCTAACAACGCTGTATCATCAGCAAATCTTATGCACTTTATTCTTCTTCCTCCTATCGCCACTTCCATGTTCTGAAAACAGTTTTTTACTAAATTCTCAACTCCCCTTTCTATTCAACTTCTCTCTGACATTTATTCTTTAACCTTGACTCTGACTCGTTTCATATAAAGATTACCGAATAGCCTCCTCTCTTTCCAATCCACATCAATTTTCAACAGGATTCCCATAAGTTTATTCCAATCCACTTTTCTAAGTCCATGTCATTGATATCCATCGGTCAGGTGAGATTTGGAATATGCTGACAAACAAAAAATTACTGTTGTGCACAACATAACATGAGCTATTTCATAACAGACTAATAACAGATAGATATGCAGCTCAATGCTAAAACGATGCCAACATAGGCTGCCAGGACGACCGTAGAGCCATCTGTAGTCTTCTGTAAACAAAACAGTAACAGCATTTTACCACCCACCTCTATTTGCTGTGTCGGTAACTACGTTCACTACTATACCAAGCCATTCTATTTACTAGTACAGAATGAATTATTTCTTTTAAAACATTTCACTTTTGGTGAAAAATGTTTGAATGCAAATTTTATTTTTTTTTTATTGTATAATATACATATATATCTTGTAAAAGGCGGAGGTCTATTTGAAAAAAAAAATCACTACAATGTACAGAACTATTTACATTGTATTTTGATTATAATTTTATCCTCCTTTCCCAGCCCACCTGTCTGTAACAATAATCAATAGTTCTCAGCTTAGTATTTCAGCATGGAAAGGAATGGAAAGGGAACTTTTAGGGATTTAAATTTCCTTCTTCTACATTTTTTAAGCTAGCGACTTAATTTCTGTATTCAGGAACCTCTTGTTGAGAGAGGTATCAGAACGTAGTAGAGTCCGTGGATATCCAGCGTACTGCAATCGTTTGAGCCGGCAAATGCCGACAAATCCGCCATTGTTAGTCCAGCGCGCGCTATGCAGTATACAGTTTTATAGGGAAAGAATGGAATTTAAATGCGAAAAAATGCAGTGCTGCTGTGTTCAGAACTGTTCACAGAGAACTGAAAAAAGCGCACATTTGTTTTCTCTGTGACAAGGTGAAAGAAATAAGGAAAAAGGAAAGAAGTGACTATAAATATAAAAAGGAACGATCCGCTGCCTAAGCGAGCATACATTGTGAGATAAAGAATGATTGTATTTTGATATTTATTTTTTTAAAAATTTGGGACCCAAAATATTTTTATAAAACTAATCCAGAATTTAAGTTGTTTCAGCAATGATATTTTTACATAAAATAAATGACAATCACGTACCAATTAGGATCAGTGTCAAATTTTTACCATCTTCCCTCTTTCAAACCAAGCATCTCTGAATTTAATCCTATTTGCTATTTGCAAGAATGACATAATATGTTTGTGAAGTTCTGAATTCATTCTTGAGACAAGATTGTATTGTTGGCTCGATTGGAAAATACAAAGACCGTAGAAACTAGAAACCCTATTAAGGTTAGACTGATGTGAAATTTCAATTTTCAAAAACTATTCTAGGTAGATCTATGAAATTTTGTACTTTTAATTTGTAATTTTAAATTGTGTAAATTTAGTTTTTCAAAAATTGCTACTATTTTGGCCAGAATTTTTTTCTACGTACGTGTCAGACCTTCAGAAACGAAACTTACTATACAATTTTCCTCTTTATTTTACTACAAAATAATTTAAAATATTTAATGCACTAAAAGTGTAAAAAAAGAAAAAATTCAACTCGAGCGTAAAAAAATTAGTCTAATATAAAAAAATACCTCTTCTGACTGATATGCATATACTCGTATATAATCAGGCAGTACATCTCACTTGATGATATGTGTCAGAGAAAGGAAGATTGTTTGTAAGCATCTGAAGTCTGATTAGTGGAATATGTAGCTAATCGGCGAAGTGTGCATTGGAGGGGGAAAGAAACTTGCCACCCTACCCCATTATCTCCTGGCCAAGTTGTCTCATGAGTGATGCCTTATTGGTGGTACTTATGAGGTTCAAACCTGTCCTCGGACAGTTGACTAAACAACAACAACAAAAATGAGTGTTAGGTATAATACTGATAGTAAGTTTTGTTAAGAACATATTAAAAAACCTCTACAAAAAGTCATGCATGTAGTACAGAATCTGTAGAAAGAGTAGTATTTTTAGCAATGCAAAATTTGCAGAAAATTAAAGTGGAGAAAATTGACTTCAAAAGTTTGGGATAATAATAATAATAATGAACCAGGTCTCTGTCTTTTTTATTTTCTAGGAATTTTGAAACATATAGAACTAGCATATTATACACAGAGCTTATCCTTATATACACTACCACGCAGTGCACACCTAACCTACACTAGTAAATAAAGATGACTAAAAAATTATGTAATCTTATGAAAACACTATAATAGAAAAATATTTACAAATCACTATGGACTGTAGACACTATTATACACTAACAATAAAACTGTTAGAAACTTGCAAATATTTATTGTATCAAAACAAAAACAAAGCATGGAAAACACGTTGTTATGGCTACTAGCAACAAGTGGAATTTTCCTTTAGACAAGAGTTGTGCTCTCCTTTGTAACTGAATATCTTTTAAAGGAAAGCAGCCTTTGAAGTAGGTCTAATACCTGTTGGATTCTATGAAGAAATATTTCGAGAAGTCGAGAAGCTACACTGGTTCAATCGGAAATCTAATATAATACACAATGTATGAAATATAGTGTAATTTCCAAAATTGTCGCAGATTTCAGAGTGGAGGTCGTGGACGGAGAATTTAAATTAACAGTCAGAGCCCGCAGCCTTTTAAAAATGTGACCCTAAACAGCTGATAGACCGGTCGTATGGTCATGAAAATTGGCAGAGGGCATCTTTAGACCATAAATGAATTTTTAAAGATAAAAACAAAGAAACGATTTTTTTTACCAAAAATGACAAAATCTCACATCAGTGTATCCTTGGGGACATTATACTGAAATTACTAACTTCCATATTTTTAAAGCTAAACTCACAAAATGTTTATTACTAGTATATCTGGTTGATAATAACACATGTAGAAAATTTCGTCTCTCTCTATGATAAGTGTTTTGCATTTTATTAATAACTTAACTATATAGTGTAGGCCTATTGCTTAATGCAAAAAGTCCCTTGCGTCACAAGTTACATTATTTTTCATTGATATTCACTTGTAAGATTCTTTATATACATTGGAACAAACATTACTATTGGAATTTTCTGTACAGCGAATGGGTAAATTACTAGGAATTTTTATGACTATTAATTTTTTTTTATAAAGGAAATTCTAGTAATTTATTTATTAATTTTACAGCAAAACCTTATAGTAAGCTTTGATTCCATGTATGTAAGGAACCATGTAAGTGAAAATCACTTAAGAATAATGTCAATTGTAGTGCAAGCGACTTTTTAATATAAAGCGGTTCAATATTTTAATAAAATAATTAATAAAATGCAGATCACGTATCATAGGCGGATGCAATTTTGTACACTTATCACTATTAAACAGATATACCAGTGATCAAAATTTGGTGAATCTAGCTTCGTAAGTATGGTAGTTATTGATTTCATTGTTGTGAACTCTTAAAACTAATCAACTTCGAGAAATTTCAGTATAGTGTCCCCTTATATGCGGAAGTCGGAGAGTTTGCACGAGGAATGCAGTGGGAAATGTTTATATTTATTGTTATTTTATTTGCAACATTGTTGTTTTCATTTGTTACTTGTAATTTATTAAGTTCATGCTGCTGTAATACCTATAACTTTGACGTTTATGAATGAGTGTATTGAACACTTAAATGTATATTTATGCTGTAATAATTATTAAATAAAGTTTTTATACATTAATATGTTGACTGACAATAATGTTCTAAAATGTAAGAAGATCCTTTAGAAGTTTTTGCCCTTCAAATTAAAAATATCTGAGTTTTACTTTAAATATTCCTATCCCTAGCGTGTTGAAAAGGAATAACAATGGCGGCCGACTCGGTGATTGCGCTACTCTGGTATATCCACGGACTCTGGAACGTAGCTGCGTTTAGCGCATTCTGTTGGAGCTTATAGTACTAAAATGAAGAAGCTACCGATCTCTATGGCTTTGTGTTCCCTGGTTCCTATGCACACGTTAACTTAAATTTAATGTTTTTATTTCTAAGTTGTCTTACACTTTCGTTTTATTTTTGTTTCTTGGTTAAGGTAATGCACTCCACTCTACACTATTATCCGTTGTTTGTGATTCGTTATAATTTTCGTTATAGAATTAATATTGTATTTACATTTCTAGAGAAGTGTAGGCTATATAATATTAATTTTCACAATTGTGAATGTTTATATGAAAAGAACATAGAAAATTGTTATTGTATAATTAGGATACAAATGCTCGCGTTTGTTTAGGGATTATGATTGACTGTCACATTAAATGGAATGAGAATTCTGGAATCATTTCAAATAAACTTAAAACAATACTATAAACATTTTATTATATAAGAAGAAATAAGCCAAACAAAATATGTATTGCGCATTGTATACTTCGCACTAGCAGAATCAGTGATAACTTATTATGAATCCAGGCTTGAGAAAATACTTATATAAATGATCTAAATCGTCTATCAGAATACGAATAAGTATTGTAATAGTAATATGCTTTACAAGAGCGGTATGTTGAAGTTTTCACGTTCGAGGAAAAGTTTGAAAAAGCGAAACGTAGTTCAGCTTTTTTAATTTCCGAGAATTGAAAGAGAACATACCGCTCGTGTATCGTACATTATTTTGTGCGAAGATCGTTTATTACATACCTGAAAGAGGAATTTCTAATTAGTTGCAATGAAATCTCCATCTTGGTTTCTGTTCAATGACGGCAAATTTGCAAAACAAAAATATCTATCTTCAACATTGTTGCTTTAAAATGTTTTCTGTGTTTACTATACTCCAGCAGGCCGTAATATACGTCTGTCTTTTTTTTCCCCCCCAGTCTATAAATGCGAACTTAAAACAAACGGTAAGGTTATGTAATGAGTCTGGAATCTTGTTGATTTTTTCACGGCTTCCTTAATGTTACTTGCATCACGAATGCAGTAACTTTAGTGGAGTTGTAGAGTTTACTTAATTTTCGCATATATTTAAAAACAATAATTAACAGTGCAATTTAGGTGAAATTGCAGTGGTAAGTTTCCAATTTATAATTATTACTGTATTGAACGTCTCTAAAAATAATATGTTAAAAGCCTAAAGCAGTAAAATCAATATGTCACTTAAGCGGTAAGAAGGGGGAAATTGCTGTGTGTGTTAGGTTGGGAATACTGAATGTGGAATTTTAGACTTTCCGCGGATTGGTTTTGTGCGGAAACCAAGCAAATACGCACGATCTCGCACAAAAATTATTACTCCAAATTCAAAGACGAATATAAAAATTGATCATGACTTGTATGACTACTGCAATACATTGTCATTAAAAGGATTCTATTATTACTGTATAATATTAAATTATTTCTTTGCAGAAGAATATAAACTTAGATCTAGTCATCAACAAAACACTTGCAATCAGAACAGATACGTTTTATCCTTAAGAGTAATAAATAGTTTTTCTTATAGAAAAATATGTCTACATTACTTTGTGCCCTAGATTTTTAATCTACTTTCAAACCAGAAATTTTAGGAGTATGTTGAGAAATAGAGAACCCAAAAATAAGTAAATTTTTCATGTAAATAAATATATATTTAATTTCGCATCGTTTTTTCATTAGAGGTAGACCTGCTTTTTATTTAATGTGGTTTAGTTCTTTTTAAATTAGTGAGTCATGCTTATGATAGCAGTAGGCTTTGTAAAAAAAAAAAAGAGGATCTACTCATTAGGGCTATCGAAATTCTTTGCCAGTGTTTATTGAAGAAGAGTGACAGCAGATACTTGGAATATGGGAGAGAGTAAGACAGTCCAGTCTATCGCTGTGAAGTAACAGTTAACACGTCTGACCGTGAAATGAACGGGCCCGGGTTCAAATCGCGATTGGGACAAGTTAGCCGATTTTTCCGCGGTTTTCCTCAACTCATTAAGAGTAAATGCTGGGTAACTTTCGGCGCTGGACCCTGGACTCATTTCTCTGGCATCACCACCTTCATCTCACTCGGACGATAGATAACCATAATATCTGATTACTATCTACTGTATATTTTTTGTAGAGCCACCAACGTAGCTCAGTCGGCAGACTCGTTAGCCTTTTGACCCGGAGCTGCGCTCGGGCTTGGGTTAGACCCCCGTTTAGTCTGATTACATGGTTGGGTTTTTTCCGAGGTTTTTCCCAACTATAAGGCAAATGCCAGGTAATCTATCGCGAATCCTCGGCCTCACCTCACTTCATCTCGCCAAAAAGTTGTAATCTTGTAAAATTTTAACTTGTTCTTAAAACTTCAATGTTAATTTCAGATCTGTGGAATACAATAAATGAAATGAAACGTTGATAAAGCATCGTAAAATAATAAAAAAACAGTCCATGATGCGATGCTTATAAGTATGTATTAGAACTCATGGTGGCCACTTTGAGAATTATCTTTAGAATCATACGGAACGTTTCAAACAAAGATATAAAAAGAAGTTGTAATAAGCAAATAAGTAAGAACTAAGAGCTGTAATTAAAAGTAACAACAAAACAAAACTATATATTTACATAAGCTTTATTGCTTGCTTCTAAATCCTGTATCCATTTCCCAAAAGTTTCGCACATCTATATATGTAATTTGAATTGGTAATGGAAATTACGGGAAAACGACTGAACGGATTTTAATAAATGACCCCTCATTTTGAAGCTTGGAACTCAAAGTTTTTCAGAAAAAATAGTAGTTTTTAGTAAAATGTCAATTTTTCAACATAATTTTCCTATTTTCCAAAATCCATCTGTCGTCAGTTTTGAGAATTAGCTAATTGCACTTCAGAACAAAATAAAACACACACTACAGCAAACAATGTTACACGAAGGCCATGATCTGCAAGAATGCTGACATATTTAGAGTTCAAATTAAATTGGTTATTAAAAACTTAACTTACTAAAAATAATTTACAGGTTCAATTCTGTGGTGTGTAATTTTCTGAGTACAGCTGTGTATTGGATATTAAAAACTACAAAACTTGAGGTAGTTTGATGACATTATTACCATCAGAAATGAAATATTATTGTAGTTAATGCCATGATATGACTATTTTCATTAATTATACATATTAATGCTTTATTGATGATATGAAAGTGAAACTTTTGGGGTTATGTAAGTAGATGTAGAGAATAACTTAAATTAGATTTTGATTTCTATATTTTACTGAGTGGCGGTTATATAGTATATATAGTATAAGTTACTGCAAGCTGTGAAACTTACGTAAGATAATAATATTATTAAAAATCAAATATTTTTATAGTTATTAATCAAGTGGAGTTGGGTCTTTTTCACATATTTAATTGCGGTGTGGTGTAGATATTTATATGCGTGGTTCCCTTCAGTATTGGCTCGAGAAAGAGTATCTTTCATTATTATGCAAGCAAATAACTTTTAAAATGTCTGCTATTCTTCATTGAAAATAAATCTGAAAAATGTTTATTTGAACGTCTAATGAACTTAGTTTACAGCATTTGCTGCACAAGCCACTAGTACAGTATTTGTGTATAATCGGCTTTGAATGTGTAACACATCTTCCGATAGCTAATTTCCGTTGTTCTCCATTGCAACACTGTGCCTCTTCATTCAATTTTAATATCTTCATCGCTGACAATAATAATAAAGGCAAATATAGCCCCTATACATACCATAAAGGCACTTGGAAGGCATGGAGGTAGAACTTCATGTTTTCTTGACCTCGGCACCGTTTTACCCCGAGAAAGACACGGAACTCAATTTGATAGGAGCTAGAGTGTAATTCGGGGCAATTCTGAAAGCTTGGTAACGAGAAAATTCCATCACCCGGGATCAAACCCCGGACCTTCCAGTCTGTAACTAGTTGCTCTACCAACCGAACCACACGGACGCCGGAAATAACAACAGTAGGAATAATAATAATAATAATAATAATAATAATAATAATAATAATAATAATAATAATAATAATAGTAATAATAATAATAATAATAATAATAATAATCTATAGGCCTACTAATAATAAATTTGTAGCCGAAATTTTTCTGGTAATTTTCGATTTTCCAAAAATAATTGGTCCTAACATATATAATTAACCACCCTGAAACCGAAAATCGCTTTTTTGAAATTTTTGTTTGTAGGTCTGTCTGTCTGTCTGTCTGTCTGTATGTTTGTTTGTTACCTTTTCACGCGATAATGGATGAACGGATTTCGATGAAAATTGGAATATAAATTATGTTCGTTGTAACTTAGATTTTAGGCTATATGGAATTTAAAATACATTATTTAAAAGGGGGGTTATAAGGGGGCCTGAATTAAATAAATCGAAATATCTCGCTTATTATTGATTTTTGTGAAAAATGTTACATAACAAAAGTTTCTTTAAAAATAATTTGCGATAAGTTTTATTCCTTGAAAAATTTTGAGAGGACTGATATTTAATGAGATAAATGAGTTTTAAAATTAAAATAACTGCCATCTAAGGCCGTATAATGAAATAAAAAACAAATGACTTCGTCTATAAGGGGCCTTGGACAGCAACAATCGAAAGCTATGAAAGATAGCCTACAGAGAATGTTTCTGTGTTTGTATGAAGTAATATAGGAATCTAAATTAACCGATTTATATAATTAATTATTATTTCACCATTGGAAAGTGTAGTTTCTCTAGATGGACATATTGCTATGATGTTATTACTAGTAACTTCTGATATAATATAATATAATATAATATAATATAATATAATATAATATAATATAATATAATATAATATAATGTAATATAATATAATATAATATAATATAATATAATATAATATAATATAATATAATATAATATAATACAATACAATACAATACAATATAATATAATATAATATAATATAATATAATATAATATAATATAATATAATATAATATAATATAATATAATATAATATATAATACAATACAATACAATATAATATAATATAATATAATATAATATAATATAATATAATATAATATAATATAATATAATATAATATATGTAATGTAATATTATATAATATAATTTATTTGAAGGGTTCAGAACCATAGTGGGCCAAACGCCATTTACTGAATACGTAGAAAACAAGGGTTAAAATTAAGTTATTACCATAATTCAATGGAAACCTATAACAAGTAAAATAAAGTATACACATTAAATCTAAATGATGTCAATGTTCATTAAACTGTGGTTGCATGTAATAAAAATTAGAAACATGTTAAAGGAATTGTCATTGCACCAATGAGTGGTCTCTGGACCAAAATGATGGCATTTTAAGTATTTGGATGCAATTTAAATTAAGTAACATATTAAACGATTTATCCTTCTATCAAACACGAATGTTCCCTGGATCAATGTCCTATTTTAATTATGTAATTACTTTATATTTATTTCTAACGGGTGCAGCGGAGCGCACGGGTACGGTTAGTAATAATAATAATAATAATAATAATAATAATAATAATAATAATAATAATAATAATAATAATAATAATAATAATAATAATAATAATAATTCAATCCCAGTCCACACCTGTGGAGTAACGGTTAGCACGTCTAGCCGCGAAACCAGGTGGCCCGGGTTCGATTCCCGGTCGGGGCAAGTTACCTGGTTGAGGTTTTTTCCTGGGTTTTCCCTCAACCCAATATGAGCAAATGCTGGGTAACTTTCGGTGTTGGATCCCGGACCCATTTCACCGGCATTATCACCTTCATCTCATTCAGACGTTAAATAACCTAAGATGTTGATAAAGCGTCGTAAAATAACCTACTAAAATAAAAACAAAATCAATCCCAAATTGTGATTGAAAATATTTCTTGACAAATTAAAACTGCGCAAGGATTCCGGTTTCCTAAGCGAATGAATGTGATACAGGAAAATCCGCAAGAAAATGGGTGTGGAAATCCGCGGATTAATTACAAAAATATTTCAAGGATGCGCAATGGGTCAGAGTATGAAATTGTGCAACGCATGAACAGTGGCGCCGGCATGGTGCGGGCACCACCTCGAGTCCTTAGGTGTCATCCCAGCGGCATGCGATAGCAGAATCGATTCAACGATGTTTTTATAAAGGTCTTCCTGTCCAAATTCCTCTCCGCGTCGTTTCATATTCTGATCGACACCCACAGAGGCGCTGTCAATGGCACTTTGACATCTCTAGACATGGCGGTCATGGGATCCAGAAATATCCTTTGATATAAGAGGAAGATAGAATTTTATTTTTAAAATATCCATACTTTTCACAAATTCCTGGGACAGATATCGATATAATATAAAGACCTACGATGGTCATACTGAAAGTCATGAGCAGGCTTCGAGACTTTGGACCCGATACAATAAGTTTACTGTGCTTGTACTACAGGGTGTTGACTTGCTGCACGTAATGAAAGGTAGAGATGTGTTGCGGTAACAACGTTGCTATTTAGAAGAGAGTACGGTAGTATGGGGAAACGTACACATATGGACATTCTGAAAATAAAATAGTAATATACGTTACAAGAGCGGTATGTTGACGTTTTCATGTTCGAGGAAAAGATTGAAAAAGCGAAACGTAGTTGAGCTTTTTTAATTTCCGAGAACATGAAAACAAACATACCGCTCGTGTATCGTACATTATTTTGTGCGAAGATCGTTTATTACATACCCGAAAGACGAATTTCTAATTAGTTGCAATGAAATCTCCATGTTGGTTTCTGTTTAATGACGGCAACTTCGGAAAACCAAAATATCTTTCTTTAACATTGTTGCTATAAAATGTTTTCTGTGTTTACTATACTCCAGCAGGCCGTGATATACGTCAGTCTTTTTTTCCCCCCAGTCTATAAATGCGAACTTAAAACAAACGGTAAGGTTATGTAATGATTTATTTTTCATTTTAATATTTTAACATTATTATTTATATAACATATTGCAGTAATAACATCGGCATCTGGAATCTGATGGAACGCCGTGGGGAATTATATATCAGTTAATGGCAATTCTCTTATTAACATAAATTCAGATCGTGGAGTTATCTGTAGTAATGTCACGAGAGGTCTGAGATCTGCCGATAAATCCACGAGCGAAGCGAGTGGATTTATCTGGGAAATCTCAGACCTCGAGTGACATTTATTAGGACTATTTCGTGAATAAAATAAAAATTTAAATAATATATCCCTAAAATTCGATCACAAAATGTTAATAATTGTATATTAACGAATACTTAACCTATTCAGACATTGTGAAGTTGAAATACTCGTAGATGAATATCGATTACTGGAATAAAGAAATTCGACGTTATTATTCAGTAATGCCAATTGCGAAAAGCGAAATACAGGTTTAACAATGTTAATAGCATGTACTGCACTTTTCTCTTATTATTATAACATAAATACATTTTCATTATCTGCTGAAATCATAATTTAATTTAACAGTAACAGTGGGGACAGCTATATACCAATGCTTATGTATTCACAGCGAGACATGTTGCTACACAGTGAAGCCATCTCTGTATAGATAGGCCTAATTAAAACACGAATTTTATTACCCCATACGGAAGGCAGTTTGATGAAATACCTTATTATTACTATGCAAAGTCATTGAGTTTGATATGCGATGATGTTACATAAATTTGAACGTGTGACTTTCTATTAAATGTTTCATTTCATTCACAAGATACATTTTTATTGACTACTTATTGGTTATGTTACCTGTGGGAGCAGGACCAATGTCAGCTATGTCTTATTTCGACCGTTACAATCAGTGCTACACGAAAGCATTTTTTATAGCTCGACATACGCATTCTCGCTGTAGTGTGTAACGGAACTAAAGCTGCATCTACACCGCAGGCACTGATCTACACAGTTCAATATTCCAATCGCGTATACGTGCAATCTGGGAAGAATATTGATAGAATCAAGTTTAAAAGGTACGTTCAATTAAGATGCATGATGATTTTATGTCTACATGGTGCGCTGTTTTGAACGTCGTCTTCACTGCGTAAATATATTAATTAATATTAAATATCAATCTTGCAGTCATTGCTTTAAAGTTGAAAGAAAAGTTTAACCGTGTAGTTGGATCTTAATGTATTCATGATCATCAATTTACGGGGAAACAGTTGGCGACAACGACTAAACAAAAGAACGACCATGCGATAAATTGATAGCGATAAATCTAGCTGTAAAAATTATCGCAAAGTCTGACTGTGATTGGTTGGAATTCAAAATTTCATTACACTTCATTGGTCGAAAATGGAATGACGTCATATAAACGAAATAGTCATACTAAACTGCAAATTACTCCTTTCTTTAAAGAGTACCTTTAACAATGTACTTGTACTGCAGATGTTGTTTTTATTCGGTGCTTTAGTAAAATGAAAATATCAAGATAATTCGTTGAAGAAAACTGTACAACACCGCAAATCTTCACGATCTTTCTGCTGAAAAGTAAACTGCCCCAACTAGGATTGGTACACGGCAAGGTCAGGTGCCAGGGTGTCAGATTTGACGTTCGCGTATGTTCTCTGTTCAGGTTATCGTCTCCCGCCTTGTCGCTCTGGCTGCCGCCAAGCCCGGCTTACTGGGTGCCGTGTCCTATGCCGCCGCTCCCGCCGTCTTAGCCGCCCCCATTGGTGTGGCCACCTCCGTGTCCAGCCAGTACCACGCCCAGGACACACAGGGACAGTACAGTTACGGCTACTCCGGCGCCCATCTGCCAAGACCGAGACCCGCACCGCTGACGGCATCACTCGCGGAGGCTACTCCTACATCGGTGGACACGGCCTCGTGCTACGTCTCCGATCCCGTCAACGGCTTCCGTGTGGCTGCCACAAACCTTCCCGTCGGTCCTTCCGCTCCTGCTGCCCCCGTCGTCCACACCGCCCCCGCCGTCGTGGCCGCTCCAGCTCACTACGCCGCCGCCTACGCCATCCCCGCTGTTCACGCTGGAGTGCGCCTCGACACCCCCGAAGTAGCTGCCGCCAAGACCACCCACTTCGCCGCCCCCGCTGTCGTAGCCGCTCCAGCTCACTACGCCGCCGCCTACGCCATCCCCGCTGTTCACGCTGGAGTGCCCCTCGACACCCACGAAGTAGCTGCCGCCAAGACCACCCACTTCGCCGCCCCCGCTGTCGTAGCCGCTCCAGCTCACTACGCCGCCGCCTACGCCATCCCCGCCGTTCACGCTGGAGTGTCCCTCGACACTCCCGAAGTATCTGCCGCCAAGACCGCCCACTTCGCCGCCGCCAAGACCGCCCACTTCGCCGCCCCCGCCGTCGTGGCCGCTCCAGCTCACTACGCCGCCGCCTACGCCATCCCCGCTGTTCACGCTGGAGTGCGCCTCGACACCCCCGAAGTAGCTGCCGCCAAGGCCGCCCACTTCGCCGCCCACGCCGAGGCTCTTGCTCTGCAGGGCCGCAAGAAGCGTAGCGTTGCCGCTTATGCCGCCGTTGCCACTTACGCCGCTCCCGTTGCCGTCGCCGCCCCTGCCCCCCTCGCCGTCGTTGAGCCCGTGAGGAGCTTCGGCTACTCCACCGTCCCCGCCGATCCCGTCGTCGTTGCCGCCCCCGCTCCCGCCGTCGCTGTTGCCCACGCAGCTTGCTACGCCGCCGCCGCTCCCTACGCCGTTGCCGCCCCCGCGGTGTCCGGCTCCAGCCAATCCCAGGCTCAGGACACCCTGGGACAGTACAGCTACGGATACGCCGACAGCAACTCCCAGAAGCAGGAGGTGCGTACCGCTGACGGCATCACCCACGGCGGCTACTCCTACGTGGACGGCCATGGTCTCGTGCAGAGCGTCAAGTACCACGCTGACGCCCTCGGCTTCGCGTGGCTGCCACCAACCTGCCCGTCGGCCCCTAAATCTCCGTTCCTACCCTGGCTAGACCTGTCATTAACACGTACCTGCTGCAGTCTCGGTAAGATTGATCCACATTGAAGAATAACTACCAAAAGACAGTCCAACTCTTACGTGCAGCTCACTGCGGCACTCAGCAAGCCGCCCTCCTTGGTGAGTGTCCAGGTCTCACACTTAAGAGTTGTCTCAGGTTCTTAGGCTGATTACAAGAGGCAGTCAACAGGACAATTGAACCAAAGTTCCAAAGTGCGATAGTGTCAGAGTTTCAATGTGAATCGGACTTAGAACCGACGCGACGCAACTAAGGGAGACGATCACATCAGCCCATTCTGGAGCCCTAAGGGAGTCCAGAACATAAGGGCGACTCTGTAGAATATCCGGAAGGGATTTCCACCAGAGGCCACCATTAGCAAGTTAGCGAACACTGTGCCCGGTGGCCATCAGCTGGGCGGACTAGCCTGCCAGAGCTATGGCCACCACCTTTAGGTTCTAAGATTTATTTAGTCAAAATGAGTGAAAAAGTATTGTTCTGTCCTTGTACATCTTCGTGAACACAAATTGTCAGGGCCCTCTATACACTCTTCTCATTTAGACTCAGTTCTTCTTCAGTGTTATTGTTTTCGGGATCCCAACTGTGAAAATGATAGTCATCTATTGCCCAATAAAAATGTCTAATTTCAAGTCTTTCTCGTTGAGTGTGTACATATAGTTATAATAAAATTTATTCTTATTTTGCAGCATTATGTATTACAAAGAAACAAAAATGTAAAAAAAAAAAAAAGTATGGAATATACATGCAATAAAATTGTTGTGCTATAAAAAGAGAAAAAGGGTGTTCCTTAATTATTATCTCTACTTTCCCATTGTTGGCTTCAAAACTGCATATGCATACATACATACATACATACATACATACATACATACATACATACATACATACATACATGCATACATACATGCATACATGCATACATACATGCATCATCTAATACATTACGTACATAAATATGGACACACAAGTCCATTTTACATAAGTTACATGCATAAGTAAATATCTGCCGCCTCCGCCATTTAATCTAACTATGAGGAGGAAGCGCGCGGGACATAGAGCCTTTCATATGTTAACAGCAGCGGCAGTTAAACCGCATGCTATCTGTCGATTGCATTTGGTACTACATTTCCATTCGTGGCAGTTCGAGCCTTTTATACATTATTGGGCTTGGCATATAGGTCCCATTTTGCACACAATTTCAAAATTCCGTATTATGGCACTTAGAGCCTTTTTTATTTCAAGTCTTCAATTATTGTTAAGTGAAATTCATTCTTGCAAGGCCAAGGCGGATTGATTTATAAGAATACTAGTGGCTTGTGCAGCAAATGCTGCTGCAAACTAAGTTCGTTAGACATTCAAATAAACATTTTTCAGATTTATTTTCAATGAAGAATACTTGTCTTTTTGATAGTTATTTGCTTCCATAATAATGAAACATACTCCCTCTCAATGGATTTTTTTAGGCCAAATACTTTTTCTTGAACCTATCCAACTTCAGTTTTTGAATTTCAACGCTAAAACGCAAGTATCAATGTCAGGACGATAGCAGTAGCTATTTCAGGTCATTGTGGATTGTAAGCAAAAGTTAAAAAAATTTCAGGTTTGCTAAGCTTTCGAACAATAGCATTTTCGTATAACTGCTGCATGTAGAACTTGAAATGTAGAGCGTAAAATCATTTTATCCTACTAAGAGTTCTTGCTGAAATGATCTGGAGACTACAAAATTTTCTAGGCCTCTTATTTTATCAGTAAGTAATACCTTTTTATCTTTCCTTAAGAACTGTAATTTTTGCGCTCTCTCGAGCCAATACTGAAGACAATGACACATATCAATATCTACACTACACCGCCATTAAGTGTATGAAAAAGACCCAACCCCACTGGTTTAATAAGTATAAAAAAATATTTGATTTTTAATAACAATATTATTATCTTACTTAAGTTTTGTAGTTATATATAGCAGTCACTCAGTAAATTATAGAATTGAAGATCTAAATTAAGATATTCTTTACATTTACTTACATAACCTCAAAACGTTTCTCTTTCATGTATCAATATAGCATCAATATTATGTACAATTAATGAAGAATAGACGCATCATGATATTAACTATAATAATATTTAATTTCTAATGGTAATAATGTCATCAAACCACATCAAGTTTCGTAGATTTGAACATCCAATACACAGCTGTACTCAGAAAATTATACACTGCAGAATCAGTTTTTAATAACAAATTGAATTGAGCTCTAAATATGTCTGCAATCCTGCAGGTCATGGTCTTCGTGTAATAGCCTCTTGTTTATTGTAGTGTGTGTTTTGTTCTGAAATTCAATCAAGTCGATCGTGATTCAATAAAATTAGTTCTCAAAACTGACAACAGGTGGATTTTGGAAAACAGGAAAATTATGTAGGAAAATTGACATATCATAGAAAACTACTACTTTTCCGAAAAACTTTGGATGCCAGGCATGAAAATGAGGGGTCACTCATTAAAATCCGTTCAGCCGTTTTCCCGTAATTTCCATTACCATTTCAAATTATATATATATATATGTATATATATATATATATATATATATATATATATATATATATAGATTGTCATGTGAGTGAAGTATTTTGTAGCTATTTCTGTAATAACTTAGTAAAAGCAATTTGAAGGCAATTTACATAAATAAGCTTAAACTTAATGCAAATATGCTCCCTAACATTTTGTTTACTATTTGTTTACTTAGCCTTAATTAGTTAGTAATGTATTTGTGTAGTAAACTTCACTACACACATATTTTGAAAAATTGGCATATTTGATGGGTGCGCATACTAAACTTATTCAGTGATAACCGTATTTTTTTTTTCAATATGTCCGGGAACCCTAAGTAAGAGTCAAATGCTCTGAGTATTCCTTATTTTCCATAATCTCCCATAACTTACTTCAAAGTACGTTGTGTAATGTTTTTTTTTACATAAAATTGATAAATAATACGAAAGTCTTGAAATTGAATTTCAGTATTTTCTTTTCTAGATAACTCTGCGTAAAATGCATACACAATATCCAAATGATCTTGTGTTTCGGAATACATGTCGCTCATCTTTAAATATAATGCTTCAACGGTTAAATTTAATCAGCGATTAAATTTAGTCGTCTCGTTAAGTTTTCTTAATATATTTTATATGGTGTATTCAGCAAGCATATTCCGCTGTAGTTATTATAATCCAAAAAACTTCCTTTTTTGAAAATGGAAACCGTAATTTTCATTTTTCATTCCTTCCAAATTTAACACAGTTTGATTTTGGACCGTCAGAAACAATATTTTCTCCGTTTTATAGGCTGTCTATCCGTCATTTCACTTCTTTGGAAGCTCGGTAAGAAAAAAACTTACTTTTTGACTGAGTGACGCAAACAGTACCACACAAATTTGGAGCTAAAATTAGGTACATATAAGTCAATTGTCTTACTTAGTATCTTGCTTAATTATGCCATCAACTGCAGCGGTTACTACATGTTGACGAGATGATGGTACTCTAGATAATTATCAAGCATTTAAAAAGAATCGGCCGTATTCCTCCCTCAGCAATTTTCCTGGTAACATTGAGGAAAACCACCGAAAACCTCTCACAATGAACCTAGTTCGTGGTCAGAAGGTTTAGGGAATTCGGCAAAATTAATTATTGTCTGCTTGCCTGTACGCACGAATTTTGGTAAATTTATCTCTTCCTGTGGAAAACTACAGCGCCTTACAAAGCATGTGTCTGGCTTCTTCTGCTCTAATGAGGAAGTCACAAGAGATCCCGGAAGCTATTTGTTTTTCTTGGAAGAATAGGTATCGAGATACCTAGTAAATGGTTTTCGAAACTTCCCCCGCAAACCTTTTATTTATTTTTATTTTTATTTATTATTTTTTTATTTTATTTTATTTTATTTTACGGAGAACGACTACGCTCAAGTGGCAAGTGAATAAAATGTTACGAAAATTGTAACATGTGACAACAGTTGAATAGCAATGACAATGAGTTACGTCACATTATTCTGATGTCACATGTTTAGCAAAAGATTGAACTTTTGATAGACAGATAGACTTACTTCCTTGCATGAATATATTTATTATTGCTTTTATCATAAACCCACAGCAAAAAAATATCTATTGGCCTTTACTCCGCCAGGAAGAATAAATAAATGACGAGGTGAATATGAATAAATGAATGAATATGAATAAATAAATAATTAAAATTACTTAATAAGCAAATAAATAAATTAATATGTGAATAAATGAACGAAATAAGTAAATGTAGAAAATGAATAAATAAACAAAATAAACAAAGTGAACAAACAAAATAAAGAAAAAGAAGAATGACAACCATGAAACATATACAAACATAAACAAATAAATAAATATATAAATAAATAAATAAATAAATAAATAAATAAATAAATAAATAAATAAATAAATAAATAAGTAAAATGAATAATATATACATATAAAAATGTTAATAATAAATAAATACGTGAATGAATGAATGAATGAATGAATGAATGAATGAATGAATGAATGAATGAATGAATGAATGAATGAATGAGAGAGGAAAATGTGAGGAGAGACATTAAAAGGTACGCGAAAACGTGTCATTTCAAGGGAGTTTGGAACTGACAAAATCTAAATATGTGAGCTCCAAGCCTGTTGGCCACTTGTCTCACCCCGAGTCTCGCTGCTCCACTGAAGGAGCTGTAGAAAATTATTATTATTTTTTTTTTTTTACGAAGGAGAGGTCCAAAGGCTTGCACTGCAGCCTGAGGCTTATTGTGCTTACCATTCCTGTTCTGTGAATCAATATGTCGTCGAACGGCCGTGCTTTTATATATATATATATATATATATATATATATATATATATATATATATATAGGCTTACAGCATGCCACACCGTGAACTTAACCCGGGCTATGTTAATGACATTAGAATTTATGATGACGAAATGACTCCTATGTCCAACGCCGAAAGTTACCCAATAATTCTGTTTCATTTGGTAGAGGGGAGACCTCGGAGTAAACCGGAACTAGAAAACCTGTCCCAACCAGGATTTGTAAACAGATTTGCAAAATTGCAATAAAAGATCAAATGAAAATATTGCACACAAATTTTCTAAATTCCAGTACAAATGTCAAATGTAAATATTGTAAAGAGATTTGCACAATTTCAGTAAAAAACATCAAATGTAAATATCGTAAGCAGATTTGTAAAATTTGAGCAAAAAGATGAAATGTAAATATTGTAAAAGTATCCTATTTGATTACGTAATGTGGACTTTACATCACTAATAAAATGTTGTAAACACATTCAACACGCAACTAGTTACGTAATGATACTTCTATTACGCAACTAGCTAGGTAATGATACTAAAGTATGTCAGCATTACCTTTTCCGACGAACTTTCTACATTACTTGGAACATCAATCTCCAGATTTTTATCTTCCACTTCAAATCTACGCGGAACTTCGATGGTACTAAACATTCAATTGCAAAATTTGCAGCATTTTCAATATCTGAATCCTCATTTGAACTCATTTTAACAATGTTTGTTTATTTCTCCTAGTACTGCTGCTGTTATGTTATAAACAAAAACCTATAGTGTTCAAAACTAATAAAATAAACATAAACGAATCGCCTTTCGCAGGAAAAACTAATAATAATAGTAATGCAATCGCCCTTCCACAATAGTAATATGCGTTACAAGAGCGGTATGTTGACGTTTTCATGTTCGAGGAAAAGATTGAAAAAGCGAAACGTAGTTGTGCGAAAATCGTTTATTATATACCTGAAAGAGGAATTTCTAATTAGATGCAATGAAATCTCCATCTTGGTTTCTGTTCAATGACGGCAACTTTAGAAAACAAATATATCTATCTTCAACATTGTTTCTATAAAATGTTTTCTGTGTTTGCTATACTGCAGCAGGCCGTGATATACGTCTGTCTTTTTTTTCCCCCAGTCTATGATGAGTCTGGAATCTTGTTGATTTTTTCACGGCTTCCTTAATGTTACTTGTATCAGGAATGCAATAAGTTTCATGGAGTAGTAGAGTTTACTTAATTTTTGCAAATATTTAAAAACAATAATTAACAGTGCAATTTAGGTGAAATTGCAGTGGTAAGTTTCCAATTTATAATTACGGTATTACTATATTGAACGTCTTTAAAAATAATATGTTAAAAGCCTAAAGCAGTAAAATGAATATGACGCTTAAGCGGTAAGAATAGGGAAATTGTTATGTATGTTACGTTGGGAATACTGAATGTGGTATTTCACACTTACCGCGTATTGGTTTTGTGCGGAAAGCAAGCAAATACGCACGATCTCGCACAAAAGATATGTTCAAAACTAATAAAAGTAATACAATACTTTCATTTAAAAATTAAATTTTTATCAAAGTGGATAAAATCTTATACGATATGCTTATTGAAAATTGAAACTTCATATTACAATACTGCACTGGTTATGAAACTGGTATTGTAATATGAAACGTTACGATACTCATACTGTAAATAACTATTGCAATAAAAGGTCAAGCAAAGGGGAACAGGTGACATTTCTAAACAAATGAGTTAAGTACATCCAGGGTAAGCTAAAGCGTAAAAAATTCTAGTGTCAAAGGGATATATCTTTTAACGACATCTCATATTAAAATTTAAAATCAAAACTTCACGGAATTTACGAAAGCTTGAACAATTTCAATCATATATTCTAAGAAGTAACTGAAGTGCACTCATATCTCTCTGCTTCTCACCTACTCAAATGAAAGTTGAATACGTGGTCAGCTAGACCTCCGAGAAACAATACGACAAATAGTTTCGGAAAATACTACATTCGTACAAATTAGCATTCAAGAAAATGTCTCTTTCAGAAATTGGCTTTCGATATTACATCCATCGGATATGCATTTTGGGTAGGGTTACAATCTCTCCGGCAAAAGGAGGACATGTCCTCTTTTTTAATCATGTTATCCTGTCCGGCAGGCATTTAAAAAATTGAAATGTCCGGCATTTCGCATTTCAACTACAGGGACATAATTTTATTTTTACTTGCATTTTTATTGTACCTGCATTTCTAAATGTACTTCACTCCCACCCCTTCACTAATGTCCTTGCTCCCGTCAGACACACAAACTTACGGCTGCTGTTGCATTCGAAGTCTTCAAGCAGTGAAGTAAACACTGCAGTGTATAGTGTGTTTCAGAAATATGACTGCGTTTTCTATAGAAGAAAGAACCTATATTAATAATATCGTACTAAAAAATTATATTCAAGAAACGATAAATTCAATTTCAGAGAATATGCTTCAAAATGTTTTTAATAATATGCATAAAGGAATTGAAGCCTGCATTGTAATGAACGGCAACCATTTTCAGCAATTTATTTAAAAATTCAGATTAGCTTATTTTGAATTGAGGTGGCTAGAAGCAAAGGAATGCTAGTGATATTTGTAAAAACATGAGTTAAGTGCATCCAGTGTAAGCTAAAGTATCTAAAATTTTAGTGGCAAAGGGATATTTTAATTGCATCACACATTAAAATTTAAATAAAAATTTCACCGATTTTACGAAAGCTTAAATATTTAAACCCCATTTTCTCAAAAGTAACTTAAGTGCACTTACAGCCCTTTACTTATGACCCCCTCAATTTAAATGCACTCTCTATATTGGATGTTAACACCAATAATTAATATGCTAAATAAAGTAGACATTACATAACGAATATAGCTGCCTGAAAAGTTGAGTTTTTGAAAAAAAAAAATGTTACTACTCTACTGTATTGTGATAAATTCCGTAAAAGTGATAATCAAACTGAAAATCGTAATATCGTATTTCCCTACAACATAAATGGATACACTACTTTTCTCTCCTCCTATACCTAGTAAAATGATTTGTTTACATATTGCACTAGTAACATCAAACTCCTGTAATGGAAGGGGGCAACAGAGTTTCCGAGTATAGCCAGATTAATGTTAAAAATGTTGGTAAAAATAAAGTGATGTCCCTGTACAATTAATATGAATTCAATAATGTGCGATATTATGCATAGAATATATAAACAAATGGTGAACCTATGAAAGAATTTAAATGCTTTCAATAGTTGAAGCTGAAGCACATAAAAACATAAAATATGATGACCTATTGACATGCATTGAATTCTTACACTTTAAAAATGCCACTATTCATGATTCTAAGCTATTTTATCAATTTTATTATTCAATATACAAATCAAGTTAATTTGGATAAAGATTTAAGTTTAGATAAACAATGGTGAAAATTTTTCAATTCCAATAGTTCTACGAGCACTGAAACTTCCTCAGAACTCTTAAAAATATGTCAATTCTATTTATTTATCCCAAGTCACAATGGAAGTGCTGAGAGAGTATTCTCCCTAATAGCTGCTCAATGGACAAAAGAACGAAATCGCATGCTAACGGAGACAGTCAGAGGTATCATCATGGTGAAATATAATTTCAAGGACATGTCCTGTGAACAGTTCCATAGTTATTTGTTACAAGATAGAAGTTTGTCTGTTCAGGCTCTTGTGCACAAAGTGGGCTTCACCGATAAGTAGGGTACAGATGTAATACTGATCCAGCAACTAGTGAGAAAACTAAGGTGAGCTATTGTTTTTATCTTTAATTTTGTTCATACCAATTTTTAAAAAGTCCTCCTTTTTTCAGCAATGTCCTCTTATTTTAGATTCCATGTCCTCCTATAGAATTTCTTCTCATGGTAACCCTAATTTTGGGAATTCCGATTTCGAAATAGTTCCGTTCGGAAAATTGTAGCTATATTAAAAAAGAACTGCATTCGGAAGAACGACCGAGAATAGTCCTCAAAACATGTTGCAAGAATTATCTTGTATATTGTGGTTACTCGCTGTAACACAAACCAAAAACCCACGCTTGTATATCCGAAGGGTTCAGCACATGATAGCTACACGTGCGAAAAAGTTAGGAATCCCCATCGTGAGGGAACAAGGTTAATACTGAATGCAGTAAACTAAACTAAACTGTTCTATTTTTACACAGCTGTTTCTTTCTGGAAGACGGAAGAATGGTTGCGTCCCGGAACTCCTGGCGAGTTGGAGGACATCAAAATGTCATCGACATGTCTGGGGCGGAAGCAGGGCTTCCCACGCTCCTGAGAAGGCCTTAGCTCCTGTCTCGTTGGCGTAACAGTGACGCTTTGGGTGTAAGAAATGCAGCTTGTAACGTGGTAATGAGACCTGCCGATGTGTCATGTCCAGAGTTCAAGTACCTGACGAATGAGTGGCTGACTCATGAAGGTTGCCCGCGTTTCTTAGAGCCTTGCGGATGATGGACGGTTGCGAAAATGTTCTACAAATGAAATGCAGAGACCAACGTGATCCTAGGCGTTGGCTTCTCACAGATGAGACAGGAATTCGATATTTGACACATTCTGTGACAGATATGACGCAGCGTCTGTGGCGCAAGCGCTGGTATTCTATGAAGCGGCCCGGGTTCGATTTAATTTAATTTCATTACAGCCACAAACAAAAGTATATGCTGTGGGTATAGTTAATCAACCAATACAAAATTAATATAACATTAAAATTGAAGGATTCCTCTTCTTCAAAATATTCACTCACACTATAAAAAGTGAAGTCCGCCGAGTTAGCTCTGTGGTAGTGTGTCTGCCTCCAGACTAGCCGGCCCGGGTTCGATTGCCGGCGGGGTCAGAAATTTTTCCATGTAAAATTTCTACCTCGGGACTAGGAGAGATGGCGGTGCACAACTTCTAATCACTAGATTGTGCACCAATATGCGTGGGTTAAATCCCAAATTCTCCGCAGTACATATGAAGAGAAGGCATTTATCACTGTTGATAGTGATTCGTCCATCGGATGGAGACGTTAAGCCTGGCGGCCCTCTTGGTGCTATTCGACAGGAGTAGACTATGTGCCGGCACCGGGTTCCCCCTTCTCCCTTTCTAATTTCATCATCATCACCCATTTCAGACACTACAATTACACGAACACTTACACATACACTCACCTTAATACATGATATAACTCTCTACATATACACATCATGTACAGCGTAACCCGCCGAAGTGGTGTACAACTAGAAAATGGGTCACAGTTGTTCATACCAATTTTTAAAAAGTCCTCCTTTTTTCAGCAATGTCCTCTTATTTTAGATTCCATGTCCTCCTATAGAATTTCTTCTCATGGGAACCTGAATCACGCAAGTGAAAGTGGGTAGGCATTGGATACACACACACTATAAAAAGTGAAGTGAAGTGAAGTGAAGTGAAGTGAAGTGAAGTGGACAGACAACAAGAAATGAAGCTGTGTTGGAAAGAGTGGGTGAAGAAAGAATGATGCTGAAACTGATCAGGAAGAGAAAAGGAATTGGTTGAGAATTGACTGAGAAGAAACTGCCTACTGAAGGATGCACTGGAAGGATGGTGAACGGAAAAAGAGTTCAGGGCAGAAGATGTCAGATGAAAAATGTTATGTTTTGTTTTATTTAACGATGTTCGCAACTGCCGAGGTTATATCAGCGTCGCCGGTGTGCCGGAACTTTTGTCCCGCAGGAATTATTTTACATGCCAGTAAATCTACTGACATGAGCCTGTCGCATTTAAACACACTTAAATGCCATCGACCTGGCCCGGGATCGAACCCGCAACCTCGGGCATAGAAGGCCAGCGCTAACTTATACCAACTCTGCCAACCAGGCTGAAAATATCAGATGATAGATGACATTAAGATAACATGGATCATATGCGGAGATCAAGAGGAAGATAGAAAATAGGAAAGATTGGAGAATGCTGAGTCTGCAGTGAAAGATCTGTCATTGGGCAGAAAACTATGAATTAATAAATTAACTATTAGTAGAGGAATGATCAACCCTTAACCACAGTCTAGTATATACAGTCACGAAGCTCAATACGTAGTAAATATGCATCCATAGATAGTTGCTAACCACCAGGATCGCTAATATCGCCTCATTACAGACAATGCGAAATAATACCGGCACAGTCTATTGTTCCTAGCATCCTCACAACTCAAGCTTCGTGACTGTATATATTAGACTGTGCCTTAACTGCGAATTTCGGAGTAAACGACTTCAGCCTATGAGCGCGATTTTTTTTTTTTGCGCTTGTGAGCTGAAGCAATTTTCTGCCATTTCGCGGCTTTGTCCGACTCAGATCGAGTTATCTATCACCCTGCTACATAAAGGGCTTCCAATGCCCATTTAACAGGAAGCAGACTGGAATTCAGTGCCGTACTGAAAGTGGGGACGGACAAAAAAACTCCTCCGTCCCTTCTTGGAAATGAACCCACGACCTTGAAGTCCAGACGCAGACTTATTAAGGTCATGTTACCTCAGTAATTACTTTGGAGGCCACACAGGTACAGAAAATGACAAAAACTTGTCTCTTCTGTTTTCATTTGATACCTTATCATATTTTAATTGTGTCCTTCTTTGCGGTAGAAGTGGCATTCATTCTTTCTCCATTCGCTGAACGTGGCCGTACCGTTTTAACTGCTGTTTTTTTTATGTAGATAGTCTAAAACTGTATCTTGAAATTTCATCTTTCCTCATATATAATTGAATCGGTCATTTCAAAAAGGTCATGAGTCAAGAAACTGAAATTTTACAGGAGAAAGAAAAAACTACCTAGAGCATAAACTACCTAATTTTTAATTCTCATACGACTGTCAATGATTAAAGCGTTATCGAGGAAAATATTGCATTATAAATTTTTCATTAAACATTTTTTGTTTGGCATAAAACACATTTTCAAAATCAATGACTCATGACCTTTTTGCAATGAACGTTCACATTTTACCAATTAATAAAATATATTTTTAGCAAATAATGTTCTAATTACATAAATTATTTAATGCATCAATATACCATGAATGAGAACACTTTTATGCGTACTATTTTCATATTATACAGGGTGATTCACAAGGATTTACCGTCCTTTACGGAGGTTATTTCTGAAGACATTTCGAACAAAAAAATGTAATAAAATCATAGTTCCTATTCTCAATATTTTCAGAGTTACACTAATTTAAAGTTGTTTGTAAAATACGTTTTTTCTTAACTCTGTAAATATTGAGAATAGGACCCATGCTTATATGATATTTTTTATACATCTTGATTACACAACTTTTAACACTGTATCACTTCGGAATATGTATGATAAGAACTTTCTTGTGTTAAATATTATTGACGTATCTTGTTAACATGTTTCGACCTATTTTCGGTCATCTTCGGAACTGGTCGTTGTTGGTCTTGGCGCCTATTGTTTCCTATGTGGGTGCGTTCGTAGTGTAGAGTCAAAGAGTGTATGTGTTTCGAAATTGAGTTGTGTGTTGAGAATATCGTTGGGGTGTGTTTTCGTGTGTCTGTATATTTCATATTGTTCTAGTGTGTTGAGTTTCTGGAAATGACATGGAAATACTGCACATCCAACCAAAAAGCCAGACTCGTGACTTTTCTGCAAGAAGTGGAAATTTCAAGCTTCGATTTCAGCACTGTTTGAAAGTTTATTCATGATCTTCTTACATAGACTGGTCGGGCTACCCCTATATCACAATGTTCATTGCATAACTCATTTTCGTAAAAAAGTTGACTCATGACCTTTTTGCAATGACCGATTCAATTGGGTTTATAATTTTGTCTTTTCTTGAAATTCTTGCTGCCCTTGTTATATTCGTTTTCTATTATACCCTATCAAAAGGCCAGCTCGTATCTCAGTTAACTGAGGCTCTTGCCTTCCGATCCGGAGTTCCTCTCTGGCGCGGGTTCGATTTCCGATTGGACTGATTACCTGGTTGGGTTTTTCCGAGGTTTTTATCAACCGTAACGCGAATGTCAGGTAATCTACAACGGATCCTCGGCCTCATCTCGCCAAATACCATTTCGCGAACTGTACTGTTTACATTTTGCTTTAAATCTTTTGTATTGCCCCTACTATTATATATAGCCCTTCAAGATTTTCGTTATTCGTTAGTTGTAAGTCATTACTTGTGTTACAGTATTACGTATTTTAATTATTGTAATTGTTCCTGAATCATGTATGTAACTTTTCACCAAAAATCATTGCTTGTAATATCCATTTATTACTCTTAACTGTTCCATTGTTCATGAATTAGGCCTAAGTGCCTAAGTTTCATGGGTGCGTCTGAAGGAACGAAGAACAATACATTCACTGTCTCTTCTGTTTAGAATCATGCATACTTCTACTCCGAATTATCTCTTATCGCGCTTTCAATTTCTTACAACTCTTCGAAACCGACATCAAGCACTTCTTTCTATCCCTCATCATAGAACGTCTTTATACTCATCTATACTGTAGAAATACCTCGCCTCTGGAATTCGTTACCTAATGACGTCAGGGACTGCCGGACTATCACAATTCAAAATTAAATTGGAAAATTTTGTCTTAGTTAATGTTTTTAGGTATTGCTAGAAGTATTGATTTGTGTTTTTTTTCTTTCTTTTTCTTTTTTAATCTAGATTAAAATTGTAAGTTTTTTGTTTATGTTAATTAGTTAGGATACAATTAATTATGATACTTAATCACTCATTTAAAGTTTGTGTGACTGCAACCTGTGTTTATTTTGTGTGGCTTTACTTTGTTTATAGTGTTTTTTTCTCTCTCTCTCTTTATTTTTTGTGTAGCTTTATTTTGTAAATAGTGTATTTTTTTCTCTGTTTATTTCTATTATTGTATTTGTATTCCTGGTGTTGTGGAAGAGAAGGCCTGATGGCCTTAACTACACCAGAATAAATAAATAAATAAATAGATAAATAGATAAATAAATAAATAAATAAATAAATAAATAAATAAATAAATAAATAAATAAATAAATAAATAAATAAATAAATAAATAAATAAATAAATAAATAAATAAATAAATAAATAAATAAATAAATAAATAAATAAATAAGTATTAATTTGAAAGTGAAAGTCAAAGTTTGTTTTATCAATCTACTATTGATTATCTTTTTAAGATCGTGATTTACTCTGAAACGGTTAGACATTCTAGTATATCTTTTGCATTGATTATTCCTCAAACATCTCATTAATCTTTAACAGGAGCCATTCTTTCACTAAGGTGCATTCTTCTACATAATTCATGTGAATTGTAACTGTGACCACTATTTTATATTATGACTTTACTATTGTTTATTGGTTATAAAATATGTATTTTGATGCCAACTATAACCCTAATATACCTCAGGGTGAAATAGGGTTTATTAAATTGGATAATAAAAAAAATATCATCTCGCTATCACCAATATCATCGACGCTAAATAACCTAGTAGTTGATACAGTTTCATTAAACAACCAACTAAAAAATTAAAACGTGTATAAATTAAATCATAGAGTGATAATGTAAGAAATACGTCACTGAATGTTTACACTAAAATTCCCGAGGGTAAAACGGGTAGGTAAAAAGACGAACAAGCTTAGAACATAATCGCGCAATTAATTCACTGACTTCTTCGTGTCTGCCCTAGAATATATGGTTATTAAGAAACATTCTCATCTAATCAACTAAACACGCTCCAATCTTCTCCAGATCTACATTTCAAATGCTTAGTGTTGGAATGAAATGCGGCAACAAACGCAGAGGCAAAGTAAGTACTATGAATTTCCAATAACAGGCGTTTCAATGTTTTGAACATCAACATAATAGGGGGCGTACAACAGTGTGCTGCAGTCGTTCCAAGGTTTTATTTCAGTGTATCATTGTTGTATAGTGTTTAAAAGATTGATTTTACAGTGACTACAACAAACAAGGGTAGTGACTGTTTCATTGCATTAGGATTTAAATTTAGAAACGAACGACATATGAAGGGTTCAGAGCCATAATGGGCCAAGCGCCATTTATTAAAAAGGAGAAAGCAAGGGTTAAAGTTAAGTGAATACCATAGTTTAATGAAGACTGACATATCATTTAGATTTAATGTGTATACTTTATATTACTGTCTATATGTTTCCATTGAATTATGGCGATAACTTCATTTTAACCCTTGTATTCTATGGTTCTAGTAAATGGCGTTTGGCCCACTATGCTTCTGAACCCTTCATATGGTTAATAGTGGACGTAGGGTTCATGGATATGGTGAAAGCACAGTCTAGTATATACAGTCACGAAGCTTGAGTTGTGAAGGTGCTAGGAACAATAGATTGTGCCGGTACTATTTGTGCCCTGGTAGAGGGGCAGAGAAGGCCTGACGGCCTTATCTCTACCAGGTTAAATAAATAAATCTAATCTAAATAAATAAATCTAATCTAATCTACTATTTCGTATTGTCTGTAATGAGGCGATATTAGCGATTCTAGTGGTCAGCAACTATCTATGGAGGCATATTTACTACGTATTGAGCTTCGTGACTGTATATACTAGACTGTGGTGAAAGCATTGCTTCCCTTTTCATTTTTAAAGGAATAGTACATTATGCAATGAGCCTATAATGATAGTAATTAAGAAGCGATTATGGATGTTTATGAAACGAGCGCAAGCGAGTTTCATAATTTTCATACGAGCTTCTTAATTACCATTATAGGCGAGTTTCATACGACTTTTTATGCTCGACCATATTTCTAACTTGAAATTATTCAGATGTATACATTTTATTTGTACCTGACAAGATCGGAAGTGACCTTGTTCTAGGCATTGAATTGTGAGATGTGCGCAGACGCGAAAGTATTGATTTTTTCCGAGGAACAATAATGTCATTGACCTTGTGTAATCCCGTTAAACTTGGTATAACCTTGATTATTGAATTCGACATTGAAAAACGAGATGACAAATTGAATTTATTTAAATATTATTTACAATTAACGCTAATTATTATAGTGACAGAACATAACCTTCTGCGACAGTATTGGATTTCCAGCCTCTGTGACTTTTCGCTAATTCTCTTTCGATTGCATATCCGAGAATAATCGATACTTGCGGTTTTATAACGGTTTTATAAGCTGACTTGTTATTGGCTGAACACCTGTAAGCTGAGTTGTCATTGGCTGAAAACACCTGTACTTTAATGAGTAGGTGTACTTTAATGACATGCATTAAAGGACTGCTACCAGGTGTATAATTACTACAATTCGGCATGGTCGAGCATAAAGATTTTTATGTGTGTACGGATTAATTTCTTTTTTCTTATATTTCGTTATTTTGTAAACGTTTGACTCGGATGAAATTGAAAGCGCGGGTCAATGTGAGATGTTTGCATCCGACAACCTGCTTGTGACAATGGGTTGGTGGGAAGAAAAATGGAGACAGAGAGATACACTAAGCATAATGCTTTCCTTATCTTTAAACCTCTCACGGTATGTAACTTCCGAGTCGCTTCCAGTCTCATTTCTGATGTTTCTCCGCTGTATTGACAAGCATCAGCAAGCAGCATGTAGTACTGTTCATAACGCGATAATATGTAGCGTTTCAAAAAATAAATTTCAATTTAATCAACTATAAAGCAGTGGCGGCTCGTGAGATTTGATGTTGGGGGTTCACATAATGAATACTCAATAGTCACAACATTATTTTTTATTTGGGAACAAGTTCATGTTCACGAAAAAGTAATTCTATTATATTACATATAAAATAATACTATAGAATCAAATAAACTGTCACCTAACGCAATAATGTGGAAGAGGGTGGTGTTATTGTTGAATGTTTGTACTGAAGCCATCCTTCTCTCTATTTTGTTGAAAATACGATCACTCTCGTTGAAATCAAAGTTTTTTTTCTCACCACGTGATTATGCCTTTCAGTATTCCTCCTGAATGCAATGTCGACTTCTTCCCTGATATCTCTTTTTTCACGCATTGATAGATCCAGGGTTGAATCTATGGTTCATAAGAATAATATACTGTCTTTAGCATACAGTAGCAATTATAAGGTTATATTATTTTCTGAAAAATTCCTGGAGAAATCCTTCCTGACCGCTATCCCCCCTGAAGTGTCAACAAAAGAGAATCCTGTTCCGTAGAACTTTCGAATCGTAAAGAATAAAAATTTTAAAGCTTTAGAAATATCAGTTTTAACACGTTAGTACGTTTTACCTTGAAAAATAAAAGTCTCCGCGAATGCGAGTACAGTTTTGTGTAATTATTAGAGCTTGTGTTCAAACGCAAAAGGCATACTATGTCGTAAGACATTCTGTCACTCATGAAGAAGTTGTATTCTTAGAAAATTATATATTTAAAGACGATTTGGTATTACATTGCGACTATAAATGCATACTTCCAATTAAATTGTTTTTACATGCATACTTTCACTATCTAAGAGTTAATGCACTTTTACTCATAGCGTTTACTAGTTTGAAATGAGATTTATCAATAAACTGGCATTTTATTTTGTGGTAAATCGTAATGATTAAATTCTTATATTTGGTGTTTACACAAATTTGGCAACATTGCTTTATTTATTTCTTAAATATATGTGAGAATGAGTTCTGGGGCCCAGAAGCTAAAAATTCCGTCACCTGGAGAATACTATCATTCTGTTTTATGGTAAAATCGTAATCATTTGTATACAGTACTTGATGCTTACACGTTGCTTTTTTCATTTCTGTAATATGTAAACGAATGAAAGAAAGAAAGAAGAAAGAAAGAAAAAGGAAGAAAGAAAGGAAAAAAGAAAGGAAGAAAGACAAAAAGGAAGAAAGGAAGAAAGAAATAAAGAAAGGAAGAAAGAAAGAAGGAAAAAGAAAGGAAGAAAGAAAGAAGGAAAAAAAGAAAGGAAGAAAGAAAGAAAGAACGAACGAAAGAAAGAAAGAAATAAAAGAAAGAAAGAAAGAAAAAAGAAAGAAAGGAAGAAATGAAGAAAGAAAAAAGAAAGAAAGGAAGAAAGAAAGGAAGAGAGACAAAAAGGAAGAAAGAAAGGAAGAAAGAAAGAAAAACAAAGAAAGAAAGGAAGGAAGGAAGAAAGAATGAACGAAAGAAAGAATAAATAAATAAATAAATAAATAAATAAATAAATAAATAAATAAATAAATAAATAATATATTCAATGGGCCCTTTTATTTAAATTATGTCATACAGTTGTATAATATTATGTAGACGTCCAATTCCGAACAGCAAATGTTTTCAGGAAACTGCCAAGACTATCCAGCCCCAAGTCTTTACAGAGGGGGCAACAGATACATACATACATACATACATACATACATACATACATACATACATACATACATACATACATACTATTCTGATATGAGGGATGGTTTATACGTTTATTTTCACGAAAATTTCGGAATATATTTTTCGTAGCAACGCAATACTTTCTCTTTATAGCTTGTAGGTATATAATGAGAAACTAATAACACGAAATGGGATGTAAATACTGAGTTCCTCGGAACAAGTAGGCGTCCATTCCTCTATCGGGAATCGAATCACGCTATCGCCAGAGCCGCAACGGAGGGCGAATGAATAATGACCCCGGGAAGACCCAGCAGCTCTATTAAAATCACCACATCATCGCAATCGAGTAACGTAACGTCCTTCATTGCGACGAGTATTCTTGTCGTTGTCACCCACCAGTTTCCCAATCGTGCAGTAATCCGCCCACGCTATTGCCCCCAATCGTCGCTCAACTGGCTGACGCATAGCAAGCCGTGCGTTTATCACTTATCACACCAGGAAAGTGGGCACTTATGGCAAGTGGACGTGCTAAGTATCGGATGCTTTTGTTTATGGTACCACTCATTACTTGCACATATGTTCACTTCCACGAGCACTCCTCTCACTCGCTTTAATTTACTGCGGTGATTCCCAGTTTCCTCGGTTTGTGACGAAACGTAAGTTGTATACTGTTAAATAGCTCGTATCGAAACCTCCCTTCAAAATATCCATATTGTTAGATCTGAACAGTAGGCCTAGGCCTAGATGAACAAACATAAAAGATCAGTTGTTCATGCTAATTATAATCCGTGGCGCTACAGCCCACGAGGAGCCAAGAACGACCAGCCGGCTGCTGGCCTCACGGCCACATGCCGAAGCAGAAGTGGACGATCATCCAACCAGAATGAAGGTATCATGTGGTTAGCACGATGATTCTCCCAGCCGTTATAGCTGGTTTGCGTAACCGGATTTCGCTACCTATCGTAGCTCCCCAAGTGCGTCACGATGCTGGGTGGGCACCGGTCCCACACACTGGCCGAAATTTTATGAGAAAATTTCTTCCTCCATGAGGACTCGAACCAGCGCGCATTTCGTAACGCGAGTCCCAGGCAGGATGCCTTAGATCACGACGCCACGGCGCGGGACTTATACTAATTATATGGTTATGAAATTAAAGTAAGAATAAAAGATTATTATGGATGATCTACACAAAACATCAATATGTGGAGCCATCAATAACTTCAGGTCGGAAAAGAGGACAACAAAACAAAAGCTTTGTAAGATAGTGGCAGTCCTTTCACTGCTATACAGAGTGTCCCAGAAATGCGTGCATTAAATATGATAGAAGAGTCTAAAACAAACTGTTTTTGACTATAACTATATGTGTACAAAACCGCCTTTGCTTATCATAAAATAAATACATTTTCATTAACGTTTTCGATACTTGTGTATCATCTTCAGATGTGAAATGTTAGATTAATATGATGAAAACCTTGCCTATTAGATGGAACTTAATGTGGCAATTTTCGGGTCATATTAGTGTGATTGCTTGGACTTAACTTAGGTTGATCTATGATATGCATGCTATGTTAGGTTAAATCACTGCGAGTCATATGATATTATCTAAAATATAAAATAAAACTGTTTAAGAATTGTAACCACTATCAGCGCAGTTATTGAAATGTGAACACTTTGTATAAACACTTTAAAAGTTTTATCACTTTGAACATGTGTTGGCTGTATTTGCCGATTTAAATCACTGCAAGTCATGTGATATGATCTAAAATATATGAAAATAAAACATTTCACATCTGAAGATGATACACAAGTATCGAAAACGTTAATGAAAATGTATTTATTTTATGATAAGCAAAGGCGGTTTTGTACACATATAATTATAGTCAAACATTAATAGCTTATCAACAAACTTCAACATGAAATTGATAAACGCTAGCCAAGCAAAAATCATAAATGCATACACCAACACTAAAACGAAAATATTGAAAACCAATGCCAACATCTGGTTTAATCAACAATGTTTAACACACAAAGTCACCCCAAATTACCCAAAAATCACCAGAAACAGATTCTACACACAACCAGCCCAAATAACTAACAACCAGTACCAGAAATTACGTATGAAAAACGAAATCAAATTCTTATATATAAAGAAAGACTACCTGAATAAGAAACTCTATAACCTACATTTACAACTTGCAAAATTTTTCGGCAACCAATGGGATAATATATATCAACATAGTCAAGAGAAAATAAATACAATAATGAAATGCAAACACGAAACAATACAGAAAAAACTCAACAATCTAATTACCAATCAGTCGCAACAACAACCCAATTATCCTACATTCAATAATAGGATAGTAAACTTAACAACCCTCAAATTAAACACCCAAGAAGTAAACATCCTAAATAATGGATACAAACACAACTATCCACCAAGCAATATTAAAAAAGTAATAGAAAATACAGCAATAGAAACCCAACATATCATACAGAATAGTGAACATGAAAACAAAGAATTCCTACAATACAGCACCGCTAAAATAATAGAAAAGTATGCAAAAAAACCCAACCACCAAAAAAAGAGTTCAAAATAGCCAAAAATCAACACAAAGAACTAAAACAATTAAAACAAAACTAAAAGAAAACAACATTTTACACATAAAAGCAGACAAAAATGATGCAGTAGTATTGATGAATAAAACAGAATATATATATATATATATATATATATATATATATACATATATATAAAACCAACGCATTTTTCAACAGCAACCAGATCACGGAAGTTAAATCAGACCCCACAGAAACATACCAAAAACAAATAAAAACCGCTATAAAAATGCACCTGATCTTATACCAAAAAATAAAACCCAAAATTTCATCATGAAGAATCCCAAAGCACCCAGCTTAAAAACACTTTCTAAAACACATAACAAAGAAATGACAATGAGACCAATAGTGAATTGCAGAGAAGCCCCAAATTATAAAATTAATAAACATTTATACAAATTCTGAAGTAATAACATCATTCAAGACAGCCAATATACCATTATCAACACGAAACAAATCATAAAAAAAAACTCCAAAAACTAAAAACTACGAACAACACCAAAATACTTTCACTAGATGTCACAAACTTATACACTAACATACCAATAGATGAAACCATCAACATTATTATCAAAAAACTTAATGAAGCCCAATTGGACAACAATCTAATTCAACAAATTACCCAATTACTAAAAACATCACTAAAACAAAATTATTTCAAATTTGATAATAAAATATACACCCAATCAACAGGATTAGCCATGGGTGACCCCTTATCTGGATACCTAGCTAACATATTCCTACAAGACCTAGAAAACAAACATATAAGTAATTTAAACAACAAGTTCAATTTCAGCATCTACGCAAGATACGTCGATGACACAATAATAATATACGAAAATACCCAAAACACAGACAGTCAAATACTAGATGAATTCAATAAATGGCATCAAAACATAAAATTTACATTAGAACAAAGTAATAAGAACAGTCTTAACTTCCTAGATCTAAATATAACAATAGCACCCCCAACAATTACATTTAACATATACAGGAAGCAAACAACAACTACACATTCTATAAATAAACATTCAATACATCCCACCATACATAAAATTAGTAAACTATTCCGTTTCCTTATTGATAGATTACTCACAACTCCGCTAAATAAAGACAATTACAATAAAGAACTCAATTACATAAAGCAGATAGCCTCTGAAAATGGATACGAAAAATAACTAATCAACAACTTAATACAAAAGAGGAAAACAAAATTACATAAAAAAGATTTTACAACACTACAACCCGAGAAAACACAAAACAAAAAACAATGGCATAGCCTAACATATTACGGCAAGATTTCAAATAAACTCAGTAACTTTTTAAAAAAACAAAACATCAATATAGCCCCCCGTACCAACAACAAACTCAACAACATAATTCCCAATAACACCAACAATAATGAACCCCTCCTAAACAGCGGCATATACTGTCTGAGCGCCAACTCTGAAACCGCGCCGTATGAGGAAGTGGGGAGCGGGGAGGCGTGACTCAGTAAGTATAGTACAGTCTACCGGGTTCCACGCCGCATTCCTGCCGCGGTTTCAGAGCTGGTGCTGAGATAGTACCAGCTAAGTTGCAAAAATTGCACCAAAACTTACATAGGACAGACCCGGCGCAATTTTAAAATAAGATTTTGTGAACATACCTCCGATTTCATTTATAATAGAAACAGATCCAAATTCTCACAGCATCTCATAGATGAAAATCATGAACTAGCAAACATCAATGAAACTTTGAAAATACTAAAAATTACACATGACCCCACAATAGAAACCGCTGAACAATTCCACATCATAAAAGAATACAACTCAGGAAAACCCCTTCTAAATGAACAAATAGCTAACACAAACAATCCACTCTTCAATTTATTCAAATTATTCCCGCCCAAACAAACGCACACACAGGTCCCACCAATCCCCCCACCACTTCCGGTACTATATAACGTAACTTAAAATACTGTGAGCAAGTCCATCACTTTAGTATCAGCCTAGCATCAAGCACGAGCAGACCAACACATGTCAAACCGTAAATTAATTTTCTTTCGTAATAGCCATTACCCCAAGCAGTTTTAACCAAAATTAATACAATACCAGCTAAATTTTCAAATCAATTTATTAATATTTATTCACATTGTTACAGACACGCCAGGCTGTACTAAATTTATGGACCTGACAACCTCCATATTGTATCAGTAATATATCTATGATTTACATCAATTTCATCAACTACAATTGGATGAAACGTCTTAACAACACGCATTTTAACAAAATATAAACATGTTAGTGACAAAACGACACTGCGCTTTAGTTCAACGTCAAACATCAAGATCAACAGAAACTGCCCTATTCAACGAACTTTAAATCGGCAAATACAGCCAACATATGTTCAACGTGATTATAATCTTTCAAAGTGATTTTACAAAGTGTTCACATTTCAATGACTACGCTAATAGTGGTTACAATTCTTAAACAGTTTTATTTTCATATATTTTAGATCATATCACATGACTTGCAGTGATTTAAATCGGCAAATACAGCCAACACATGTTCAAAGTGATAAAACTTTTAAAGTGTTTATACAAAGTGTTCACATTTCAATAACTACGCTAATAGTGGTTACAATTCTTAAACAGTTTTATTTTATATTTTAGATCATATCATATGACTCGCAGTGATTTAACCTAACATAGCATGCATATCATAGATCAACCTAAGTTAAGTCCAAGCAATCACACTAATATGACCCGAAAATTACCACATTAAGTCCATCTAATAGGCAAGGTTATAGTCAAACATTAATAGCTTATCGGCAAACTTCAACATGAAATTGATAAACTGTTTTTGTTAGACAACTTAAAGTCGGTGTCGCGTCCTTAGCCCGCTAAATGGCTTTAGATTTGGAAGCGCTGAGTCACATAAAAGACATCATCCCGCTGGATAGATCTATTGCCCGCCCAACCTGTGCATAGTCAGAGAATGTGCTCAAAGTGAGCACCATTGAACTCTGAAAAAAGCTCACAGCGACGAACCATTGCCTGTCCGCGTATCGAGTCCGCCGAGGCAAAAATCCTATTCCTTAAGTCCTGCTTACCACTTACAGGAGTGAAGTATACTAATATACCCATGTGATCCCATAAGATGAAGCCCAGGCTAGTCAGGAGACCTTTATGGCCAAGCAACAGATCCGTCACGCCAGTCCACATGTCTGAAAAGACATTGTCCAGGAAAACACAATCATCTTGCTGTTATTATCGCCGCGCTCTCATGGTTAACATTCGGCAGGTCATTGAAATTGAATTGCATTATTGTTTTCAATTTCTTATGTCGCCGCTCCAATCACTCGCCTCAATTTCAATATTGCAACCAATAAGCTGCTTCCATTATTAAATGACACCTACTTATCTAATCCATGTGTTCGGGTAAAGGGGTATAAGTCATTTTTTTGTGCAGATGGAATTTTGTTCCCCAGATGAACACACAAGTTAAGAAAATATTGGACATAATACTGCCGACATTAACACATATATTCAACGCCTCACTCATAACTTCTACCTACCCGAACCTCTGGAAGAAAGCCTTTATCCGTCCGATCCCTAAAATTAAAACCCCATTATGTGCAAATGATTTCCGTCCAATTAGTATCCTACCTGCCCTATCAAAAGCTCTGGAACGTATTGTTCACAAACAACTAATGAACTATCTAACCGAACATGCCTTACTGGACGAATACCAATCCGGGTTCATAAATGGACATAGTACGACTACAGAACTACTAAAAGTGAATGAGGATATACGTGAAGCCACAGATGAACGTAAATTAACATTACTGACATTACTTGACTTCAGTAAGGCATTTGATACAGTTGACACGGACCTTCTATTATGTAAATTAAGACTTCTGAATCTTTCTGAAAGTTCTGTTACTTGGTTTGAATCCTACCTTCGCGAACGTCAACAATGTGTCATTGCATGCGATTATTCTTCAAGATGGTGTGTCGTGAAATCTGGAATTCAACAAGGATCAGTTCTCGGACCTTTACTCTTCATGATTTATATTAATGACGTGACTAAAATGATAAAACACTGCAAATACCATATGTATGCTGACGACTTGCAAATTCATTTGCATTTCCACCCTGATGAGACTAGTGACGCAGTAAATAAAATAAACGAAGACTTAAATCCCATTTCACTGTGGTCACACAAATTTGGATTAAGGTTAAATCCAGAGAAATCGCAAGCAATCGTAATGGGACATAATCGTCCACGAAGTACTCTTGATAGTGGTACTATACCACATATAACATTGAATGGGATTATTGTTAAATACAGTGAAACAGTTAAAAATCTTGGCATTTTTATGGATAGCGATCTAAATTGGAACACCCAAGTAACACACACTTGCAAAAAAATATTTTCTCAACTTCACTCCTTGTTTCATATGAAAGAATTTATACCACTTAGTCTAAAAAAGAATCTTATTCAGACGCTTGTAATGCCCCATTTTGATTATTGCGATTCCTTACTAACTAATGTAAGTTCACTCTTAGCTGAGAGACTACAACGTGTTCATAATGTGTGCATACGATTCATCTGCAATACTCGTAAATTTGACCATATAACACCTTCCCTCCAGTTACTTTCATGGGTGCGTCTGAAGGAACGAAGAACAATACATTCACTGTCTCTTCTATTTAGAATCATGCATACTTCTACTCCGAATTATCTGTTATCGCGCTTTCAATTTCTTACAACTCTTCGAAACCGACATCAAGCACTTCTTTCTATCCCTCATCATAGAACGTCTCTATACTCATCCTCCTACACTGTAGAAATACCTCGTCTCTGGAATTCGCTACCTAATGTTGTCAGGGACTGCCGGACTTTATCACAATTCAAAATTAAATTGGAAAATTTTGTCTTGTTTAATGCTTTTTATATATTGCTAGAAGTGTTGATTTGTGTTTTTTTTACTCAAGATTAAAATCGCAAGTTTCCTGTTTATGTTAGTTAATTAGGATATAATTAATTATACTTAATCACTCATTTAAAGTTTGTGTGACTGCAACCTGTGTATATTTTTGTGTGACTTTACTTCGTTTATAGTGTTTATTTTTCCTTTTTATTTCTGTTATTGTATTTGTATTCCTGGTGTTGTGGAAGAGAAGGCCTGATGGCCTTAACTACACCAGAATAAATAAATAAATAAATAAAAATAAAACCGAGGTTGCAATATCTTATGCTGAGGACGAACATTAAAGTATGTGATTAAAAATTATTGTTAAAGAGTTATTATTAAGAGTTAAGAATGTCAACGTACTCGTATATGAAAGAATAATAATAGCCATTTAACAATATAACAAACTAGTGCTTATTCTTATCGAGGAAGTAGACGTGACAACGTGACGCGTAGAGTGAAACCTACAGAGCAACAATCGGTCGCACACCGGACGTTATTGTGTGATGCCGACATGTTAACCATGAGAGCACGGCAATAATACCGTGTGCGTTCCCTTACTGCAAAGGGAAGCTCTTCCCACTATTGCCAACATATCGTACTACAATTTCGCTAACTTTTCAGCAAAAATGAGCTGAATCTCTCTGAAGTTTGTTTAAAAAATCCCCAGAAATGTCGCTAAAAATTAAGAATAAATATCACTAAATAAAAATAAGAAAAATATACATATGCAGTGAAAAATATCATTTCGTCATCGTCATCTTCTTCTATCGAGTCTGGTTGCGTTGTTAACGGCTGTGATGTTTAGGTGGAAGGTGTGGAAACAGCTGATTGTGAATACACTGCACTTGATCCAATCATTGACACTATACTTTCTGGCAAATTGTGTGACAATTAAGTATTTGAAGGAATTCCTAATGTGTAAAATAGATGTCACTGTTTCCGTATTCATCTTATTTCTTAATTTACATTTTACAATCAATGTCAAGCTGTCTAAAGAGTCTTTCCACTTCTGCGTTTGAATGTGGAAGTGAAATGACCTTCATAGCAAAATTTGCGAGTTCCCTGAATGAATTATGTCCTGTGGAATCTTTGTAATCATGTACTTCAACCCACAAGTGGATTGTTTGGGACATTGGACTCCATTTTATGAGGCTGAAGTTACGCCACTGATTTTCGATCTGTCCTATTTCTGAAGCACTACAGTCCACTTCTTCAGCTAAGTGAAAACTAAGATCTTTAACGACATTTAATGCTCCTTATTTTAAAAAAATCTATAAAAATTGTTGTTAATAGAGCAAATTTGAAGTTCAATTATTGTGATATAGTATTATTATTATTATTATTATTATTATTATTATTATTATTATTATTATTATTTAAAAAGTTCTTCACCGAAAAAACAGACATCTTGTTTAGAATTTCACGGTTATTTGGAAGCCTGAATTTATGTTATTTCACAAACTTTTTTGTGAAATCTAACACTTTTTAAATGTATATTAAAGTATATTAAAATCAGGAAAATTACAAAAGTGCAGTCTCATTTGCTTCATACGAAATGTGGACACAAAATTCCAAAGCTCAACTGCCACAGGTCGGTTCGGAGTGGAAAATCTCCCCGTTGCGGGAAGAACCAAGATTACATCAGCTGCAATTCGTGACTCGTCACGTGTCAAAGTCGCCACCGCTTACGGGTGTTGGAACAGTAGCATTGGGAGAGAGAGAGAAAGAGAGAGAGAGAGAAAATCATTGAATCAGCACCTTTCACCCCTGATCACAATTATATGTAATCAGGGCTTTCATGTATGAATCATTAGATTACTTAGTCATGCACAGTGATGTCCATGCCTCTTCTAAAACTAAAAAGTGCATGATCAGTTAAATTTTTGAACTTAAAAGAAAGAAAAAAGTGAAAGAATCTAAAAACCGGCAGAAAAGTCGCTAATCGTATTTTACAAATTTTGTCGCCGATACTAATTCAAAATTCCCTAGATTTGGCGACTTATCGCGAAATATGACAACACTGCCTCTTCCAGTAAAGGGGAAGAAGGTTTCTTGGAGGAGGTTTTCAAGTAGGTTTCGCAGTTGAGATGGGCTGGAAGGGAACCAACAGTGTTCTCGATTCTAAAGTCGTCTAGCTGTGTAACAGAGCAGAACCGACCCAAAGTTGTATGACAATAAATGTTTGTTTTGGCCTCTTTTACCATCTCTTAAATTTAATACATGGACTTGTGGGACACCCGGTATGGAAGTGAAACATAGATAAATAATTGTCAAGAGAGAAAAGCAGAATACAGGCAGCAAAAATGCTTTTCTTAAGGAACGTGAAAGATGCACAAGAGCAGAGAGGATTAAAAAAGAAAATATCAGACAAGAATTGCAGATATAAAAAGATACATGATATACGGATAAAACATAATAATACCAGAAGAAGCGGATAGAACAATTTATTGATGAGGATGGACCCTCGAAATATTGCCGAAGAACGCTCTACTACATAAGAAGAGGTGAAACTAAGATGATGACTCCATTTACGACTTCGCCTGAACGAACAGACCAAGCACTACACT